>NW_016804741.1:839614-893136 GCF_001698545.2 Rhinopithecus bieti | reverse complement strand
TTTTTGAGAAGGAGTCTTGCTCTGTCGCCCAGGCTGGAGTGCAGTGGCGCGATCTCGGCTCACTGCAAGCTCCGCCTCCCAGGTCCACGCCATTCTCCTGGCTCAGCCTCTGGAGTAGCTGGAACTACAGGCGCCCACCACCACGCCCGGCTAATTTTTTGTATTTTTTTAGTAGAGACGGGGTTTCACCGTGTTAGCCAGGATGGTCTCAATCTCCTGACCTCGTGATCTGCCCGTCTCGACCTCCCAAAGTGCTGGGATTACAGGCTTGAGCCACCGCGGCCAGCCTTGGTTGGTGAATTCTTATCCATTCTGCCATTCTGTATCTCTTAAGTGGAGCATTTAGGCCATTTACATTCAATGTTAGTATTGACATGTGAGATTCTATTCTATTCATCATACTATTTGTTGCCTGAATACTTTTTTTTTTCATCATGTTATTATTTTACAGGTCCTCTGAGATTTATGCTTTAAGTTCTATTTTGGTGTATTTCAAGGATTTGTTTCAAGATTTAGAGCTGCTTTTAGCAGTTCTTGTAGTGCTGGCTTGGTAGTGGCAAATTCTCTGAGCATTTGTTTTCTGGAAAAAACGGTATCTTTCCTTCATTTATGAAGCTTAGTTTCACTGGATACAAAATTCTTGGCTGATAATTGTTTTGCTTGAGGCTAAAGGTAGGACCTCAGTCCCTTCTAACTTATAGGGTTTCTGCTGAGAAATCTGCTGTTAATCTGATAGGTTTTCATTTATAGGTTACCTGATGTTTTTGCCTTATAGCTCTTAAGATTTTTTTCTTCATCTTGACTTTAGATAATCTGATGACTGTGTGCTGAGGTGATGATCTTTTGTGATGTATTTCTCAGGTGTTCTTTGAGCTTCTTGTATTTGGATGTCTAGATCGTTAGCAAGGCCAGGGAAGTTTTCCTCGATTATTCATTCAAATATGTTTTCCAAACTTTTAGATTTCTCTTCCTTAGAAACACCAGTTATTCTTAGGTTTGGTCGTTTAACACAATCCCAAACTTCTTGGAGGCTTTGTTCATTTTTTTTTTTAATTCTTTTTTCTTCATCTTTGTCAGATTGGGGTAATTTAAAAGCCTCGTCTTTGAGCGCTGAAGTTCTTTCTTCTACTTGTTCAAATCTGTTGTTGAGACTTTCCATTTCTCTAAGTGTGGCCTTCATTTCCAGAAGTTGTTATTGTTTTTTATTTATGCCATCTGTTTCACTGGATATTTTCCATTCATATCCTATATCATATTTTGGATTTATTTAAGTTAGACTTCACCTTTCTCTGGTGCCTCATTGATTAGCTTAATAATTGACCTTCTGAATTCTGTTTTGGCAATTCAGGGATTTCGTCTTGAATTGGATCCATTGTGGTGACTTAGCATGATCTTTTGGGGTATTAAAAAACCTTGTTTTGTCATGTTACCAGAAATGTTTTCTGTTTCCTTCTCATTTGGATAGACTATGGCAGAGGGAAGAGCTGGGGCTCAAGGGCAAATGTTTAGATTCTTTCAGCCCATGGAGTACTCCCTTGGTTTGGTGTTCTCCCCTTCCTCTAGGGATGGGGCTTACTGAGAGCCAAACTGCAGTGATTGTTATTTCTCTTCTTTATCTAGCCACCCAGCAGAGATATCAGGCTCTGGACTGGTCCTGGGAAGTGTCTGCACAGAGTCCTGTGATATGATCCATTTTCAGGTCTCTCAGCTGTGGATACCAGCACCTGCTTTGGTGAAGGTAGCAGGGGAGTGAAGTGGACTCGGAGAGGGTCCTTGGTTGTATTTTGTTAAGTGAACTGGTTTTGTTTTGGTTGGCCTCTAGCCAGGAGGTGGCACTTTCAAGAACTCATCAACTGCAGTAGTATAGGGAGGATGCAAGCTTGCCCTAGGGTCAGGCAGTAGGTGAAGCGATAGAGCTCTCAAGAGATGTCCTTTGTCTTCAGCTATCAGTGTGGGTAAACAAAACTATCAGGCAGGGGCAGAGTCAGGCATGTCTGAGCTGAGACTCTCCTTGGGTGGGACTTGCTGAGGCTGCTGTGGGGATGGGGTGCGGTTCCTAGGCCAATGGAGTAATGTTCCCAGGGGAATATGGCTGCCTCTGCTGCATCACACACATCACCAGGGAAGTGAGGGAAAGCTGGCAGCCATAGGCCTTGACCCAGCACCCATGCAGCCTACAGCCCAAAAGGCTGGTCTCACTCCCACTGTGCACCCCAACAGCACCAAGTTTATTTCCAAGCAGCCGGTGAGCAAGGCTGAGAACTTGCCCCAGCTACAAGCTTCCTAGCTGAGAAAGCAAACTGTGACTCACAGTTCCTCAGCTGTCCCATGAAACCCACAGTGGCGGTCTACCTCCTTCAAAAGTGTGGATTCTCTCAGCTTTCCTGGTACGTTCATGTGGTAGTTCTTGGAGCAAAAGTTCATGTCACGCACGTCCGTGTGAAGAGAGTCCACCAAACAGGCTTTGTATGAGCAACAGACTGTTTATTTCACCTGGGTGCAGGTGGGCTGAGTCCAAAAAAGGAGTCAGCAAAGGGTGGTGGGATTATCATTAGTTGTTATAGGTTTGGGATAGGCATACAAAGTACATTCTTAAGGGTGGGGAGAATATTACAAAGTACCTTCTTAAGGGCGGGGAGAGTATATCGTATCAGTTAGGGTGGGCCAGGAACAAATCACAATGGTGGGATGTCATCAGTGAAGGCTATTTTCACTTCTTTTGTGGATCTTCAGTTGCTTCAGGCCATCGGGATGTACACGTGCAGATCACAGGGGATATGATGGCTTAGCTTGGGCTCAGAGGCCTGACATTCCTGTCTTCTTATATTAATAAGAAAACAAAACAAAATAGTGGTGAAGTGTTGGGGCGGCGAAAATTTTGGGGTGATATGGAGAGATAATAGGTGATGTTTCTCAGGGCTGCTTCAAGTGGGATTAGGAGCAGCATGGGAACCTACAATGGGAGAGATTAAACTGAAGAAAGATTTTGACGTAAGGGGTGATATTGTGGGGTTGTTAGAAGGAGCATTTGTCGTTTGGAATTATTGGTGATGACCTGGATGCAGTTTTGTATGAATTGAGAAACTAAACAGAAGACAGAAGGTCCAAATGAAAGAAGGAGAGACACAAGGTCCAAATAAAAGAAGGAGAAAATACGTATTAAAGGAGTAAGAATTGAGAGTACCCAGGACATCCAATTAGTGTCCAAGGGGTTCAACATAATTATTTGCTTGGTTGGCGAGTTTTGGGCTCTATCCTTGAGTTTTTTATGTTGTCATATACCAGGCCATATTGATTTAGGTAAAACAGCATTCTTCATTTAAAATATACAGATTCCTCCTTTTCAGCAGTGAGTAAATTGAGACCTCAGCGATTTTGGAGGAAAGAGAAATGCAAAGCCAGCAATTGTTTGTTAAAGAAAGATTAGAAACGGCTGGAGAGAGTGAGTGAGTGAGATAGTGTGGTGGAGATAGCTGGGGAGAGGTATAGGGAGGCTTAAGAACGGGAACGAGAATAAGAGTGAATATAAAAGTAAAGAATAGAACTTCATCAGGGTGAAAGTATTGGAGTGTACCCTAGCAAAGATCATCTGTCCACTCCAAGAGGGAGTCAAGAGTGGTGGATTGGGGATCGAGTTTCACAATGGAAAGGAAATGAGAGGTTTTAAGAGGTGGGCTAACAGCTTGTAACCTACATGGAAGAGGTTATGAAATGATGACAGAATAGAATGGGCCTGTGAGGCTGGAAGATTTTTTTTTTTTTTCTTTTTTTGGTCTAAGAACCATATGCCTTGAGTGGACAGGGATTGATAGGTGGAAACTTCAGTGGGAGAGTAAATAGGAGTGACCAATGAGAAGGAGAAAACTGCCACAAGGGACAGAAGTTGGAACGCTAGCTGCTTCTTTAGCTACCTTATCAGCATAAGTGCCCTCAGCGATGGGATCTGATGCCTTTTGATGGCCCTTGCAGTGAATGATTCCAGCGTCCTTTGGAAGTAAAGCGGCTTCAAGAAAGTTTTATTAAAGAGGTGTTAATGATGGAGGACCCTTACATAGTGAGGAAATTTCTTTCTGCCCATATAACAGCATGGTGGTGCAGGATATGGAAGGCATATTTAGACGCAGTGTAAATATTGATGTGTATTCCCTTTACAAGAGTGAGGGCCAGAGTTAAGGCAATGAGTTTGGCTTGCTGAGAGATAGTAGGGGGGGAGCAGACCAGCAGCCTCAGTGATAGATGTGGAAGATACTGTAGCATAGCCTGCCTTTGCTGTTGAGTGGAAATTAGGCCTGGTGGAACTGCCATCAATAAACCAAGTGTGATCAGGGTGAGGAACATGAAAGAAGGAAATATGGGGAAATGGCATGAATGTCGGGTGGATCAGAGAGAGAACAGTCATGGGGTCAGGTGTGGTGTCTGGAATAATGTGGGAGGNGGTTACCTGATGTTTTTGCCTTATAGCTCTTAAGATTTTTTTCTTCATCTTGACTTTAGATAATCTGATGACTGTGTGCTGAGGTGATGATCTTTTTGTGATGTATTTCTCAGGTGTTCTTTGAGCTTCTTGTATTTGGATGTCTAGATCGTTAGCAAGGCCAGGGAAGTTTTCCTCGATTATTCATTCAAATATGTTTTCCAAACTTTTAGATTTCTCTTCCTTAGAAACACCAGTTATTCTTAGGTTTGGTCGTTTAACACAATCCCAAACTTCTTGGAGGCTTTGTTCATTTTTTTTTTTAATTCTTTTTTCTTCATCTTTGTCAGATTGGGGTAATTTAAAAGCCTCGTCTTTGAGCGCTGAAGTTCTTTCTTCTACTTGTTCAAATCTGTTGTTGAGACTTTCCATTTCTCTAAGTGTGGCCTTCATTTCCAGAAGTTGTTATTGTTTTTTATTTATGCCATCTGTTTCACTGGATATTTTTCCATTCATATCCTATATCATATTTTGGATTTATTTAAGTTAGACTTCACCTTTCTCTGGTGCCTCATTGATTAGCTTAATAATTGACCTTCTGAATTCTGTTTTGGCAATTCAGGGATTTCGTCTTGAATTGGATCCATTGTGGTGACTTAGCATGATCTTTTGGGGTATTAAAAAACCTTGTTTTGTCATGTTACCAGAAATGTTTTTCTGTTTCCTTCTCATTTGGATAGACTATGGCAGAGGGAAGAGCTGGGGCTCAAGGGCAAATGTTTAGATTCTTTCAGCCCATGGAGTACTCCCTTGGTTTGGTGTTCTCCCCCTTCCTCTAGGGATGGGGCTTACTGAGAGCCAAACTGCAGTGATTGTTATTTCTCTTCTTTATCTAGCCACCCAGCAGAGATATCAGGCTCTGGACTGGTCCTGGGAAGTGTCTGCACAGAGTCCTGTGATATGATCCATTTTCAGGTCTCTCAGCTGTGGATACCAGCACCTGCTTTGGTGAAGGTAGCAGGGGAGTGAAGTGGACTCGGAGAGGGTCCTTGGTTGTATTTTTGTTAAGTGAACTGGTTTTGTTTTGGTTGGCCTCTAGCCAGGAGGTGGCACTTTCAAGAACTCATCAACTGCAGTAGTATAGGGAGGATGCAAGCTTGCCCTAGGGTCAGGCAGTAGGTGAAGCGATAGAGCTCTCAAGAGATGTCCTTTGTCTTCAGCTATCAGTGTGGGTAAACAAAAACTATCAGGCAGGGGCAGAGTCAGGCATGTCTGAGCTGAGACTCTCCTTGGGTGGGACTTGCTGAGGCTGCTGTGGGGGATGGGGGTGCGGTTCCTAGGCCAATGGAGTAATGTTCCCAGGGGGAATATGGCTGCCTCTGCTGCATCACACACATCACCAGGGAAGTGAGGGAAAGCTGGCAGCCATAGGCCTTGACCCAGCACCCATGCAGCCTACAGCCCAAAAGGCTGGTCTCACTCCCACTGTGCACCCCCAACAGCACCAAGTTTATTTCCAAGCAGCCGGTGAGCAAGGCTGAGAACTTGCCCCAGCTACAAGCTTCCTAGCTGAGAAAGCAAACTGTGACTCACAGTTCCTCAGCTGTCCCATGAAACCCACAGTGGCGGTCTACCTCCTTCAAAAAGTGTGGATTCTCTCAGCTTTCCTGGTACGTTCATGTGGTAGTTCTTGGAGCAAAAGTTCATGTCACGCACGTCCGTGTGAAGAGAGTCCACCAAACAGGCTTTGTATGAGCAACAGACTGTTTATTTCACCTGGGTGCAGGTGGGCTGAGTCCAAAAAAGGAGTCAGCAAAGGGTGGTGGGATTATCATTAGTTGTTATAGGTTTGGGATAGGCATACAAAGTACATTCTTAAGGGTGGGGGAGAATATTACAAAGTACCTTCTTAAGGGCGGGGGAGAGTATATCGTATCAGTTAGGGTGGGCCAGGAACAAATCACAATGGTGGGATGTCATCAGTGAAGGCTATTTTCACTTCTTTTGTGGATCTTCAGTTGCTTCAGGCCATCGGGATGTACACGTGCAGGTCACAGGGGATATGATGGCTTAGCTTGGGCTCAGAGGCCTGACATTCCTGTCTTCTTATATTAATAAGAAAAACAAAACAAAATAGTGGTGAAGTGTTGGGGCGGCGAAAATTTTTGGGGGTGATATGGAGAGATAATAGGTGATGTTTCTCAGGGCTGCTTCAAGTGGGATTAGGAGCAGCATGGGAACCTACAATGGGAGAGATTAAACTGAAGAAAGATTTTGACGTAAGGGGTGATATTGTGGGGTTGTTAGAAGGAGCATTTGTCGTTTGGAATTATTGGTGATGACCTGGATGCAGTTTTGTATGAATTGAGAAACTAAACAGAAGACAGAAGGTCCAAATGAAAGAAGGAGAGACACAAGGTCCAAATAAAAGAAGGAGAAAAATACGTATTAAAGGAGTAAGAATTGAGAGTACCCAGGACATCCAATTAGTGTCCAAGGGGGTTCAACATAATTATTTGCTTGGTTGGCGAGTTTTTGGGCTCTATCCTTGAGTTTTTTATGTTGTCATATACCAGGCCATATTGATTTAGGTAAAAACAGCATTCTTCATTTAAAAATATACAGATTCCTCCTTTTCAGCAGTGAGTAAATTGAGACCTCAGCGATTTTGGAGGAAAGAGAAATGCAAAGCCAGCAATTGTTTGTTAAAGAAAGATTAGAAACGGCTGGAGAGAGTGAGTGAGTGAGATAGTGTGGTGGAGATAGCTGGGGAGAGGTATAGGGAGGCTTAAGAACGGGAACGAGAATAAGAGTGAATATAAAAGTAAAGAATAGAACTTCATCAGGGTGAAAGTATTGGAGTGTACCCTAGCAAAGATCATCTGTCCACTCCAAGAGGGAGTCAAGAGTGGTGGATTGGGGATCGAGTTTCACAATGGAAAGGAAATGAGAGGTTTTAAGAGGTGGGCTAACAGCTTGTAACCTACATGGAAGAGGTTATGAAATGATGACAGAATAGAATGGGCCTGTGAGGCTGGAAGATTTTTTTTTTTTTTTCTTTTTTTGGTCTAAGAACCATATGCCTTGAGTGGACAGGGATTGATAGGTGGAAACTTCAGTGGGAGAGTAAATAGGAGTGACCAATGAGAAGGAGAAAAACTGCCACAAGGGACAGAAGTTGGAACGCTAGCTGCTTCTTTAGCTACCTTATCAGCATAAGTGCCCTCAGCGATGGGATCTGATGCCTTTTGATGGCCCTTGCAGTGAATGATTCCAGCGTCCTTTGGAAGTAAAGCGGCTTCAAGAAAGTTTTTATTAAAGAGGTGTTAATGATGGAGGACCCTTACATAGTGAGGAAATTTCTTTCTGCCCATATAACAGCATGGTGGTGCAGGATATGGAAGGCATATTTAGACGCAGTGTAAATATTGATGTGTATTCCCTTTACAAGAGTGAGGGCCAGAGTTAAGGCAATGAGTTTGGCTTGCTGAGAGATAGTAGGGGGGGAGCAGACCAGCAGCCTCAGTGATAGATGTGGAAGATACTGTAGCATAGCCTGCCTTTGCTGTTGAGTGGAAATTAGGCCTGGTGGAACTGCCATCAATAAACCAAGTGTGATCAGGGTGAGGAACATGAAAGAAGGAAATATGGGGAAATGGCATGAATGTCGGGTGGATCAGAGAGAGAACAGTCATGGGGGTCAGGTGTGGTGTCTGGAATAATGTGGGAGGCCAGATTGAAGTCTGGGCCAGGAACAATGGTAACTGTGGGAAACTCAACAAAGAGTGAGTACAGCTAAAGGAACAGGGGAGCAGAAGGTATACATGTCAGGTGTAAGGAAGAAAATAGATTTTGGAAGTTATGAGAACTGTAGAGAGTGAGTTGAGCATAGTTTGTGATTTTGAGGGCTTCTAAAAGTATTAGGGCAGTGGTGGCCGCCACATGGAGACATAATGGCCAGCCTAAAACAGTAAGGTCAAGTTGTTTGGACAAAAAGGCTACAGGGCACAGTCCTGGTCCTTGTGTAACAATTCCAGCTGCACAGCCCTGCACTTCAGCTGTGTGTAATGAAAAGGGTTGGGATGAGTCAGGGAGAGCTAGTGTGGGAGCAGTCTCTAAAGCTGCCTTCAAGGAACGGAAAGTGGAGTGGGGAAAGGATTTATGATCTATGGGGTCCTAGGTTTCCTTTTGTGAGTTTATATAATGCTTTTGTTAGGATGGCAAAACCAGGTATCCAACCATGAAAGGAAAGGAGTTGTTGTTTTGTAGAAGGGGTTGGAGTTTGAGAGTTCAGTCAGACATGATTGGCAGGGAGAGCACATGTGTTTTTGTGAAAAATTATGCTGAAGTAGGTAATGGATGGAGAAGAAATTTGAGCTTTGGAAGGGGATACCCAATATCCCTTGGAGAATAAATGTTGAAGGAGCAGGAGGGTGTCTTGTTGAGAAGATTCAGAGGAGGAGCTACAAAGCAGAAGGTCATCAATATATTGAATAAGGTGAGAAGCAGAGGGGAGGAAATAAAGTAAATCTTAAGAAAGAGCTTGGCTGAAGTAATGAGGGCTGTCTCTGAAGCCTTGCGGCAGTACAGTTCAGGTAAGCTGCTGGGACTGATGGGTGTCAGGGTCAGTCCAGGTAAAAACAAAGAGAGGCTGGGATGAGGGGTGTAGGGGAACAGTGAAAAAAGCATCTTTAAGATCAAGAATGGAATAGTGTGTGGTGGAGGAAGGTATTGAGAACAAAAGAGTGTATGGGTTGGGCACCACAGGGTGGATAGGCAAAACAATTTGGTTGATAAGGCACAGATCCTGAACTAACCTGTAAGACTTGTCCGGTTTTTGAATAAAATGGGAGAATTGTGAGGAGAGTTTATAGGTTTTAGAAGCCTATGCTGTAGCAGGCAAGTGATAACAGGCTTTAATCCCCTTAAAGCTGTTGTGGAATGGGATACTGGCATTGAGCAGAACAAGGGTGATTAGGTTTTAATGGGATAGTAATGGGCATGTGATCGATTGCCAGGGAGGAAGTGAAGGTGTCCCATACTTGTGGGTTAAGGTGGGGGGATACAAGAGGAAGATGCGAGGGAGGCTTTGGGTTGGGAAGAAGGGTGGCAATGAGATGTGGCTGTAGTCCAGGAATAATCAGGGAAGCAGATAATTTGGTTAAAATGTCTCAGCCTAATAAGGGAACTGGGCAGGTGGGAATAACTAAAAAAAGAGTGCATAAAAGAATGTTGTCCTAGTTGGCACCAGAGTGGGGGAGTTTTAAGGGGTTTTGAAGCTTGGTCGTCAATACCCACAACAGTTATGGGGGCAAGAGAAACAAGCCCTTGAAGGTAATGTGGAGTGGGTAGCCCTCGTATCACTTAAACAGGGGATGGACTTACCCTCCACTTTAAGAGTTACCCAAAGCTCAGCATCCGTGATGGTCCAGGAGGCTTCCAAAGCGATCAGGCAGCATCAGTCTTCAACTGCTAAGCCAAGGAGATCTGGGAAGGAGTCAGCCAAGGAACGTTGGGTTTGGGCTCCAGGGGCTTTAGGAGCGGCGGCAATGTGAGTCAGACAGTCCAGCCTCCAGTGGGGGCCCGCACAGACAGGGCACGGCTTAGGAGGAATCCCAGGCTGCGGGCATTCTGAGACCCAGTGGCCAGGCTTTTGGCATTTGCAGCAAGGTGCATGAGGATGTTTTGAAGGAGCCCTGGCTTGGATGTTCTGAAGTTTTTGTATGCTGGAGACATAGTTGTGGGTTGTCTTACAGCAGAGGCAAGTAGCTGTAACTCAGAAGTACGTTGCTGTCTGGCTACCTCCTCTCTATTGTACACCTTGAAGGTGAGGTTGATTAATTCCTATTGTGGAGTTTGAGGACTGGATTCCAATTTTTGAAGCTTTTTTCTAATGTCAGGAGCTGACTGTGTGATAAAATGCATATTAAGAATAAGGTGGCCTTCTGGCCCCTCTGGGTCTAGGGTGGTAAAGCATCTAAGGGTTGTTGCCAAATGTGCCATGAACTGGGCTGGGTTTTTATATTTGATTAAAAAGAGCCTAAATGCTAACTGATTTGGGAGAGGTGAGATAAAGAAAAAAGGAGCATCAACCTTGACTATGCCTTTAGCTCCTGTCACCTCTTTAAGAGGAAATTGTTGGGCAGGTTGGGGAGGGCTAGTCACAGAATGAAACTGTAAGCCAGACCGGGTGTGAGGAGGGGAGGTGATAGAAAGATTATAGGGTAGGGGAGCAGAGGCTGATGAAGAATTGGGACCTGGCTCGGCCTGGCAAGGAGCAGCCTAGGGAGAAGGGGAGAGCTCAGATGAGTCCGTAGAAAAGAAGGATTCAAAGGACTCAGAGCTTGGGGTGGAGACTGAAGGAACAGACAGGAGAGAAAGAAGAAAGATTTGGGATGAGTCGCATTGGGAGGAGAGACTAGGGAGGGACCAATGTGTAGCAGAATGCCTGGACGTCAGGCACCTCAGACCAGTTGCCCATTTTTTGACAAAAATTATCTAGATCTTGTAGGATAGACAAATCAAAAGTGCCATTCTCTGGCCTATTGGAACTACTGTCAAGTTTGTATTGGGGCCAAGCAGTATTGCAGAAGAAAATTAAGCAGTTAAGTTTTAGGTCAGGTGTGAGTTGATAAGGTTTTAAGTTATTGAGAACACAGCCTAAGGAACAAGAAGGGGGAATGGAGGGTGGAAGGTTGCCCATAGTGAAGGAGGTAAGCTTAAAGAGAAAGGTAGAGACACAGAGAAGGCAGGTGGGGAGCAGCCAAAGCAGGCATCCCCGCAGTTGACTTGCCACCAAGGGAATGTGGGTGAATGACCAAGGCAGACATCCCTGCAGTGATCAGACACCAATGTAATGTGGGTGAATAATCAGGCAGGTGTCCCCACAGTGATTAAACACCAAGGGAAGGCTGTCTTCCCGAGTCCGTGACCGGCACCAGAGTTTTGGGTCCATGGATAAAATGTGTCTCCTTTGTCTCTGCTAGAGAGGAAAAAGAACTGGAATTGGAAGGACAGGGAGATTGAAGGGTAGCGAGAGAGACTGGAGAAGAGCGAAAAGACCGCTTACATGATTTGAAATTGGTGAGATGTTCCTTGGGCTGGTTGGTCTGTGGACCCAAGGTCATAGGAGGATCTCCTCATGGAGTGAGGGCAAGGACAGGGGACCGGTCTCCCAAAGGAGTCCTCCTGTCCCGGATCTTTGGCACCAAATGTCACAGGCATATGTGTGAAGAGAGTGCACCAAACAGGCTTTGTGTGAGCAACAAGGCTATTTATTTCACCTGGATGCAGGCGGGCTGAGTCCAAAAAAGGAGTCAGCAGCGGGTGGTGGGATTATCATTAGTTCTTATAGGTTTGGGATAGGTGTACAAAGTACATTCTTAAGGGCGGGGGAGAATATTAGGAAGTACCTTCTTAAGGGTGGGGCAGAATGTATCTCAGTTAGGGTGGGGCAGGAATAAATCACAATGGTAGAATGTCATCAGTTAAGGCTATTTTCACTTCTTTTGTGAATCTTCAGTTGCTTCAGGCCATCAGGATGTATACGTGCAGGTCACAGGGGGTATGATGGCTTAGCTTGGGCTCAGAGGCCTGACAGTTCACAATATGAGTCTCCACGCTGCTTCAGCCATCTGAGTGGGAGTTGCAAGTTAGTCCTGCTTCCTATCTGCTGTTTTCAGCCTTGGTATTTTGATAGGGATTGCATTGAATCTATAGATTGCTTTGGGCAATATGCTCATTTTAGTGATATTATTCCAGTCCAGTGGGGCATGGGATGTTTTCCATTTTTGTGTGTGTCACCTTCAATTTCTTTTCTTTTCTTTTTTTTTTTTTTTTTTGAGATGGAGTTTGTCGCCCAGTCTGGAGTGCAGTGGCGTGATCTCGGCTCACGACAACCTTCACCTTCACCTTCTGAGTTCAAGTGATTCTTCTGCCTCAGCCTCCTGAGTAGCTAGGATTACAGTCACCTGCCATCATGCCCAGCTAATATTTTGTATTTTTTGTAGAGACAGGGTCTCACCATGTTGGCCAGGCTGGTCTTGAACTTCCAACCTCAGGTGATCAGCCCGCCTCGGCCTCCCAATGTGCTGGGATTATAGGCGTGAGTCATCACACCTGGCCTTCAATTTCTTATACCAGTGTTTTGTTTTTCTTGTAGAGATCTTTCACCTCCTTGGTTAAATTTATTCCTATGTATTTGTGTGTGTGTGTGTGTGTGTGTGTGTGTGTGTGTGTGTGTGTGTGTGTGTGTATTTTTTTGAGACAAGGTCTCACTCTGCTGCCCAGACTGGAGTGCAGTGATATGATCATGGCTCACTGCAGCCTTGACTTCCTGTGTTCATATGATCCTCCCACCTCATACTCCCGAGTAACTGGGACTACAAGCATGCATGACCACACCTGACTAACTTTTTTGTATTTTTTGTAGAGGTGGGGTTTTGCCTTGTTGCTCAGGCAGGTCTTGAATGCCCACTTCAGCCTCCCAGAGTGCTAAGATTACAGGTCTGAGCCACCGCACCTGGCCCAGGTGTTTTATGACTGTTGTAAATGGGATTGGCTTCTTTCTTTCTCATCTAGATATTATTGGTATAGAGAAGTGCTACTGATTTTTGTACATTGATTTGGTATCCTGCAACTTTACTGAATTTGTTTATCAAAATCTAAGTTTTTTGGTAGAGTCTTCAGGTTTTTGCAGATATAAGATCATCAGCAAAGAGGAACAATTTGACTTCCTCTTTTCCAATTTGTATTCCTTTTATTTCTTCCTCTTGCTGATTACTCTGGCCTCGACTTCCAGTACTGTTTTGAATAGCTGTGATGAAAGAGGGCTTCCTTATCTTGTTCCAGTTCTTCGAGGAAAGCTTTCAGCTTTTCCCCATTCAGTACGATGTTAGCTGGGGAATTGGTGAGGAAATACTCATGACAGTTACAGTCCTTGTTTCTGCAGCTGGTCATGTAGTCATAACTGGTATTGATGACTGCCTTCTTCTGCTACCCATTCTGTATTCCCTTTCCTTCAGCAAACACCTCAGCAAGTTGTGGGTTTTTTCCTGGTGGAGTGACATAAACCTTCATTCCTAAAGGATCTGGACCATTTGTAGTCCTGCCTGCATTGGGCTGTTGTAGTTTCCCATTGATCCCATTAATCACAGGGTGCGGCAATACTAAGAGACACCCTAATGAATCTCCTGTATTCCATGCATACTCTTCCCTACTTCTGTTATGGAGCAGTAGACTGATTTCATCTTGGTAGTCTGGGTCAGTCACCCCAGCCAACACTGTAACTCCCTTCTCAGCCTGTTGACTTAAAGGTAGGAAGAGCCCAAAGTGTCCAGGTGGTAATCTTAACTTCCAGTTTAATTGAATCATTGTTGTGTCTCCTGATAACAGTGTTTCTCCCTCTGGAACTAAGACCTCTGGGCCAGCAGAACATAGTGTCGCAGGAAAAGGAAGCAAATATGTAGCTAGTGGATCACTAGGGGTGATGGTGAGTGGTACCACTTCCACCCCTTGATTCTTGGACCCCTGACTCCTGACTATGGGAGAAACAGTACCATATATTGGATGCTGATTCAGAGCATACACGGCCTTTTGGAGAACTTTGCTCCAGCCCTGCAAAATGTTGTCACCTAGTTGGCATTGTAATTGTGACTCAAAAGGCCATTCCACCGTTCTATCAATCCAGCTACTTCAGGATGGTGGAAACATGGTAAGACCAGTGAGTTCCATGAGCATGAGCCCACTGCCACACTTCTGTAGCTGTAAAGTGAGTGCCTTGGTCAGAGGCAGTGCTGTGTGGAATACTGTGACGGTGGATGCATGAGCCCACTGCCACACTTCTTTAGCTATAAGGTGAGTGCCTTGGTCAGAGACAGTACTTTGTGGAAGACCGTGAGTCCACAGATGGTAGTCTTGGCAGAAGCACTGCTTGCAGGATAGGCAAACCCATATCAAGAGTAAATGTCTATTCCAGTGAGGACAAACCTCTGCCCTTTCCATGATGCAACAACCCATATCAAGAGTAAATGTCTATTCCAGTGAAGACAAACCTCTGCCCTTTCCATGATGCAACAATCTACCACCAGGTGGCTGGCTGATCACCCCAAAGAATGATGCCATATCAAGGGCTCAGTGTTGGTCTCTGTGGCTGGCAAATTGGGCTCAGCAGTGGCCGTAGTTAGGTCAGCCTTGGTGAGTAGAAGTTCATGTTGCTGAGCCCATGCATAACCTCCACCCCTGCCACCATGGCCACTTTGTTCATGGGCCCACTGGGTGATGACAGGGGTGGCTGGGGAAAGAGGCCGAGTGGTGTCCACAGAACAGTTCATCCTATTCACTTGATTCTTAAAATCTTCCTCTGCTGAGGTCACCTACTGGTGGTGAGCACTCACATGGGATACAAATGTCTTTCACAGCTTTTGACCACTCAGAGAGGTCCATCTGCGTACTTCTTCCCCAGATTTCTTTGTAACCAATTTTCCAGTCATGCTTCTTCCACATCCCTGACCATCCAGCCAAACCATTGGCTACAGCCCATGAATCAGTATATAATCGCACATCTGGTCATTTTTCCTTCCATGCAAAGTGCACAACCAGGTGCACTGCTTGAAGTGCTGCCCACTGGGAAGATTTCCCTTCACCGCTGTCCTTCAGGGATGTTCTAGAAAGGGACTGTCATGCTGCAGCTGTCCAATTTTGGGTAGTGCCTGCATATTGTACAGAACCGTCTGTGAACCAGGCCCTAGTCTTCTCTTCCTCTGTCAACTGATCATAGGGGAAACTCCCCCTGAGGCCATTGCTGCAGGCTGGGGGAGAGAAGACAGAGTGGGAGGAGTGGAGACCATGGACATTTGAGCCACTTCCTCACGTAACTTGTGCATTCAGGACCTGATCAAGCCGCATCACATATATACCACTTCAATTTGATGATGCAATGCTGCTGTGCACTGCCCACTTCATGGCTAGATGGGTCAGAAAGCACCCAGTTCATGATAGGCAGTTCAGATCGCACCATGACTTGATGACCCATGGTCAAATGTTCAGTTTCCAACAAAGCCCAGTAACAAGACCCAAGAGCTGTCATTCAAAAGGAGAGTAGTTACCTGCAGATTATGGCAGGGCCTTGCTCCAAAATCCGAGATACCTCCGCTGTGATTCACCTATGGGGGCCTACCAAAGGCTCCAAACAGCATCCTCATCTGCCACTGACACCTCAAACACCATTGGATCTGCTGGGTCATATGGGCCAAGTGGCAGAGCAGCTCATACAGGACCTGTCTCCTGTTCTGGACCCCACTCAAAACTGGCAGCCTTTTGGGTCACTTGATAAATGGGCCAGAGTAACACACCCAAATAAGGACTGTGATGCCTCTAAAATCCAAATAAGCTGAGTAGGCATTGTGCCTTTCATTGTAGGAGGGGCCAAATGCAACAACTTATCCTTCACCTTAGAAGGAATATCTCAACAATCCCCACACCATTGGACCCCTAGAAATTTTACTGAGGTAGAGGGTCCCTTAATTTTAGTCAGGTTTATTTCCCATCCTCTGGCATGCAAATGTCTCACCAGTAAGTCCAGTGTGTTTGCTACATCCTGCTCACTGGATGCAATCAGTATGTCATCAGTGTGATGGACCAGTGTGATATCTTGTGGAAATGAAAAGCAATCAAGGGCTTTCTGAATAAGATCATGACACAAAACCAGAGGGTTGATATACTCCTGAGTTAGAACAGTAAAGGTGTATTGAAGGCAAATTGCTTGGTGGGCCTTATGGGCAGGAGTGAAGAAAAAGGAATTTGCCAAGTCAGTGGCTGCATACCAGGTGCAAGGAGATGTGTTAATTTGCTCGAGCAATGAAACCACATCTGGTACAGCAGCTGCAGTTGGAGTCACCACTTGGTTAAGCTCATGGTAATCCACGGATCATTCCCCAAAGATCCATCTGTCTTCTGCACAGGCCAAATGGGAGAGTTGAATGGGGGTGGTGGGAATCACCACCCATTCGTCTTTCAAGTCCTTGATGGTGGCACTAATCTCTGCAGTCCCTCCAGGGATATGATACCATTTTGATTTACCATTTTCTAGGTAGAGGCAGCTCTAATGGCTTCCATTTGGCCTTTCCCACCATAATAGCACTCACTCTACCAGTCAGGGAGCCAGTGTGGGGATTCTGCTAGCTGCCAAGTATGTCTATGCCAGTTATGAATTCTGGCACCGGGGAAATGACCACAGGATAAGCCTGGAGACCCACTGGACTCACTCTAAGTCGGAGCTGAGCTAAAACTTCATTAATTACCTGACCTCCATAAGCCCCTACTTTTAACTGGAGGACCACAGTGACATTTTGGGTCCCCTGGAATCATCATCAGCTCAGAGCCAGTGTCCAGTAGTCCCCAAAATGTCTGATCATTTCCCTTTCCCCAATGCACAGTTACTCTGGTAAAAGGCCGGAGGTCTCTTTGGGGAAGGATGGGAGAAAGATTAACAGCATAAATTGTCAGTACTACAGTGGGGTCCTTTTTCAAGGGTACCCAGCCTCCCCTTCATTCAGGGGGTTCTGGGTCTGTAAACTGGCTCAAGTTTGGAAATTGATTGAGAGGCTGTGATTCTCGGTTTTTGTAATTCAAATTAGTCTTTTATCCATTTGACCTAGAAGTTTTCTGCTTATATAAATTTGAAAACTCAGGCAATTCTTTTTTAGTGTAGCGCATCTACTCATGAGTCACACTCTCATCCTCACCTCCAGGGGCCCGCTGGGACTTTAGTCTAGTTATAGTCTAGAAGCAAACAGGGGTGTTGGGGGTGGCTCCTGAAGAGAATCAACATCATCTTGCCTGGCAACTGCCTCAGGGGAGGACATCATTGTTACCGCAGGCAGCACAGGGTTTATCTCCTCAGACAGAGGTGGAAAGGCTGATGGCAGCATAGTTCAGAGAGGGGATGTTGCCACTCCTGGGGATGGGGAAGCTGTTACTTCTGGCAAAAAAAGGTTCATCAGAGTTTACAAATTCAGTGTCCGCAGCTTCATCAGGGTCCTCTCACATGTCCCTGCAGGATCCCATTCTTTTCCAATCAATGCCCTCACTTTAACAGTAGACACCTGTAGAGGCTGTTCATGCATCTTTCCTTGCAGGTCAGCCACTCGCATAATAACAGCTTGTGTCTATTTTTCCACAACTTCAGTTCTTTCACTGCAGGAGGTAAGACTCTCACTCAGGGCAATCTTAGCAGATTTGAGACTCAGTATCTGCTTCTGAAGCCAGGAGATAGAATCCCTGAGTTCATCATTTTCTTTCATTACTTTGTCCACTGAAATTAGGAGCAACCAACCAGCTTCATTATGTTCCTTGGTTCTCCACACATGGCCAAAGGTATTATGTATAGAGTCACTAAACTCATTGCCTCTCATGAACGAAGAATCAGGAATGTCAAATGCCTTTATTTTACATAACTCTCCAAACAGTTTACACCAAAGACTATCAGTGTTCTGCATACTACTAGAAGTAGAGTCCTTAGCATTTTGGGTTCTAATCATATTAAGCAGCCAGAAACCCCAAAACCAATGAAAGAACTCCATCTTAATATTCTGTTCCTCTAGAACCACTCTTGGTACCAAAATCTGTATTAGGCTTCTCTAGAGGTACAGAACTAATAGAATAAATGCATATATATAAAGGGGAGTTTATTAAGCATTAACTCACACAATCACAAGGTCCCACAATAGGCCGTGGGACCTGCAGGCTGAGGAGCAAGGAGAGCCTGTCCAAGTTCCAAAACTGAAGAACTTGGAGTCCGATGTTCCAGGGCAGGAAACATCCAGCACAGGAGAGAGATGTAGGCTGGGAGGCTAGGCCAGTCTTGCCATTTCATGTTTTTCTGCCTGCTTTATATTCGCTGGCAGGTGACTAGATTGTGCCCACCCAGATTAAGGGTGGGTCTGCTTTCCCGAGCCCACTGACTCAAATGTTAATTTCCTTTGGTAACACCCTCACAGACACACCACATCCTTCAGTCCAATCAAGATGACACTCAGTATTAACCATCACAATGTTTATTCATTTTTCAAGTGTAGGCATGGCCAGCCGATTGCGATTGTCGTTTTAGAAACGTACTATACATTTAATGCAGAAGGCCACGTCTTTCTTCTGCTTTTTCTCAACACTATAAAGAACGTATAAAATTATTTTTTCCCATTCTAAACGTCAACTTCTTCCACTAGAACGTTTGGATACACTACATAATTTAATCCTTTTAACTATATTACTTATCACTTTTGTTTTCATGATTTTAATGTTTTCAAATATTTTCTTAGTTTTCGAGTGGACTGTATTAACATCATTGAAAATATTATTTTAAAATTCTTAAAAGAAGAATTTATAAATTATTCTTCTCATTCTCAGAAAGGAGCCATGAGGGGAAGCTATCATTTCCTTGTGCTTTACCCCCTTTCCCATTCCATCACTGAAAAAATGAAAAGAAATTCATAATTGCAGCTTGGAATACTCCATCTGTTCTGAGGTCACTAAGTTCTGTTTCTCTCAAGGGTTCTAAATCATACTCCATTAGTCTGCTTCCAAATAGCCCTGAGACTGGAGACCCCAAAATGGGTAATACCACTGAGAGAGTAATTGCAGATAAATGATTTATTTTTTCCTGGTCTAATAAAACCATGAAGGTTGAATACGAAAATTCTTAAAGCACTAAACCAAAGCTGCATAATAACTAAAGGAATAATAGGCAATTTATAAAAAAGCAAAAACTAGAGAAGCATAAGTGGTACATGAAGTTAAAGCTGAAAAGAACTTGAAACATAATCCGGTAACCAAATTTTACAGATTAAGTAAATTGAGTCTTAAAGCTAAAGTGATGCAATCAGAAATATATGGCTATTTAAGGCATTTCGAGATTTGTCCAAGGTTCTCCCGACAATACCCACTGGCCCTTTCAGTGGATTTAGTCCTGTATTTCTTAAAGTTTGTTCTTCTGTGAGCACTGGTCTCATAAACATGCTCTAAACCCTGAAAAGTTCTGTGGTTCAACGAGTTTGGGGCACATATCATGTAGCCCCTTCAAGATCCACTGTGCACACTGGCATTTTAAAGTCCCCAAGGATTGTTACAGCAAGACAAGCTCTGTTGCTTTGCTCAGTCCAGTGTTTCCCAAACTTACTTGAGTTCTGGACTGTTCTTCCTTGCAGCACCTATGAACACCTATGAAGGTGTTCTGGAAAACCTTCTAGGTTGGGGTAGATCTTGCAGCATGTGGAAGGTAAGTGAAGTGTAGAATATGAGATATGAACATGGGAATAACTACAATTTTATTCAGAAAGGAAAGATGAAGATGCAAGACTAGAGACTTATTACTTAATGTCACTAGGGAAATAGTATTATTAGACAAAAATATCTTGTTCTTTAAAATGAATGCTAAAAGAGATTGGTGGTTGTTACACTGATTTCCTTCTACTGTTGTTACCAACATCAACTTTATTAAACTCAGAATGCTTAATGAAGTCATTTTACCCTCTGTTTGTTTTCCAGGACACTGTAATTTATGATCGACTGGCAGAGACATCAAAATACAAAGAAATTACCCTAAAACATTTAGAGCAGTTTGCTACAGAAGGTAAGTATAATTCGGCAATAAAGCATGATTAAAAGGAAATCATATATTTCAACTCAAGACTTTCTATTAAAAACTTATGTAGCTATTAAAATTGTTATTCAGTGTATTGCAACTCAAGGCTTTTTTAGAGAGCCCCTACCACAAGCCAGGCTCTGTGTGAAGCCTGAGAATCCAAAATAAGATAATCAAGCTTTGCCCTGCCTCTCTGTCCTCCTGAAATATATTATGTGCAAGGCAAAGCAGTACCTAGTCTAGAGAGAGGATCTAGGTTAGATGAAAGGCAGCAAGGATTGTTAAACATGAGTCAGTTACTACAAGAATTTGTAGAGTCTTATCTCATACTTGACAATGGTAGTTATAGCTGAATCTAAATCTCCAGTCTCAATTTTCACTCCTATCTGTTTCAGCTGAAACTATTGCCAGTGGCACCAAACTGACCTGATCAAATACTTTTTTTCTGTTAATTCAGGCAGAGAAAAGATAGGAATGCTTTTTAAAACACTAGGCAAAACAAACAAAAGATGGCTTTTGAAAACCTCTGTATGGTTCTTCAAAATGTAAAAGCATGGAAACATATATATTCATAGAATTCAGATTCCTTAAGGCCCAGCCTCAGACCTTGGCAGGTACAACCAACCCAGCATACAACACAGATTCTTTTTGTTTTGGAGGAGAACTGAGGGCATCTTTCTCCTCTCTGGATGTGATGTTAAAGATACTCCACTCTTAGATTTTAATGGTTTGGACCACACCTCCACCCTATTCTTTCTGGCCCTGGGCTGGATGACACTTCTCCCCATGACTACCCTCCAGTAAGTTTTCCAGCCAAGTTTCCAAGAGAGAAAAACATGTCCTAAGATGGCCCCATGATTTGAGTTCCACTCTCAGTGATCTGGCAATAGACCACCCTTTCTTGGAAGGTAGAGTTCTCTGGGAACTTTGTATGTTCCTTGCTTCTTTCTTCTGACGTGTTCCCTTAGACACGTTTTGTCTTGAGATCACTAAGCCTAGCATCTGGTCCTAGTCATTCTAAGAATTAAATGACCTGGAGTGAGGGCAGTGTCTTCTTGCGAACCTAAATAACTGCTTCCTTGCGTAGCTGACGAGTGCTTTGGCTTCTCCTTTCTTCCAATCCATCTACATTTTTCTGGCTGAGAGAGATGTGAGTTATGAAATTGGCAGGCACCAGGCACAGGGGCGGGTCACTTTAAATATCAGCTTTGATTGTTTTCCCGGGATGTATCTGCTGGCAGTTCTTTTTTGCCACTATCCCTCAACTACACTTAGACTTTTAAACTACAGATTTATGGTGACAAAGAATAGTAATAAATGCAGTCATATATCCTAGTAAGAGGAAGGTGGCTTTCCCAGCAGACCCCACCGGGGTCTCTCTTCCTTCGTAAACATCTGTGAGGCCACTATAAGAAGTCAGCCACTATGCTTGGTACTGAGTTACTCTGAAGAACTCTGGGTCCCTGCTTTCCAAGTGCTTTAATAGAGGAGACACACAAGGAAAACTCTAAAACATTGTCACTCATGCCATAAGAGTGTTTCTGCCTTTGGCATCTGGGTGAGAGGAGGGTACATCAAAGAGATGATTTGCAGATCTGAGTCTTAAACTACTTGCAAGGCAGACAATGGGCAGTCATTGGGAAAGCAGAATGGAGAAAAAGTTACCAGCATGTGCAAAGACCCCTGTGTGTGGGAAGTGAATTGCAGGGAATGAGAGTGAAGGCACCTGATGAAACATATATAAAGCGTACTTTGGGGCTTAAATTTTGTCCTGGGGAAAAATTGGAAGATTCAAAGCAAAAGAATTGCTTGATAAGATTAGGATTTTAGAAATGCCACACTAGGCATGGAAGATGGATTAAAGGGTTGGGTATTAGAAGCAGGGTACCAATTTTAAAGACCAGGGGAACATTAATCTACAGTTTATACTAAGTTTTTGTCATAATTTAATTGGACTTCAGCATATTGTTTGTATGGAATCACTTTTTTCAAAATGAGACTTTGTGAAATAAAAACAGAAACCTCAGACTTCTGAACAAAATTTTCTTTGATGTGTTGGGGTGATGTATGCTACCTTTTTCAGGGTTAAGAACTTTATGTTTTGCTGTGGCTGAGATTTCAGAGAGTGACTTTCAGGAGTGGCGAGCAGTCTATCAGCGAGCATCTACATCCGTGCAGAACAGGCTGCTCAAACTCGAAGAGAGCTACGAGTTGATTGAAAAGGTACATGGATGATTCTGTTGATCGTACAGGGGGTTTGGTTTCCAGAGAGTTTCGATCTTTACTCAAGGAACCAATGGAATAAAAGTCAAAATATATTTTGACATACCATTCACTACTGAATACCGTCTCATCATCTAAGCATTAACAAATCTTAATATGCGTTAAAATGTTGCTGAGAAGTCTTTGGGGTTAGATATTATTTTGTATAGATCTTCACCCTTTTCACAATTTTGGATCAAGGTTTGGCCAGTCTAGCAATCTCCTTGCCAACATATTTCAGTTTCTGGATCTCTGAGGATATGGAACGTGCCCCCACATACACTCACACATTACGTACATGACATGTGTACTTTGAGTTAATAATATAATATGCAATACAATGTAAAATAGTACTGTAATCACACAGCTTGCATAGCTGATAATAATATATAAGAGAGTAATCCAGTGCTTACACTTGCCCAGTCATTGTGACAAACATACGCCTGTATTATTTCTGTGACAGCCGTAAATGTTCTCATTTTACGGATAAGGAACCAAGGTTATTAAGCCAGAAAGTGATGGATACATTTTGATTGATACTGTATAAATAGCAAGAATCTTGCTTCCTTAATTAGGAAAACATTTTTGTGTAGCACTTGCTGTCTGCCAGGTGCTGTTCATAGCACTTTCATCTATTAATCTAGTCAGTCCTCACAACATCCCTTTCAGATGCTAATTATTCCTATCTTATAGATGAAGAATCCAAGGTAACAGAGAGATTAAGTAATTTGGCTGAGAGTACACAGCTCCTAATAGGGGGAGCCAGAATCCTCACTCTTCCTCCAATATTCATCCTCTGAATCACTCAAGTGTCTTCATTCTAACCTCTAGCTTGCCACTAGATAACTCTTCAATAGCACTCATGTTTGTGTTGCATAGAATCAAACTAGCCTGTCTGCTGCAGTTTACTTGATCTTTTCTCCAGGTAAGTAAAGACTGATAACTTTGTTCTTCTTTCCTCTCTCTCAAACTGTGTACTTCCTTGTGCCTCTGTCTTGAGAAGTGGCTAGTGTTACCAGTACCTCCCTGGACTATTTTCCCCCTCTGCTCCTCACCTCCCCTCCCTTTATGTAGTATGGGGATACCATGTTCTAGCTGCAGATGGTTTTCTTTTTTCCACAAGGTCGCCATATGCAACTGGAGATATTGGTCTCCTGTCTCCTCAACAGATTATCACTTTTTATGGAAGGTGATTGTTTCCCATATAGCCTTTATATTTTGTAAGGGGAAGATCCCTAAATATAAATATAAGCTCACATATATCATACCTGTATATATAGAGATAGATATGTAGATATATCTAGATATCTCCTCCTTATATTTGAACTTTTTATTCTGCTTATTTATAAGAAGACATGCAATAGCATGTGTGGTGTCTTCCAGGATGATACTCCCACCCTAAATTTTATAGGTATACACACACCAGGGGGCTTGTTATCAATTGACTTATTTCAATGTGTCTCTCGCCTATCTTCCCCACTCCTTCCCTACCCACTCCTTCCCTCCCCCGTCCCTCCCTCCACCTTCTCTCTCTCCACTTCCTAACATATTTATATATGATCATGTCTTTGGGGTATTTATGTAGTGAAATAAAATAATCTGAAGCCGTAATCATAATCTCTTTTAATCTGCCTAGCTAAAGTCATATATCTTAAAGCATTAGTGCTATTGATTTTTAATCTTTGCTTCCCTTACTTTTTTAAGAATTTTAAAAAAAAAATCCAGTTGGAAATGATTTTTTTCCTGTCTCTGAATGTAAGTAAGGCAGCCTTGCCTCCCATCCTCATGAGACAGAATTAATATGTAATAAGTCAGAATAAAAAATATATATTTGAAAATGGATTCTAAACATATTACGTTGTTTCCACTTGAAGCACAACTTCAGTGCTAGAGTTGAATGTTTAATGTACCTAATATCCTTACTCTCTGGATGTCCTAGAGTTTTTTATAGATTAAATATTCTAGGTTTAACAGTTACGTTTCTTGTTCTTTTAATAACTGATTAAAAGCCTTGCAACCTCCAGCTTTTAACTGAAATAGATGTTCAACGTTTTCCCAGCAGATGGCGATCATGAGCTACATTAAAAATTTAAGTTGACAGGCAATCCATTAAAAGTGGGGGGGTGTGTATACACATATACGCACACATCTATATATGTGTCTATATGCATCTATATAAACTATGTATAGTTTACAGATGATAGAAACCTCCTTTATGGCTGCTTTTTACCTAAAATACATGAAAACGGGAATTTATAACTAATTTGTCTTTACTTCATAGTAAGCCATGCCTCTATTGTTGAAAATCTAAGATCCAGAAAGATTAAGAGATTGGGTCATTTACTCGGCCAACCTGCTCCAAATGAAGACTAATTCTGTGTCCATCTCTACTCCTGAAACCGGAGCTTCATTTGGTGATCCATTTAAATAACTTTCATCAAGCAGTTCATGTTTACATGCTCATGCACAGGCAAATGAGGCCGTGGCCCTCTGGGTACCACAGTCTGAGCAAATTCCCCAAATGAAGAAATCTGGAGGAACCCAGAAAGGTGACCCACAAATTTGATCCAAAGGAAGCTTTTGGAGAGGTGGTAACTTTTGAAATGGGCCTCCAAGGATTATTTTACCAGTTAGAGGAGAGCAGACATCTTTTTAGGGAAAAAGAATAGACAAAATAGACCAGATGTGATGGCTCACACCTGTAATCCCAGTATTCTGGGAGGCCAAGGTGGGAGGATCATTGAACCCAGGAGTTTAAGACCAGCCTGGGCAAACATAGGGGGAGACGCTCTCTCTACAAATAATTTTTAAAAATTAGCTGGATGTGGTAGCATGCACCTGTGGTCCCAGCTACTCAGGAGGCTGAGGCAGGGAGAATTGCCTGAGCCCGGGAGGCTAAGGCTGCAGTGAGCTGTGAAAGTACCACTGCACTCCAGCCTTGGTGACAGAGTGAGACCTTGTCTCAAGGTTAAAAAAAAGTAATAATAAAATTAAAAAAAAAAAAAAAAAAGATAAAATAACACAGGGATCTTTGTGACCAAGCTGTTTTCTGAAGTGTTTCCATTAACTGCAATCATAGGAGGACTGTAGGATTTTTAATATAGAGAGCCAGAGTTATATCACTTCTTTTTTGGTCTCAGATTCTATTCTTTGTTAAAATCAGCTGGGATGAGTGTTCAGAAGTTGTGATTTACTGCCATTAAAACCACCTAGTGAGGCAAGTTTCAGCATGTCAGACCACAGATTCTTCCAGCATGTTACCCTGGCTTTAAATTGAGCAAATACAGTCCTAGGGTTCATCCATTGTCTTCTTCCTTATCTACTTTAACTGAGACATGCCGTTTATGTAACCTATTTTTTATGTGATTGGAATCCATGTTTATGTAGACCATAATATTGGTCTTAGCATGTCATTATTGGACTTAGCATGTCAGACAGTGAATTTTTAAACTGTGAGGGTCGTTTTCACATTTTTTTTTTTTTTTTTTTAGAACAGAATTTTTTTTTTTTTAGAACAGAATTTTCCAAACAAACTGCCTGAATCATAATATATATAATTGACGAAAGCAGGGCTGCTTTGGCTGGAATGGAAGAGTAGAGAGGAGATCCAAACTGGCTTTCCCCTCGGCCTCTACCTTGCCCTCATGGGTGCTCCAGGCGGGGCTTGTTATGACTCTGAGGATCCACTAAGCACAGTTTGAAAACCATATATTACATTTGTATGTGGACTTTTTAGAAAACGAATTCCTGAAAAGATCAGAACATCATTGTGCCCATATGCAAGCTGTTTCTGAACATATTTGAATTGATATGTCATTGCCACATTAATGGTAGTATTACATTCACAACATTCAAAATATAAAAGATTTGTAAAATTTTTCCTAAAATAATATTTTAGTACAAAATAAGAGGAAATGTTACAATAGGATTAAGGTTGTACTTTTAAACCATGCTGTCTCCCTCTTGTCCCTCCGACGTTTGTTCAAACCGGTAATTCAGTTTTTAAGATTAAGTTAAATCCTTATTCCTTTGGGTACTGTAACTCGTAGCATAAGCTGAAAAAAATATCCAAAGAGACCAAAAATATACAAGAAGGCATTTGTCCTTTGGTTGTGATGCTTAGTTACTCAGGTATGTTACTACCCAGCATAATGAGTGCTAGAATGTGCTGCCTTCACTCTCAGGGCACACTACGGGAAGGAGGATATGGAAAGTTTGAAAAAGACCACCGGGTATTGTTATCCCTATTGACAGTCATCCTGAGATGAGAGGATTTGGGACTTTTAAATCTATCTATAAAATATAATTATCAGCTCTGTTCCAAAACTGTACTGTTTGAGATCCAGTACTTGCATTCATATGGTAAGCTTTTCAGGATATTTCTGAAAATTGTAATGCTGAGAGTTGTTTCACCAATCAGTTGCCGACACAGCTTTTTCCTTTGTTTTTTCTTTTGCTGTTACTAAATAAATCAAGAGGTGACACTGATTACTAGGAAGGCCTAACTTGTTCAGGAATAAGAAAGCTCACATGGTTAAAATGCAAATGGGACTATCATATTGGATACTTCAGTTGTCTGGACCCACTTTGCTAAGGAGAATTGCAGGTTCATAGTGGGTATCGTGGACAGTAACACCTCTTAGTCTCTTTTTGTCACCACTTAGGAGAATTTACAGTAGTCTCATTCTTTCAGACAACAAACTTGACCTGTTTTATCTCACCCTCATTCTTTTGAAAGGTAGTCAACATATTTGGACTCATAATTTTAGATTGGGAAACCACTTATAGTGTCAGCCTATATTTTTTAAATCAGATTTTTTTTTTTTTTTTTTGAAATGGAGTCTCGCTCTGTCTCCAGGCTAGTATGTAGTGTCGGCTCACTGCAACCTCTGCCTCCTGAATTCAAGCGATTCTCCTGCCTCAGCCTCCTGAGTAGCTGGGACTACAGGCTCCCGCCACTACGCCTAGCCAAATTTTTGTATTTTTAGTAGAGACGGGGTTTCACCATGTTGGCCAGGATGGTCTTGATCTCCTGACCTTGTGATCCACCCACCTCAGCCTCCCAAAGTGCTGGGATTACAGGGCTAAGCCACCATCCCTGGTCTAAATCAGATTTTTAAAATTAAAATTTTGTATTTTCTCAAGAAGAATTGTAAATAACAGAATAATTATGAAGTTTTATGTTTCATTGGCAGGGGTTTCTCTGATTATTTCTCACGTTTGATCTGTCACTTTAATATATCAGGAGCCAGGGTGATATCACTTCTTTCTGGTCTGAGCTTCTATTCTTTATTAAAATTTATTTACTTTTATTCTAACTTATTTCTAAGACATTATAAATTACGTTTTGTCTCATATTCATACTATGCTACTAGATTCCTTTGAAAATTAGTAGTACAGAAGTCTGATCTTTCTTCCTTATTTTATAATTAAGCCATTGTTTGAAATATGAAGGTGTGCCTTCGTGGAATACATGATTTTTTGAAAATGTTTAATATTTATTTGCTTCAACAGAAAAATGCAATTATGTCTTTAGTACTGCATAGATTACCTACTAATAATTTCTGTGTTTCTGAAAGCAAATCATTTATCTTGAGCATTACAGAAAACAGTGTAAGCTATATAATACCTGCCTAGATTCATCACTGATTAAAGCAGATTTCCCTGGTGATAAGATTTTGCTTTTTCTCTTATTACGATGCATGGATTTGGAAACTTTTTAAATGAAACTTATCCAATGCTTTCATCTGTTCAAGTTTTTCTGAAATAGGTTATGGGTTAGAGGATCATTTCTGAGCTTAAGAGTAAACTCAGAACACTGTAATTCTGTTGTCAAGCCTTTTTTGATCAGGTAGCAGTGTTGTGTTTTATGTGCATTTTGTAGTTTGTGATTGATGTATGTCATCCACTAGATGGAAGTTTCACGAAAGCAGGGACTGTGTTTATCATATTTATCACTGTGTCTCCAGCGCTTGACTGACTAGCCTATGTTAACCACTCAATAAATATTTGATGACTAAATGAATTATTCATTTAAATAATTAATTCAGAAGTTGGAGCTTAATAAGTGCTTGCTTAATGAAAGCCTGCCCCCTATTAACAAATCTAGTTCATGCTTTCCACGCATTGAAGGCACTGGTATCAAATGTGCTATCACTAAGGATTAATTTAGGGGTATGTTAGAAAAGAAGCCAAGACTTTTACAGAAGGCATTCTTTAGAAATTTAGACTCGTTCATTTATAAAACCTGTCTTCAAAGTTGCTTAATATATAAATGTGAGAAAATCATGGGTTGGAAAGATTCAGCAACAAATATCTGAGCACCACTGCGTGGCAGGCTCTGTTCTAGGCTCTGGGGCTCAGCAGGGAGAGGATAGAAGAATTTCTGCCTTTTGTTTCAGTGTTGGGAGATAGGTAGTGAATGTGTAAACTAAAACAACATCGTTCCAGACAGGCTTTAGTGCCCTGGGCACTGAGATAAGGCACTAAGATAGGAACAGTGAGGTAGTGATCCTTTTTTACATTATTTCCTTTACCACTGCTCAAAACGTGGTTGGCATTTGGGGGATGGTTAAAGAGTCCCTTAATGTGGCATAATATAGATCAACCATTACATTCAGTGTGAATAAACAACAATTTAGCGCCCTTTGCAACATATGGCAACAAATGGTTTAGAGGATTCCTAGAGAAATATAAAACTTAATGGAAAACAGGACTTTTCTTGAGCATTCATGACTGCGAAGTTCACAGTAAC
This sequence comes from Rhinopithecus bieti, assembly GCF_001698545.2. Lineage (NCBI taxonomy): Eukaryota > Metazoa > Chordata > Mammalia > Primates > Cercopithecidae > Rhinopithecus > Rhinopithecus bieti. Next base: position 864,069 of record NW_016804741.1, on the reverse strand, counting down.
TTCTGTATTAGAATGGAATGCTTTTTCAGATAAAACTACCACATCTATTCTTAGTAGCTGCATGTATCACTTTCATTTGTGCTGAAAGCAAAATGAAAATTTACATGATGTACAGGTGATTTCATGGTTTAAAATTCCAGTAGTTTCCTGTTCTATTTGCTTAAGAACATTTGTAGTTAGCTCATTTAATAAGACCTGCCACTTTCTGAGCATTTACTAAGCTCCACATCTTCTACTCTTCACCCTGATTATTTAGTGGGAGGGCCTCTAAAATGATACACAACATGATCCATTGGGGTGAGCAAGAAAATGTTAGAACTTCTGTTTGTTTTGTCTCATCTTTTTTAGTTTTTGCATTTTATAATATGCATAATTTATTAATTTTAATGTTTTACAAAAATATAACTGTCATAAGTATGTATTCAACATTTTTTTCTAATATACTCAAAAATGTTTGTGATAACTGATGTAATTTCATCTGCAGAACATCCTTATTAAAGTATGTTATTAGGCTTATCTTGCTGTTGTGAAAGTTGATTCTTTGGTAAGTTAAGTTACTTACTTGCTGAGGGACCCATATCCAGTGGTTGGCAGAGCAGGGATGCAAATCCCAGTTCTGTCTTAATTCCAGATCCCATGTTAATAATCTGTAAGTTATGTTGCCAACTTGCTTTCGAAGAAAGTAAGAATGTGTACAAAATATTGGAGACTTGAAAAATAAAATGAAATCAATTGTGCAGTTGCATAATCACTAGATCAGCACTCAGGATGGGAAATGGGAGTCACTGGCCTGTTTAGGACTCGATGACTTAGTGAGGCAGCCTCTATGTACTCTATGTGCTGTATTCCATTTTCCTTGAAAATAAGATGGAAATATGTTTTTCATGATTTTCCCTCAACTGGCCATTAGAATCTTCTTATTTAAAGTACTTAAGATTTCCTTAGATCTCTAATCACATGCTCCTCCTTTCTGGTATGATAGGTTCCTTCTTATGAATGCTTCGTGGTAGATTTTCCACCCTGGGTATTGCTGTCTTCTCACTCAGATAAGATGGATATGTTGTTTTTGCAAGTTACACCCAGTCACCTCTCATATCCTGATTCCTGTCAGCTGGGTGTGTGAATTCTGGCCTTATAACTAAGCCCTTGGCTTTGTGAGTTCAAATGTGATTTCTATGGTTTGAAAAGCACCAAGTTAAAATCTATTTCTTGGCCTTAGAAAAATTAACCAGTTGAATGATTTCTCCAGAAGCAGGCAAATGAGCCATTCCAATGGTTTAGTGACTTAATGCTGTCAGTCTTAGTACTGTAGACCAGATTAAAGGGAAAGGAAAGAAGGCGTTAGGTCTCTTTAAAACAAGGATGATACCCAGTGGAATGCAGAACACAGGGGAGCCCAGCAGCCTCTGAGAACCAGTGTTGTAGAATGGCTCTGAGAATCCCACAGCACATCCTAATTCCAGAGTTAACGTATTTTAAACCTCAAGAGAATGGTGACTGCAGTGGCCTCTTAATTTATCATGCAGGCTTCTTTTGTCCTAATCCAACCCCAGACAGCTACTAGTGACCTTTCTGAAATGTAAATCTGATCCTGTCTCTCCTTTTCTAAAATTTGCCAGGGGTCCCTTGCCTTTGGGGTTGTCAGCATCACACACAGACCTTTCCATTTCCATTCCCTGCTGGCTTTTCCAGCCTCATCTTCCTCACTGCCATACCTCACTTCGTCTATCATTTTCATACTGACTAAATGGCAACTTCTCAAAGATTACATGTCTTTTCATACATCTGTCTTTGTACGTGTGATTTCTTCTCGTTTGGAATTGCCTCCCTTATCCTTCCCCACCTCTCCCCATTTCTTGGCTAAACCTTAATTCGTTGTTTAGGATTTAAAGTCAAGTGTCAGCTCATGGATAGATTTTTTTTTTGAGCCATCCAGACTAAGATAATACCTCATTCCTGTGTTTATCTTTGTACTCACATAAAAGTACATATATAGCGTATAACATACAATATGTATAACATTTTTTAAGATAGGGTGTAACATATAATGTGATTCTTTCAGGGGAGCACTGTTTCTCTCCGATGATAATCCTGTATTATAGTTTATTGTAGTTTGAAACTGCAAGGAAAAGAAAGAGAATTGGTACCTGAGGGTCTAAGGCCAGGCTAAGGGAAAATGGTAGGAGTTGGACATGGGGATGTCTGTAGTGATCAGAGAAGCTGGACCCAGGTGCAAAGATAGGACGCTCACAAGCATTCTACATCAGGAGTTGCAAACTCCAGCCCAAGGGCTAAATCCACCCACTGCCTATTTGTAAATAAAGCTTTATTGGAACACAGCTACATCTATTTGTTTACATGTTGTCTTTAACTGTTTTCATGCTACCACAGCAGAATTCAGTAGTTGCAACAGAGAATATATGGGCCTCAAACTCTTAAAATATTCACCATCTGTCCTTTTGCGGAGAAAGCTTGTCAGCCCTGCTGTAGATCAGCAATTCTCATAGTTAGGTTCTCAGACCAGCAGCTTTGCAACCACTGCATGTTTCCAGGCTTCACCATAGGCCTATTCAAGTGAGGAATTCTGGACGTAGGGCCCAGCAATCTGTGTTAATAAGCTCTTCGGGTGATTCTGAAAATTAAAGTTTGAAAAGCACCATCTAGATTTCTGGCCCAGTGGCTAATTACTTGGGACTTAATGACAACCAGGCAGTCAGGGTTTAGGAGAAACACCAGTAAGGCAAGGAGGTACAATTAGAAAACGAGGCAGCCAAGAAGCCAAGGAGAGTTTCTAACGAAGCTTTCTGAAATAAAAATTTCATGCAGGAAGGAACTCACTATTGTATCCCCGGCACACGTACCTGCCCAGAAGTACCTGCTTAGGGTATATTTGTGAATGAATGCAGGCATGCATGTGTGCTTGCAAAGGAGCTAATCCCAAAATAGGACCCTGAGGCCTGCAGGTAGGAATAGGGAAATAGGTACACCTGACAGGGGTGCCTCAGGACTGAGGCTGAAACCCACCATAGAAATGAAGTATTATTGAAGACCAAGAACAGACACAAAAGTTTAAAAACCTGATGATTTGAACAAAATTCTAATTTTCATCTGATCTCAGTTTTACATCCCATTTGCTTCCTTGGGTATGCATTAGTTTTTAGTGTTTTGTCCTTACGGTGGTAGCTCAGCTGTGCCTCTAGTTGACCTTAGACAATTTACTCCATCTCCACAAAGCTATTAACTGAATTAATAAGTGTAAAGCACTTAGTCGTGCCTGGTACAATTTTTCTATTCATGAAATGCTGGTTTCCTCTTCAACATCTTCCTAGTCATAATCTTGTTTCATATGGAAATAAATCTTACTAGTATTTATGCACATTTACTCCAATGGTACAATTTTGTTTAATAATATTACTTTGTCTTTAAGGACATTGCTACCAAATAGCCCATGTTGTAATCTGAAGCCTGGGTTGATAAGAGTTTGATTATTATACTTTTCTCATTTAGGAGCACATCACAAACTTTTAAAAAATATGACATCATCTAAGCACTGACATAATGTTTGCTAATATGGGAATAGGTCACTTTGAGGTTCCATTATTTCACAAAATATACAGGTATTGGGGAAAAACCATAATTTCTAAAACTATCATAATACATTTTACCAGTCTCTACCTGAAGCTTTCTGTCCTCACTTAGAGTAGAAATGTTACATTTATGTGCCTTTTTAAAAATTCTGCATACATTAGGAACATCTGAAAGAGAAAATAAGATTACTGGAGGCTTTACTAGGTGAATAAACATTATTTTATGATTTTTTCAGTGATAACTAAATCTATATTATATCAAAGAGTCATCAACCTTGAGCCTTTATAACATTTAGCATGGTGACATTTAGAAAGTAAAATTAGTGTTTGGGGTTTTTTTTAATTCCATAAATGCCATGGGAATTTTATTGCATTTCAACACTTGCTGAATATGTAATTCCCCTAGTGCCCATTAGTGGCCATCTGTGTAAGGTAATACATATTTGGGATGAAATTGATTACGGCCTAAACACTCTTGTGTTATGATCAGGAAAAGCACGCAAAGTTCAAATCTTTTTTTCTAATGATCATTATATAGCTAACAGTATTAATTTACAAAAGCAGAACAGCCTATCACTCAAGATTCTAATCTCATCATAAATGATACCAGGGCAAAAGGAAAGGAGTCTGCAGAGCCTTCTGCTGAAATTAACCAGTGCTGTTCTCAAGGAGCTCTTAGGATAAAGGGAAAATTAATACGCTTTTGGACTACAGTGTTTCCTTCATAGGCATCAAAGTAGCACCATTACAATTTTGCTGAATATTCAGAAATGTTTTATTCTTCTTCTTAAGGATTTGTGTTAAAACCACCAAAACACTCCATGTTAACCTACTTGTGTGACTTTTCTCAGCATACCTTGCTGGCCCTACATCTTTGATCCTTTATGTTATTTGTGCCTGCTTTGAAAATGTTTCTCTTTTACCTGTGCAAAACTAGATGCCTTCTTTCTTTCAAATGATTTCAATGTGATCTCTCCAGTGAAGTCATTTTATTTTTATAGGTATGTGAGTGGTAGTGTATATTATATTGGTATACTTTCTGAGCTCATTTTCCCCCTTAGACACAGAAAATATATAAAATATTTGTTTATATATTTCTAATGAATGTGGTCGTATCTTGGCTCCCACATTATCTAGTTACCCCAGTGTTTTGGGAAACATATTGCAAAAAAAATTTTTGCAGGAAATTTTGAGGGCTTGTATTACTAAACTGTCCCCATGATCACTAAAAAAAAACCTTATCATGTCTTGGGTAAAATACTTAAAATTTGAACACAACTATATCCTGATCTTCATTGGGATGTGAGCCAGAATGATTTAACTGCAAATGCCCTAAAAGTAGCTGAAGATTTGAAAGAATCATTGTGTAAACATTTAAATTCAATAATTATGATGCTGGCATCATTGATGCTGAATTTTTCTTCATTTCCTTTCTTGAACTTCTTGATGATAATTATTCATCAGGTTATGGTAGATTTCAAGTCTGCTTCCCATTAAAGGAAATAAAATAATACTATCTTCTTGAAGGAAATTTGCCTTCCTGTATCATATATTATATACTAAGAAGTCATGCATCAAGTGTGTCTAATAACTATCCATATTATTTGGAATATATTGAAAATAAAATGATCTAGATTGCAGCAGTATTTTTATAATTTCTGGATTTTGCTCTTGTCATTAGCTCACTTAGCAAACATACTAAATGCTGACATTCAATGCTGTGGAGTCATTAAGATGAGCAAGACATGGTCCCTACTTTTGAGCAAACATACCTTACTCTTCTTGCATTTACACTTCTCTTAATGTAAGATATATAAAGATGAGCAAAGTTCTGTAGGAGAACAGCAGAGGGGAAATTTTGTTTTAAGAAATAAAGGAAAGCTTAAAAGAAACAATAACTTTTGAGTTTGGTTTTGTAGGAGGAACCAAGTTTCACTAGGCAAGGCAATGGGGGACGTGTGTGTATCTACTTAGATATACATACTTATGTATACACAGACAAGCACTATGCATATGCATGCCCATCCTGTATGGCCACTATAGCAGGGACTGTTGCCTGGGCAATTTAGCACTCATTCCCATCCCCCTTCTTCCTCAACAGCTCTACTATGGAGCCTGGAAAAGTTAAATAGAAATAGTTAGGGTTAGCCTTGTAAAACTATCTGGCCAACTAGTATTTGGAAATATGCTGAGGGCTTTTCAAAAACACTTTGCTTTTCATATAAGAGATAGATACAGTTGGTATTTTTGTCTTCTATATGGCCTTTATAATTATACCTTGGGACATTGGGAGAGGTCAGGAGAATTAGTTGACATATGGTCGAGCTACAAATTTAATGTCCACAACTGCACACTTCAGTACTACTTAAGTGAGGAAAGTTAATTTATTTAAGCCATTGTTAGATTTTTCTATTACTTGCAGCCAAAAGCATTCCAGACTAATGCAGGTATAAATTACATGCATGCATACACACACACTTTCTCTCTCACTTGTATATTTATATATATAGTTAACTTATTTTTCTTGCCTAACCAAAGCTTGAGACTAATTTTAGACTTCAATTTTGGTGAAAAATAAGGAAAAGTAGAAAATGGCTTTCTTTGTTATCACCACTTCTGGCAGTATCCTCAATACTTACTTTCCCTTGCATTCATTCTGCCCTCACCTATATTTTAAATGGAAAAAAATGAAGGCAAGAGAGGAGAAAATGAGAAGAAAGATAATTGCTGACGAGGATCACGCTGGAGATTGAAACAGGGCAAGACTGAGAATCAGTTGGTTGCGGCCTGCCAAGCACTGTTAGGAAGGGTACCCCACTAGCAACAGTGCCTAGGCACGTGATGGAAATAAAATTTTATATCTTAATCCATCACTGCATTCTTATGTATTTAGGACCAAGAACAGCATTACCTATGTCCACTTGGCAAACCAGGTTTCCCTCACAGCCAAGACATTGTTCTCTCCCCCTTACCACCTCCGTTTAAGAAGATGAGAGTAGAAACCATTCTTTCTCATGAGAGATTAAAACAGCTTTTGGCTGGGCGTGGTGGCTCATGCCTTTAATCCCAATACTTTGGGAGGCCAAGGTGGGCAGATCACTTGAGGCCAGCAGTTTGAGACCAGCCTGGCTAACATGATGAAACCCCGTCTCATATAAAAATTAGCCCAGTGTGGTGGCACACACCTATAATCCAAACTACTCTGGAGGCTGAAGCAGAAGAATCACTTGAACCCGGGAAGTGGAGGTTGTGGTGAGCCAAGATGGCACCACTGTACTTTAGTCTGAGCAACAGAGCAAGACTCCATCTCAAAATAAATAATAAAAATAACAGCTTTCCCCAGAGCCCATTGGTTGTGTTTGTTCTTATAGCAAAGACATGATATCTAATGAGCAAGAGATATTTGAGTCCGATCTTCTGCTACACAAATGTGGAACTATGTGAAAAACATCCAACTTGTTCTTCCTTGTAGAGACTAATATCACTTTGTTGTTCTTTTCCTCATGGTTTCTAATTGTTGTGTATACATTTTCTGACACTGCATCAAACTGCAATTTAATAGTATTAACAGGTAACCTTACTCTTTTTCAAACAGGTCAACAAGATTGCGTCTTCACTGTGGTGGTCTCCCATAGGGGTGTGTGTGTGTTAGAATGCCTATCCTTTTTAACTGACTTTTTTTTTTTTTTTGAGACAGAGTCTCGCTCTGTCGCCCGGGCTGGAGTACAGTGGCACAATCTCGGCTCACCTGCAATCTCTGCCTCCCAGGTTCAAGAGGTTCTCCTGCCTCAGCCTCCCGAGTAGCTGGGACTACAGGCACATGCCACCATGCCCAGCTACTTTCTTGTATTTTTAGTAGAGATGGGGTTTCAGCATATTAGCCAGGTTGGTCTCGAGCTCCTGACCTCAAGTGATCCACTCGCCTTGGCCTCCCGAAGTGCTGGGATTACAGGTGTGAGCCACCGTGCCCAGGCTGGTTTTAACTGATTTTGGATTTTACTCCCCTTCTATGCAAGTTTATTTTAGAATCTGTTCCTTACCTTAGGGGTTACGTTAGACAGCTTCAGGGAGCCTCAGTCTAATGCCTAAAGACTGGATGAAAGTCAAGGATATTTCCGAGAGAAAACTCAATGGGATAGTTGGAATTTGCACCAAAGTCCGTGAATTATCATTTAGTCTCTGATTTTAAAACATATACACACTTCAATTTTTTGTTTTTGAAGAATGTGAGTGGATTTTTTTTTTTTTTAATTTCTACCACTAATTTTTTTCAGAATCTTCAACTACTTGGAGCAACAGCCATTGAGGATAAATTACAAGATCAAGTGCCTGAAACCATAGAAACGCTAATGAAAGCAGACATCAAAATCTGGATCCTTACAGGGGACAAGCAAGAAACTGCCATTAACATTGGTAATTCACCTAGTTCAAGTTTTACGTGTTGGTGCTTTTTAATAAGTTGATATATTTTAGAAGATGGATTTGAGACATTTCAAGATTCAAAAGATTTGATATGTCAAGATTGGAATATTCCAATCTTTTTTCACCTTTGCATCTCTGCCTCCCACACATTCCATCCATAAGTGGCACATGTGGATAACATTTCTGCAGTTGTCTGGAAATTGGGCTTATGGAATATTTATGTATTGACACTTGATATTGTGACCAAAAGTTATTTTAAGATAATAGGAAAGAGGAAGATTGCCAGTTTGTATTCGTACTATGTTAATCCCATTTTTTGGAAAGACTTTATAGTAGTTCAGGGTGCCATGAGAAAATACCACACACCAAGTGGTTCAGGCAACAGAAATTTATTTTCACACAGTTCTGGAAGCTTCAGATCTGGAAGTTCAAGATCAAGGTGCCTGCAGGGTTGTTTTCTGGTAAGGCCTCTCTGCCTGACTGTCGTCACGTGGCTCCTCTTCTGTATACTACTCCTTATGTCTCTTCCTCCTGAGACACCAGTCCTATTGCATTAGAGCACTGTCTTAGTCCATTCTGTCTGCCATAACAAAATACCATGAGCTGGGTGGCTTATGAACAACAAATTTATATCTCATCGTTCTGAAGGCTGAGAAGCCCAAGGTTAAGGCACCAGCATATTTGGTGTCTGATGACTGCTGGCCTTCTGGTTCATAGATAGCACCTTCTTAACTGTGTTCTCACGTGGCAGAAGGGGCAAGGCAGCCCTCTGAGGCCTCTTTTATAAGGGCACTAATCCTATTCATGAGCTCTCTGCTTTCATGACCTAATCATCTCCCAGAGACCCCACTTCCTACTGTCACCATACTAGTGATTGGGTTTCAGCATATGAATTTGGGGGAGCACAAACATTCAGACCATAGCAGGCCTCACCCTTATGGTCTCATTGAACCCTAATTACCTCCTTAAAGACTATGTCCAAATATAGTGTCACTGGTGGTTAGGAGTTCAGCATAGGAATTGAGATGAGTGGTGGTGGGGAGAACAATTGAGTCCCTAACAGAGGTCTTACGCAGGGAAAGTTATTTGGGATTAGAAGCCTGTAGTACCAGCAATATGCCAAAAAAGAAAAAAAAAAAGTTTTTTCCCCAAATTTAGTAAAAGTAGGTAGCTTGAGCACTATAAACCCTGACATAGATTTAGCCTCTTGATATTAATCATATATATTACATAAAAAATTCCACCCAAGTTGAAGGAAGTATTTTAGGGGAGTTCACAGCATGAAACCACATTTTTAGAATGTCATTTTAAAATATTCTGTATTTTTAAAAATTTTAGCTAGTATTTATTTTAGAAGTATTAGCAGTCAGCCTAACATATCCTGTAAATATAAAACTCTACTTCAAATTTATAGCAAATTGATGTTATTAATAGAAAATTCATTTGTTTTTTAAAAAACTAGAACTTTACAAACCACACAAGTTGTTAATTTTGATTGTAAAAATTATTGCTGTTATTAGAAAATGGAAAGAAGATGTATGAGAAGGAAAATAATGGTGAAATGCAGAATGTATTAAAATTGGGAGACCTAAAAACACAAATATGGTAAGACAGACTACAGATAGAAAATATATGACAATAAAGGGCGGTAATGTGGAAAATAGGCAGTCAGGGGTACCAGTAGTTCAGGATATGTTCACTATTATGGATGTTCATATGAAAAAAGAATATGGTAGTGGTTTCTGGCAACATTTAACATTCAGAATCTTGAGCCATGATTGGTTCCTAGAAAAAGGTAGGGAAGATTCACCCATTCAGCATAATTGTGGTATCTACAGTGCCAGGTACCAGTTAAGTGCAAGGAGGAGAGCAGGAAACAAAATAACCCAAAAAAATCTCTGCCCTTGTGGAGTTCAGATACTAGTCAGAGAAACACACAATAAAGTAAATTAGAAAAGTACATAGTATAATAGATATTAGTGATCGCTATAAAGAAAACTGAAATGGGAGGGAAACACAGGGCATTGCACAGAGGGATTTGGTTTTAAATAGTGAAGTCAGGAAGAACTTATTGAGATGGTGACATCTGAGGAACGACCTAAAAGAGGAGAGGGAGCTTGTTGCGTGATGATTAGAGAAAAGCTGTCTTCTGTTACAGAAACAGCACAAAAGCAAAAGGAAGAATAGTAGTAGAAGAGATCTTCAGCATAGCAGTGTCCAGGGTGGATGGGGCCTCCCAGGCCACTGTCAGGACTCTGCATTTACTCCAAGTAAACAGGGAAATCACTTGATGGTTCTCAGCAGAGGAAAGACATGCTCTGACTTTCCTGTAAAAACAGTCACTCTGGCAGCTAGGCTGAAAATGGACTCAGAGGGAAGCAAGTGTAGAAGCTGGTAGACCAGGAAATAAGCTATTACATTAATCCAGGGGAAATATAATGGAGGCTTGGACCAAGGTGGTAACAAGGGAAAGGGTAAGAAGTGTTTGGGTTCTTGATGTGTTTTAATGGTAAGAAGTGGTTGGGTTCTTAATATGTTTTAAAGGTAGAGACAACAAGATTGATAAATGTAGAGTATGAGAGAAAGAAATAGATCAGGTTCCTTCAAGGTTTTTGGCCTTAGCATCTGAAGGATGGAGTTACCATTAACCCAAATGATGAAAACTGAAGGGAAAGTAGGTTTTCTTGATGGAGGTTGGAGGAGTGTGATCAGGAGCCTGGTTTTTGAGTAGGCTGACTTTGAGATGATGGAAATGCCTACTTCCTACCTAAGTGTCTGCAGTTAAGTAAGCACTTGCATATGAGAGTGTAGAGTTCAGGAAGGAGGGCTGAGTGGAACTTAGGAGTTTCAGAATGGTCGACATTTGGATGATATATGAAATCATGAGATGGAATGAGATCACAAAGGCCATGTGAGTATAGATGGAATTATTTTAAATAGCATGGTATTTTTAAAATGTGACATCAGCAGAGTTGCCTCTTCTTCAGACACAGCTGTAGCGAACAGGTACAGAGTAGGCCAAGTTGGATTTAACAAAGGGGGGATTTTTGCCCTGCAGTAAGTATAACAAAGCAAGAGAAGGCAGGAAAGTAGAGGATGTACTGATTCTCCCAGGAAAGGAGACGGTGATGGGATCAGCGGATCCAAGAGGCAGCCACCTGCACCTTCCCTAGGTGTCTAGAGAAGGATTCTGTTATTCTATTTTCTAGAAACAATCATTGGCCTATCTTTTGCTCTTCATGTTGGTCATCATGAAGGGTATTACAAATCCATTTGTCAGTTTTCAGGACATCAAGAATACTTACCACCATCTCTTTCCAGATGTCTTTGTAGCCTTAACAGGCCAGATGTATTTGTTGCATATCCCTTCTATGGCAAGCAAGAGCATTTCATTTTTAACTTCCTACAAACCTGGAAAACAACTGGTTGCCCTCAGTCCTTGTAAAATCATCTTTAGGTATTTTCATAGTACATATCATTGTTTTAACATCTTTACCTATTATCTGGAGAAATTAGTTATCAATTAATATACTCTATGTTTGGATACAGGACACTCCTGCAAACTGTTGAAGAAGAACATGGGAATGATTGTTATAAATGAAGGCTCTCTTGATGTAAGTAAAATCATGTATTTTAAAACTCCTTTAAAATGTATTCGTGTTATTTTATTTTATATTCAGATAGCTGTGGAAATATTTTATCTTCCTGAGGTTCAAAGGTACCTTATCACTGTAGTTGTTTTAATGTAATGTACTCTGTTTTGAATCACATTGATGTAAATTGATTCAAGCTTTACATCTGTGACAGCTAAAAGAAATTGCAAAATGATTTGCGTAATATTGTGAGACAGAAAAGTTGTTTTACAAAAGCATTATGTCAAGAGGTTGCTAAGTGACTGCAACTTGCTCATATCCAAGTATTCTGTATATTAAACATTTTATATCTGCTTTAACTTCCAGTGTTAATATATATTTTACCTCTTTTTTAAAAAATGTGAAAGCTATTGAACAACACAAAACAACCATTCCTAGTAAGACAGACTTTCTTTAATGTCCTAACTTCTGGAATGAAATATAAATTCCTAGGATGTCTTTTTTCATGGCTGTGATCACTTGATGTCATATTGGGGAAATGAGGAAAGATTTGTTAGGAATACAGTGTAAAATAGTTAGCAAAATAATATGTAGGTCAAGTGACCTGTTAATAGTTTAAAGTAAAGGAGACTATTTGTAATTTTAGGTGGAAGACAGAGCAGTAGAGGTGATTATACAATTTCTTAAAATAGTCATTATGATGCAAAGAACAGAGAAAACCTTGGTAATTAGGGTTGTTGGTGAAGCTGAGAGGCCACATGCATGGAAGGGATGGTGAAGCAGTGACTGAAGAAGGGATGGTGTTGATGCCTTTGTCAGTAACATGGGTTACAGGTGGTGCACAGTTTTTCTTATACCTGAAAGAAATTAGAGACAGGCCCTGTGATGTGGAAGCAAAAGCAGGGCAAGCCACGCTTCCTTTGATATGGTATCCTTTCTGTCTGGCTTTGGGCATTGACCTTCCGTAGCATATGGTAGCCTTGCTTCTTTTGTCTTATTCTTGCCATCATCTTTCTCCAATTCTTGGATAAGCATGTTCTTTAAGTGTTTTAAGTATCAAGCAGTGTGAATAGTAATCTTAAGAAAAATTAGAGAAGTGAAATACCAAAAATATTCGTTGTATTGTACCAGTGTATTGTTAAGACAGTGGCATTTATTTTCATTTTGAGGTTTCTAAGATGGTAACTCAAAATTAATAAACACTTCAAAGATCCTTGGACTACCTGTTTCTACCAGAGCAAACATTGATAGGAGTTTCAAGTTGAATACTAAATTTCAATAAAAGCAAGAACTATGTCTGTCTTTTCTGGTTTATCATTCTTTTTCAGTGCCCTGCAAATGGCCTAGCACATAGTAAGTACACTATAAATAGTTGAGAAATGAGTCACTGAGTAATTTTTAATTAAGGGCTTCTTTAAAAAAAAAAAAAGTATATCAGTTTTAAATTTGGTTATCGTTGATCATATCTGATATTTTTTAAGTAAAGTGGCTAAAAATCTCCTTAGCAGTTCAAATAGCAGTTTAAAGATCACAGGCAAACACTGTGGCTGAATGGATTAACACTAATTTGTCCAGCTCCAGACTGCCAGGCATTCTAACACTGCTGTCTGGGGAAGGCTTTTCTCCCAGGGAGTTAAGTGGTGACTTTACAAATCTGACTGTTTAGGGTCAGACCTGCTGCGGTGCACTCATTTGTTTCTCAGCAGGAAAGGAAACATCACTTTGCATAGCTCCTTCCGATCTTGTGTCATAAAACCCATGGCTGAGATTTCAGGCAAATCATTAGATGTGCTAGAGTGCCTGTAGGTAAATCATTATTTTTTCATCGATATGGAAAAGAAAAGCATCCAATCTGTGTTCAAATTGTACTGATCAGTAATGAATAGAATTATTTTATTAGCACAAAGAATAATTAGCATTTAAGTAATGAACTTAGGAATATAATGTCTTAGGAAATGTGAATGTGTGTTTTGTCAAGTGACAATTTTAATGAGTGTACTCAAATCATTCTGTGAAATAGCACAGGGTGAAGAGCACAGTCCCAGTGTGACTGTGTCCCAATCTGACTGTGGGACCTTCAGCAAATTAAAATCAGCTTCTCTGAGCCACTTTTGCTGCCTAGAAAATAAGGAGAATGTAACCTTTGGCATAGGATTAGCATAGTTAGCACAGTACATGGCACATGTGAAAAAATGAGATGTTATAAAATTTTGTAGAAAAAATATAACTTCAATAGCTTATAAGTTGTTTTGCATAGTGATCATTTTTGTTACTAAAAAATACTATTTCCCTCTATCTTTTACTTTTTTCGCTAAGGTGGCAAGTTACAACTGTAGGTTCTCTTTCACATGACTGATACATATTGAGCATTTTTCTATTCAGATTTTCTACTAAAATATTATTCCTAAAGCTGATAAAATTCAGAAGCTGAATCTCTTTTTCTTGCGTTGAACTTTTATAATGTATCATATTCGGAGCTCTTAAAATTTCAGATAGAAAACCCTTTCTCCTAGTGATCATGATGATGGAAATCTTTGTCTTCCATAATCTAGATCACCACCAAAGAAATTCCACTGGGCTTTCTAATTTTTTCTTTTGAGTTTCACTATGAGCGTCCTTCTTAAAAAAAAAAAGAAAGAAAAGAAAAAAGCTCTTCAGCATTTTTAAAAACATTTAAATAAATACATAAGACCAAACTACAGTTGAAAATACAATCATAATGGAAGTCTCGCTCTACAGACCTGATAGGGAAACCTGACAGGTCTTTCTGCCTTGGTTCATTCTTGACTCTTTTCATAGTAAGAGCAGCGGCCCCAGCTAGAATGTTGTCCAAGAGCAAAGCCAGGTGTTGTCACCCAGTTACCCACCAGGTTCTTGTAAAATTGCCAGGATCAGCAAAAGAGTTGGGCAGAAAGCTTGATTTTTTTTTTTAGAAAAAAATTTCATGGATAAATGTAATTAAGAATCATCTAAAGTTGACCAAAACCTATTAGGTATTTGTAATAAATTTTTTTTTAATTTGAATAACTTTCTGTAGTACTACTTTGAACTACTTTATTAGTATTTGATTGTGTTCTCATATTGAGATTTTTTTTTTTTTTTGTAGACCGAGTCTTGCTCTGTCACCCAGGCTGGAGTACAGTAGCAACCTCCGCCTTCTGGGTTCAAGGGATTCTCCTGACTCAGCCTCCCAAGTAACTGGGATCACAGGCATTCGCCACGACACCCAGCTAATTTTTATATTTTTAGTAGAGATGGGGTTTCACCATGTTGGCCAGGCTGATCTTGAACTCCTGACCTCAACTGATCCGCCCACATTGGCCTCCCAAAGTGTTGGGATTACAGGCGTGAGCCACCGTGCCCGGCTGAGACATTTCTTTAAGCATCTGCAAAGGCAGAATTTCAAAATACTGACTTGAAAGGGGAATATTTTACTTCTCTACCTCCACAGCAATGCCCACGAAATGTCCCACAGACTTCTAATTAATGATGAACCCTTATACCTAGTGATAGTTTTGCATCTCTTTTATATTTTTTATTTTGTTGTAAAGTAAATTTTTAAAGTCTGTCTGTTAAATCCGGAAACATCTAGAATATGAGCTAAGCACTAGAGAATCTCATACTGTGGTCCATCTTTGGCTCCCAATTTCTAATTAAATTCTTTCAAAACGCACTGAAACAGTTGTGGAAGGATTGGGTTTCTGCGATATTATTTATATCCTCCATGGCACATCAACTCCAAATCTCTGGAAATACTTTCAGGCAACTTAACATATTATGTTTTTGTATAGGTTTGGTCTAAGTTTCCTCTTATGGGAGAAAAATTTTGAAGACATGTTTCATTGAGATAGCTCAGGATCTCACCACAATTTCATCTAAATCCAGAGTGGGTGGGAGGGACCATCACTTTTTAAGCCATTAACTGTGTGATTTAAACAGGTTTCTTAGGAGTGTCAAAATTGACTGTGTTGAGTCTCTCGTGATATACCCTTAACCTTGATCTCTCCTCCTTCTGGCATCTCTTTTATATGAGGAGTTGTGGGATCTGTCCCCAGAGGTGCAGCTACATCTCAAATCCATTTTTTCTATTTTTCATCCCCCTTTCTGTACTGCCAGGCTTTCCTAGAAAACAGAAAAGGCATAGAAAGGGAAAATATACACTATACATTTATTCAATCAACAGGCATGATGTTTGGAAACATAAATTTCCTACCCTCAAAAGCTTCCAGTCAGTGTTCCCAAGCTTAACTTCTGAGAAGCCCTGCCACTTCTCCTTCTGATCATCCTGGCAGTTTTTCTAGATTGTCTCTGCTGTTGTTGATGTTCACCTTCAGCCTGATCGGGAGCCACTACCTAATGTATGGGAAGTCATGTTTGGATCCTGCAGGAAGATGCAGCTTTCTGTGTATTTTGTAACAGGTATTGGCTTGAGGACTTTACAGGGACAATCACATTTATACCTGAAACTATTAATTTATATGTTATAGGCAGATACTATTATGCCCATTTTATGGATAAAGAATCTAGAAGGGATAACTGGACCGAGCACAGGTAGCTCGGTGGCACTCGGGGATATATCTAAGGCATTTGATTCCAAAGTGCGGGAAGCAAATAGGTTTTTCTAGCCTTCATCTACTACATTTGTAAAACAAGAGTAATGAAAATGTCCATCTCATTTAGGGGTGGGATTGTAAGGATTAAACACAACAATACCCGTTAAGTACTTAGAAACAATTCTGGACATCATCATCATTTTTTTTTTTTTTAGTATTATTATTTCTAGAGGAGAGTTCTTCACAGCTAGCTGCTGTAACAGATAACTTTGAACAGCCATTCTGCTCTTAGATTACTTAAAGTTCTCTGCTTGAGAATATGACCCCAAACCAGCTGTAGGTTTGATTATGGATACCAGTGTTTCACTTCACTTATATATTTTACAGAAAATGAATTGTTAGCCACATTGGATATTAAGTTAACAAGCGTTAGAATATATATTTTTCAACGCTGTGGTAAAAGAAAACCCTTCATGGAATTGCTAATTTTTTTCTAGCTGAATTTGACATTCTAACACCATGTAAGTTTTTACTATAACTTATAGGACATTCAGGACATAAAGGCTGAAGTTGTCATCTGTACCCTTTTAAGCTCAACTTACATGTATTATGCAGACAGACCTCACTGTTTTGGGAACAGGCCACTGTTGAATGGCTTCTGAAAGAAATCCAGAATAAGCAAGTTATTGACTCTACTCCAGAAAAGAAGGGAAAAAAGAGAATTTGGGCTACTTCAGGTTTTGTTTTGATATGTCCCATGAGTCTCATACAATATGTTTTGTATTGCTTTGAAAATAGTTTAGGCAAGTTTTAAACCACAATGAGTTTTCCTCCACTGCCAGCATTGGTGCTTCAGTACTGTGAATTTTCTTTTACCATTAGCAAAGCTGTTTCAGCTTTTTGGCTTGAAATTTTAAGATCAAAGTTTAACTTTGAAGGTGTTAATGTACCCCTATCAGAAGCAAAGATACTTTTTTATAATGTCCTAATTCAAAAAGATTGTTCAAATATTGTGTGGCGCACTGCTTACTCTAAGTAGCTCTCAGTAAAGAAAGCCAACTTTGTTACATTTGAAATAAATGGGTTAGTAAAAACTGTAAACATTACCAAAAAATGAAAATAACATATGAACAAATAATCTGTTCTCTTTTTCCTGGATTTAGACAATGTCTGCTGCAAGCCAAAGTATGTAGTTGAAAAACTTCCATCAAACCCATTGTTTGGGCTCATAGAATTAAATGTGTCCCTTTTTTTTAAACAGAATTCAGCGAGGCTGGCTTGTGCTGAGAACCTTAAGTGAGGTTGTTCACAAATTTATAGTGTGTCTGTTTTGAGAAGTTCTTCCTCCCCTCAACCCTGAATATTCTTTACCTCATTTTTGGCTAAATGTCTGAACTCTTCCAAGAGCTCCCTGAGACCTAGAATTACAGATAAATGCTTTCTAAGTAGTCTGCCCCCTTTCCATTCTCCCCCACAAGTTTGTTGACATTTCTGAGGGGAGTACGCCATGCCTTGTGCCCTCTTTGCATCTCTGCCACCCACACCTTCTGATGAGTCAGCACACCCATAAAATGACAGTTTTTAGGAAACCTACTGTGTGCCAGTATACCTGGTGTATCGGCATACGTAAACTGTGCTCCTGTAGGGCTGGTGGTGTTTGTCTCAATTCCAGATAGAGACTTTGAGTTCCCATGGCTAGCAAGTGCTGGAATCTTACATGTAAACCTTGATTGCTTGAAGTTCCAAAGTGTGTTTTGTTTGATTTTGGTTTTAAATAACCATACCTTCTCCAGTGGCAGCAGTGACTCATTTGCAGAAACAAATATTCTAGCAGCTATCTCCCAAACATATTAACTTGTTTCATTTTCATTATCCACCCAACCCTTATCCCCCTTTCCCATTTTCCCACCTCCTTTACCACTCACCACCAGGACAACAGAACCCCTGAAAGAGGGAGGCTCTTCTGGAATATGGCAATGCCCAAATCTTGTGATAATGGAATTCTGAAAAGACCTCATATTTAATTTCGCTAATACAACTGTACATAAGATATTATTGACTCTTTGTGTGTATATATGTACGTATATGTGTGGGGGGGGTATATGTGCATATATATGGTGTGTGGGTATATGTGCATATATATGTATGTGTATATATGTGCATATATATGTGTGGGGGTATATATATGTGTGCATATGTGTGTGTGTATATATGTCTATATAAAATAATGGAAATTGTGTGCCTTTGGGATTTGCACTGTGAAAATACGGCAGATAATGATTCTTCCGTTTTCTTACATTAATTAATTTAAATCATTTAGAAAATGGACCCAACATTAGCTGTCTCTGTGGTTCTGGGTAACAATTTCTCACAGGCCCTAGTTGTTACCTTCTCCAAACCATTGATTTGTAATTTGCTTATTTTGAGAAAGCCGGTTGTATATTCTGAGCAGCCTCTTCCTGGCTGAATTGAAGGCAGTGAGAGAGACTGGATGTCTGTCGACCCAGTTCCTCCCAGCATGCTTCCTTCTGCATTCACTGCTGCCACTGGAGAATAGTTAATAACGAAGTCAAAATAAGTGTTTAGGAGGCTTTCAGTGGTGGTTTAAAATAATAACCATGGGGGCTTTGGTAAAAGCCTTTATCTGTAAAACTCTTTAAATTATATAATTATATCCCTTATCCCACTCTTCCTTCCTTTCCCTGGATTTGTCTGTCTTTGCTACATGTCCCCACCCCCTGCTAAAACACAGACTGCACACAGATTCAGCACTTTGCTGCCTCTCTCTGCATTGTACCCTAAATGAGACTAGATGCCTCGCAAGCAGTTATTTGCCTAATGGAACCTATCATAATCTCAAATCTCAAACCTCTGTTGAGGGACCAAGAGCAATTTACCCAGCACTACAACTTCCTCTTCTTACCTGCCTCCATTTTGTGACCCTTGACCTTTTTCAGATGGCAAGGCCCTTCTGGGAGATTGGACCACTTCCTCAATTACAGTATTTCATATCTACCCCTGTCCTGGGAAACCTATATTTGTGTATCAGCAAAGCATGGAATTTTTTTCTCTTTTCCTCTCCCCATTATCTTTAGCAATATATATTGATTAAATGCGTTCGTTTGGCCGCCTTCCACTAAGTTGTTTGGAGGACCTCTTTGACCATGTGTTTTTAACGACTTCACCTGTCTGCCTTACCCATTTTGGAAAAATTACTTTATATTGGTTTGATTCTATACACATATGTTTTCAACATTATGTTCTAGTACAGGCTAGGAGTTTGGAAACACCAAAGCTTTTGATCAAAACTACATTTTAAAAAACCCTAATAAATATAATTTTTTAAAATAAGTTTTAATTTTATAATGTGTTGGGGGTTGTAGGGGAACTATGTCAAAGAGAGCTAGTGATCCTGACTGGGATGAATACTAAATGGGCCAGTTGTACATAAATGTAGTTTCTCCCTACTCTCTGGCATATGTTCTTTTACTACCGCCTGCAGTAGCTGGAGTATTGATATATGTGTTGCGTAGGAGTATATGGAATGCCCAGTGTTCCACTGAATCAATAACACATTGTAGAAAAGCAAGTAATACCCAATGGTTTATCCATGTGTTATTATGGGAGCCATAACTCACTCTTTAAGAACGTGCTAACATTGTCCATACTTGATATGGTCATAATGTATTATTAAGAATGTTCCTAGAATGTTCCGTTAATTCATGGTTTTAAAGTGTGAACACTTGGAGAGTGTAAGAGTAGAGACAGAATGAAACATTATTTGACCATAAATTTGTAAATACCTCATGTCTTAAATGATGATGAGGTAGGGCCACAAACCGCCAAAACAGCTAATAAAATATGTGTTAGTTTAAGATTATTATGTATATCCTCTTATTTGACATTTTAAATTAATCTATAGTAGATTTTAAAAGGTAGATCCTTAGCAAACTAAAGTAAGATGCTGGTGGTGGTTTTGTTTTTTACTCCCAGTAAACGTTTATTTCTCTGCTTTAAAAACAAAACCTAAGAATTAACTTGATGGTGTTATGTCTGAAGAACATGTCAGCAAAACAAGCCCTGGGTGTCATCTTTATAATTAATTATTTTAAACCAAATACATACATTGATGTGGTCACCTATGCAGAACTAGACAGATAATAAAAGAGAAATGCCCATCAGTTTATAGCTTTCCAGTTATTTTCAGTTAAGAATTATATCAGGTTGGAGACAGAAATTAAGAGATAAAGAAAATCAGTGGTTAGTCATATAAATATTTATCCTCCTATCATGTACCAAGAACTATATGTCACATGAGACTAGATAATGCCATCTTTCCCAGATTTGAGAAGACATGTTTCCAGAAGTAGCTGATAGTACTGAATGTTGGCAGTGAAAAGGTAAATTGAAATAAAATTGCCATTGGGAGATTTCATAAGAAAACTTAAAATTATCCCAGCAATATGAGATGGAGTCTCACTCTGTGGCCCAGGCTGGAGTGCAGTGGTACGATCTCGGCTCACTGCAACCTTCGCCTCTCAGGTTTAAGCGATTCTCCTGCCTCAGCCTCCCAAGTAGCTGGGCTTACAGGTGCCTGTCACACCCAGTTAATTTTTGTGTTTTTAGTAGAGACAGAGTTTCATCATGTTGGCCAGGCTGGTATCGAACTCCTGACCTCAGGTGATCCACCCGCCTTGGCCTCCCAAAGTGCTGGAATTACAGACATGAGTCACCAAGCCTGGCCTCTGGTTTTTTTTTTTTTTGGAGGCGGGGGGCGGGCGGTGGCGTGATCTCGGCTTACTGCAACGTCTGCTTCCTGGGTTCAAGAAATTCTCCTGCCTCACCTTCCTGAGTAGCTGGGATTACAGACATGTGCCATCACACCCGGCTAATTTTTTTGTTTTAATAGAGATGGGGTTTCACCATGTTGGCCAGGCTGGTCTCAAACTCCTGACCTCAAGTGATCTGCCTTCCTTAGCCTCCCAAAGTGTTGGGATTACAGGTGGGAGCCACCGCACCTGACCCGTTTCGTGTTAGTACCTCTGTTAGACCTGATACCAGAGGAACAGCAGAACTAGCCTTTCCTGGATGTCACTTCATGCCAGGCACTGGACAGGGCACTTTATTCACAAATAAAGGAGTTAGCACATCTTATCACTATAATCACTCTACAAAATAGATAGTAATCCAATCTTATAAATGAGAAAAATGTGATTCAGAGAAGTTAAGTCACCTGCCTGAGGAAAGACAGCCAGTATGCGGCAGAGCAAGGATTCGGAGGAAGCCTTTCCGATACCACACAGTTGCCTTCTAGAGTCAGTCAAACCAAAAAAATTACATAAAATCGTGAAGAGGTACATTGAAATACATACATACCTCTGGCGAAGAGTTTATGATAGGCCATGAAATGAATTTACCCATAATACTTTTTGATATGTGTGGTATAATCCTTTCTAGAACTCTGAGCCCACGTAGCTACCCAAGATCCAAAAGGGTTTTGGAGTTCTTGCTGTCTTAAGTGGTTGAAATATTTCTTATTTTTTGTTTAACTTTCATCATTCATTAGGGAATTTTTTCAAAGTAACATTTAATTTTCCCTTTTCCAAGAAGGTGAAAAATGTTTGATTAGCTTATCTTTATCATACTCAACATCCACCAGAAGTTGAGGAAAACCTGGAGTTCTGAGCCATAGGGTATGTTTCAACTTCTGGAACCTAGTTCTTTACAGCGTGACGTCATTTTATTTCAAATGTTACCAGTGTCCAGAACCATTGTATGCACTCTCCGGGCCAGCCTGGACTTTCTCACATCTCACTTTTTCATGGCTGCACGTTTGTACGATATCTGAGGACCACTGCTTTCTCTACACTTTGGTAATTTGCATGTGTCTGCTGACCAGCTATGAAGAGTTGTGTCACAGTGGCTCTACCTCCAGACAGTTACCTTGTTTCAGTAGAGTCACCATCTTTGTTCAGCAAGATTACTGCAGGTGTTATAACATTCTGTTGCATTTTTTCCTCTCTAAGGAAGGGAAGTGAAAACAGAAACTTGTGTTGCTGATATTATAAAGGGAAGCGCAGGCTTCCTGACCTTACGTTCATCCTGACAAAGGTGAAAGGTGTATATCTTCCAAAAGTGATTTGTTGTTAGTTCCGATCATATGCTCATTTGCTTAACTGGTGGTAAACTCATGAAGAAAAACAACAAATCCAAGAATAACAAAATTGTCTTAGTTCATTCAGGCTAACAAAAGCACCATAGACTGTGGGGCTTAAACACCAAGTGTGTTTCCCACATTTCTGGAGATCAGGGAATTCAAGATCAAGGTGGCAGCAGATTTGGTGTCTCTTGAGAGCCTTCTTCCTGGTTCATAGATAGTGTCTTCTTGTGTCTTTACATGATGGAAGAAGGGAGCTCTCCAGAAATGCTTTAAGGACCCTAATCCCATTCATGAGGTCTCCACCCTCATGGCCTAATCACCTCCCAAAGATCCTACCTCCTAATGCCATCAAAACAGGAGTTAGGATTTCAACATACAAATTTTGGTGAGATATAGACCCTCATTCCGTAATAGAAATACATTATTAAATGATATGTCTGAAACTCAAAGTATAATGCAGAATTTTGACATTTTTTTTTCCTTTCTGGGAATAGAATCCTCCTTGTAACATAAGTTTATCATTTGACCTGCACACATTTAACAGATTCCTAGAATAAGTGTAGATGCTGGAAACTTGTTTGTATTTGGACCTAAATGCCAAAGTATACTTTAAATAAGTATAAACAGGCTTTTTTCCTTTAACTTTTTTGTTTGGGGTTAGCCTTGCTGATAGACCCTCTGGGACATATATGAGAGATCACTTGTTAGTTACTGAAGCCACAAATAAGTAATTACAGCCTCAGAGCAAGATCTGGAAGCCACTCCCATTAGCTGCTTCATGTTGGACTATTTACCCATAATCTTCACCTCGTCTCTGCTCTCTGAACCCCTGGCTAACCAGTCATCGACTCAAAAGGTAGAGGCTTTGCTTTTCCTTTCCTTAGGGATGTTTCCACATTCTCTACTAGGGTGTTCCCTGGATTTGTTCCTAAGTAATACTGTCTTTCCTGTAAACTTCTGAAAGGAATCGGGGGAGAAAAGGCTAGAAAACTGAAAAGGACCATTTTTATGCAGGTGCTTTCTGAAGCATTACTTTTGGGGCCATCAAAAACACAGTTCTTAGGTGGCCTCATATGTTCTTTGCATATCTGGCCTGTGGGTTCTTTAGCCTGTTCCAAGCAGAGTTTTGCCAAAATGAAAATGACAACTTGCATACTATGATGCTTTCCAAACAAATCAGGGATTTATTTCACCATAAAACTGTGTCAGATTTCATTGTCTAGTGCACCCTCTGGGATTTTTATCAAGGGTTTCCTCAATATAGATCATGAACAAGTAATGAAAAAGATTGCCATAAAGCTGCTAGTCTCTGATTTCTTAAAGATTGCTGTTACATTATTTTATTGGAGTGTATTATATGAACATATTACCTGTTTGGCCAGGTTATACCTTAATGATTCAATGTGAGGAGTTCTACTTGGCCTCATTATCTGCCAAGCATGTTTCTTTATTTTTATTTCCCAGGCATGTTTCTTTTTTTTTTTTTAATATATATATACTTTATGTTCTAGGGTACATGTGCACAACGTGCAGGTTTGTTACATATGTATACATGTGCCATATCAGTGTGCTGCACCCATTAACTCATCATTTACGTTAGGTGTATCTCCTAAAGCTATCCCTCCCCTCTTCTCCCACCCCACAACAGGTCCCAGTGTGTGATGTTCCCCTTCCTGTGTCCAATTGATGTCATTGTTCAGTTCCCACCTATGAGTGAGAACATGTGGTGTTTGGTTTTCTGTTCTTGCGATAGTTTGCTGAGAATGATGGTTTCCAGCTGCATCCATGTCCCTACAAAGGACATTAACTCATCCTTTTTTATGGCTGCATAGTATTCCATGGTATATATGTGCCACATTTTCTTCATCCAGTCTGTCATTGATGGACATTTGGGTTGGTTCCAAGTCTTTGCTGTTGTGAATAGTGCCACAATAAACATATGTGTGCATGCGTCTTTATGGCATGCACGTCTTTATAGCATGATTTATAATCCTTTGGGTATATACCCAGTAATGGGATGGCTGGGTCAAATGGTATTTCTAGTTCTAAATCCTTGAGGAATCGCCACAGTGTCTTCCACAATGGTTGAACTAGTTTACAGTCCCACCAGCAGTGTAAGTGTTCCTATTTCTCCACATCC
>NW_016804741.1:810263-836855 GCF_001698545.2 Rhinopithecus bieti | reverse complement strand
TACCGGTTGTTCCTTTCCATGTTTAGTGCTTCCTTCAGGAGCTCTTGTAGGGCAGGCCTGGTGGTGACAAAATCTCTAAGCATTTGCTTGTCTGTAAAGGATTTTATTTTTCCTTCACTTATGAAACTTAGTTTGGCTGGATATGAAATTCTGGGTTGAAAATTATTTTCTTTAAGAATGTTGGATATTGGCCCCCACTCTCTTCTGGCTTGTAGAGTTTCTGCCAAGAGATCCGCTATTAGTCTGATCGGCTTCCCTTTGTGGGTAACCCGACCTTTCTCTCTGGCTGCCCTTAACATTTTTTCCTTCATTTCAGCTTTGGTGAATCTGATAATTATGTGTCTTGGAGTTGCTCTTCTTGAGGAGTATCTTTGTGTATTCTCTGTATTTCCTGAATTTGAATGTTGGCCTGCCTTGCTAGGTTAGGGAAGTTCTCCTGGATAATATCCTGCAGAGTGTTTTCCAGCTTGGTTCCATTCTCCTCGTCACTTTCAGGTACACCAATCAGACATAGATTTGGTCTTTTCACATAATCCCATATTTCTTGGAGGCTTTGTTCATATCTTTTTACTATTTTTTCTCTAAACTTCTCCTCTTGCTTCATTTCATTCATCTGATCTTCAATCACTAATGCTCTTTCTTCCAGTTGATCAAGTCAAGTTACTGAAGCTTGTGCATTTGTCATGTAGTTCTTGTGTCATGGTTTTCATCTCTATCGGGTTGTTTATGGACTTCTCTGCATTGGTTATTCTAGTTATCCATTCATCAAATCTTTTTTCAAGGTTTTTAGTTTCTTTGCACTGGCTTCGTAGTTCCTCCTTTAGCTCTGAGAAGTTTGATCGACTGAAACCTTCTTCTCTCAGCTCATCAAAGTCATTCTCTGTTCAGCTTTGTCCCATTGCTGGTGAGGAGCTGCGTTCCTTTGGAGGGGTAGAAGCGCTCTGATTTTTTGAATTTTCAACTTTTCTGCACTGGTTTTTCCCCATCTTTGTGGTTTTATCTGCCTTTGGTCTTTGATGATGGTGACATACAGATGGGATTGTGGTGTGGATGTCGTTTCTGTTTGTTAGTTTTCCTTCTGACAGTCAGGACCCTCAGCTGCAGGTCTATTGGAGTTTGCTTGAGGTCCACTCCAGAACCCTGTTTGCTTAGGTATCAGCAGCAGATGCTCAGTTGGAACTGCAGAAATCACCTGTTTTCTGTGTCGCTCATTCTGGGAGCTGGAGGCTGGAGCTGTTCTTATTCAACCATCTTTCCCAAGCATGTTTCTTATAAACCAAATAAATATTATCTCTCCTTGGCCCACTGTTTTACAAGTAAGGTTGATGACTAAGTAGCTGATCTAAATATACACTGTATTACATTCATTAGACAATTTAAAATATTTGAGGCTGAAATAGATGCTAGATCATAACTACCTCTTTTTCATTTTCTCTATGAGATAAGCACATTAGCATTTTCTTTATTATGAATCAGCGTATTTAAGATTATACAGGAGTTTTACAGGCAGCAGAAAACAATCCTTAAAATGGTCACACAAGAAAACCACTCTAACTTCCTATAAGATATTCTCTAGTCATTAATAATTTGATTATTCTGTTATTACCTGTTCATCAAAGACCTCTGTTCCAAAGGGGTTATAGAGATATAAATAGATCAGCTACTCAACATCATGCTACCTTGTGTGAGTATACTGTAAATGAAGTATTTCAGGGATCCAAAAGATGGAGGTATTGATGTCACCTAGAAGACTCAGGGAAAGTAGGATCAAGGGAATGTGTCTTGGTTTATTTGTTCATTATTTTTAGAATAAGAAAATTGTGACCTTTTAAGTAGGCTTAAAGAAAAAAGAAATAGTGCCAATGGGGAGAATGAAGATGCAAAGAGAAGTGAAAGAAACAAAGGTGAGAAGGCAGGTGTTCCCCCAGCTCAAGAATAGAGGGGATTAGGTAAAGGGAAGTTTTGAGGTTAAGGAAGGAAAGTTGAGGGAATTCTTTCTGCTATAAATGTATAAATGTTATCAGTAAAACAGGCCGATGTTTGCTGAAGTGACAGGGGCCAAATGTGGATTCTTGAGGAGAGAAGAAAAGGTCTGGAGTAGCCTCTGGGAAACATGGAATCCACTAGGCATGGATAAAAGTGTAGACCAGCAGTGATGAGCAGCCACATAAGAAGAGGGAGCTGGAGTAGATCCTGCCCTCGCAGTGAGGTGGCTTTTTCCTTTCTGTGTTAACAAGACAGAGCTGAGAAGTTGTGTTGGGTGTGGCCTAAATGGTGAATTTGCAAGGCAAGAAAGCATGGTAGGAGGTTCAGGCTAAGGGCTTCCAGTGAACACTGGGCTCTGTGTGGTGCTGTGGGTATGGGAAGAGCAGAGCAGAATGGTTGTCCAGAATGACCACACAGGGTGCAGGTCAAGGAAGGGGCACAAGAATCTCACTTTCCACTGTGATCCCTCCCTTGCCTGGCTGAGTGTCTGAACCCCAACCTTTCCTCTTGCCTGTCCATCTCCCCAAATTGCCTTTACCTTACAATGTGTCTGATGCTCCTGGACTTTCAGCCCACAAGTGAAAATATGCAGAACAAGGAAATAGAGATCTTTTATTTCATTGAGGCTGTGGTCTTTGATCCTTTTTCTGATTTAGCTTCTCATTACTATATTTTCACTTTCACAAGTCACTAAGTTTCAATATTTAAAAATTTCCCCCTTCAGTAGCCAAAAAAAAACAAAACAACAGCTAATATAGTAATAAATTTATCCTTAGCTACAGGAGATAAGCTTCAATGCAATGCAGCCATAAAGTATGGCTCCTGGACTTAGGGGAGAAGCAATAAACTTTCATAAATAAAAGAATTTGAAAATACTCCCAGCAGTAAATAAGGATAAAATATAACTTGTAACTGGCAGCACACAGCTAACAACAGAGCTTACAAAAGAAAACTATAAACTAAAATGAGAAAATGTTTGCAGCTTTTTTTGTTGTTGTTACCTTGCACCCTAGGTGGGCTGACGAGTGAACTCACAGTGAGAAGTTTTTGACTCACCTTCTGAAATGTTATTTCTATCACATCTCTTGACACCTTCTGATTTGCCAGAGATGTGTGATAGTCACCAGCAAAACCTAGGGGTACTGATGTCATGAATTTAGATAATTTTCAACAAATTTTAAGGTGTTAGAGAATGCCTTAGAAAGGAGGGAGAGTGGGGATCGCGGGACTGCATACCCCACGTTGGTTCATGAAGGTGTTTCACAGTTCTGGGATTTACTTGACTTTCAGTCTTATTTTGTAGCTGAGCTTTCAAGAAATTTGAAGTCCTCCTGAGGTCCATCTCAGGTTTCATTTCAGGTTTTCAGCTCAGAAATCACTTGGGCAATAGCTTAAAAGAAAATACAGAGGCATTTTAGTGAGCAATGCCTTTGTTTGAAAGTCTGTTATAGTAATGGATTATTTGTTCCCTAGAAAATTAGGGAGCAAAGAGAAGACCTCTCTCTGTGTGTGTCTCTCTCTCACTTTCTTTCTCTCATCAGAAAAAAGGGAAATGGAGCATTGCCAACAGGATGAAATCAGAATTTATCAGTGCTCTCATTCAATAAATATGTATTTCCTGAGCATCTGTAATTGAAGATACTGCCTTTGTTGCTGGGAAACAGGTTAAACGCGGTCTTTCCTTTCAAGAAACTCTGAGGGTTTTGCTGCAGTAGAATGAGTTACACTTGGTAGCAAGGACAGAACACGGGAGGGCTTGCAGGGTAAGCTTACTTTTTGAAGGCAGCGGATGATCCTCTGGAAAGGAGGACATTCCAGGGAGAGGGAAACAAAAGGAACCAAGATTGTGAAGGGCACTGGGAAGGAAAGTTAGGCTCAGAATGTAGAAAGCCTTACATGCCATTTTTAGAAGTCTGGACTTTATTGTGTCAGCTGTAGAAAGCCCTGGAAAATTTTTAAAGCAAGAAGAGACAAGATGTGTGTTTTAAATGTGTTGTATAAAGAGAAATCTCTGTTGGCGGTAAAGACAAGATGAGAGACAGATGATGAGGGCTCGAGGGAAGCAACAGAGGGACTGGTGTGGGCATTCCATTTCTAACTTGCGGTGCCTGGTACTGTATGAAGTTTGGTTTGTTGTTTTGTTTTGTTTTGTTTTGTTTTGCTGGATTGTATAGAGAAAGACAGGCTACCACTGAAATTTAATTCTCACTTTGATGTCACTACTGCAGAATGGAGATAACAGTAGTGCCTCCTGCTTAGGGTGGTAGCAAGTGTTAACTTAAATGTTGCATCTCTATGTGTGGCCCTCAGAACTAGGCCTAGTGTGTAGTATGTGCTAAATATTTTTTATCAGTTCACTGACTTATTTATTCATTTACTCTATATGAATTTGCTGTTAAGATAATCCAGGGGAAATCTGTTATAGATTGCCATTAGTAAATTTTGCTTGTGGAATTATTACCAGCATTTTTCACTTCTTTAAGTCCTCTTGGGCCAAAAATTTCCAGCAGGAAACAGGAGGGTGAGGCTTGTAAATTAAAACAGCTACTCTCCCCCCACCCCTGATGTAAAGTGTGAACAGAGAATTTTGCAAAGAATGCTGTTATATAGTGGTCCTTTGTGTCACTGTGTGTAATGGGGAACAGGGCAACTGCTAAGTGAGGCTTCAGCATTAGGAAAGTTGGGCAGTCTTTCCTTATAGTACAACTTGGTTCTGTTATTTTGGTAAAAGGATTCTGATATTCCAGAACATAGTGTGAACCATATTTGCATACAAATGTAAAAACACCTTCAAAAATCCCCAACATAAAATTTTAATTACCTATGCCTTTGCTTCTCTGTGAAATAACTATAAAATGACTATATATATAAAACAACATGCTTAAATTGGAACAATAATTGTAAATCCCATGAATATAATAAAATTGTTATATAAAGGTACTGTGTTTTATTGTAGGTATATTTTATTATATAAATATATATTTGTATTTATTTTATAAATCACTGTAGGCTTAATACTCAGAACAGAAATCTGATAGGAGGGGAATTACTCATTATATTTCCTTGTGCCAGGCCAGTGTTGTGTTTCTTCACCATGGTAGGGTTCTTGTGAAATAGGAAATTGGCTCCATTAGGTTATAGGAAGAATCTATAGGATGTGGGGAGAAAAACTAAATATATTGAAACTTTATCCCTTTGAAGAGCTGGGAAAGCAGTTCTTGACAAAGGGAGAGAAATACATCCCTTCTGTATAGTTGAGGTGAACAAAGCTGTCCTTGACACTAAAGGCTTTTATTGTCCCTGAAAGTGAACTCTTCATTGATAGAAGGGGTTCCTTTATTTGATCCATCAAGATTACCAAGTCACAGGTCACCATCCCCAACTAAAATACAACATCATGAAATCATGATTNTAAAAACACCTTCAAAAATCCCCAACATAAAATTTTAATTACCTATGCCTTTGCTTCTCTGTGAAATAACTATAAAATGACTATATATATAAAACAACATGCTTAAATTGGAACAATAATTGTAAATCCCATGAATATAATAAAAATTGTTATATAAAGGTACTGTGTTTTTATTGTAGGTATATTTTATTATATAAATATATATTTGTATTTATTTTATAAATAACTGTAGGCTTAATACTCAGAACAGAAATCTGATAGGAGGGGAATTACTCATTATATTTCCTTGTGCCAGGCCAGTGTTGTGTTTCTTCACCATGGTAGGGTTCTTGTGAAATAGGAAATTGGCTCCATTAGGTTATAGGAAGAATCTATAGGATGTGGGGAGAAAACTAAATATATTGAAACTTTATCCCTTTGAAGAGCTGGGAAAGCAGTTCTTGACAAAGGGAGAGAAATACATCCCTTCTGTATAGTTGAGGTGAACAAAGCTGTCCTTGACACTAAAGGCTTTTATTGTCCCTGAAAGTGAACTCTTCATTGATAGAAGGGGTTCCTTTATTTGATCCATCAAGATTACCAAGTCACAGGTCACCATCCCCAACTAAAATACAACATCATGAAATCATGATTAAAGTTACAAAAGCCAGTTCATAAAAGTGGCAAGAGTTTACAGATTCTATATTTCCTCCTCTTAGTTACTAGGAGTTAAATTCAATAGCATTGAGGATTTTTGAAAGAATGCCCATAAATTATTTAAATTACAGTTTGCTTAATGAAGTGATACATTCTGAGAAACATGACATTAGGCAATTTTGTCATTGTGTGAACATCATAGAAGGTACTTGCACAGACCTCGATGGCATTGCCCATTTCAGACTCAGGCTACACGAGATAGCCTATTACTCCTAGGCTACAAACCTGTACAGCCTGTTATTGTACTGAATACTGTAGGCAACTGTAACACAATGGTATTTGTATATCTAAACATAGAAAAGGCACAGTAAAAATAGGGTCTCACAGTCTCGAGGGACCACCATGGGATCTGCAGTCTGTTGACCAAAGCATAGTTGTGTGATGCATATATTCCCCAACTTTTTCCCTTGATTCATGGAGAAGCAACTTTGACTAGCTCATAAATTAACACAATTTTTTAACGAAATAATTTACTGAAAATATGTTTGCAGTATTGTGATTGCATGGTCGTGTAAAAAGTACAGGTTCCTCTTCAAAGACTTTCCTCCCCGTCTAATTAGGAAGAAATAGTAACTTCTGTTAAAAGCAAAATTTATTCAAAGACCTAGGCTAACATTCTTAAATATCTGCTAGCCGTAATAAAGAAATAATGTACTTTATGTTCCTAGCTCGCACAGTTTAGCCTAAATATTTGCCCTGGCATGCTTATACTGGTCCAAGCAAGCATTAGGTCATAGCCTGTTCCTCTTCCTTATTTAAAAGTGTTTTTACCTTTCTCAGCATTCCACAGGTTACTTTCTCCTTCCTTTGTTCTCCTTTACCTTTGCCTCTTTTAAAAGGTTCTAAGTTGCTAGCCAGTCGGGACAAATACTGAATGTGAGGTCATTCCAGCCAAGGGAAACCGGACATAGCAGTAGGGTGAACGCGTCAGGTTATACACGACCCTGTCTCCTTTGTTCAGTGTACTCTTGTGGCAAAACTGCTGGCGAGTGTTTACTTTCTGCAAAAAGTCAAAATGGCCTTACTAAATAAATTTATGTTCAAGTGCTGTTTCTTTATGGCACCGAGGAACAAGCATTTCAAACAGTTGTGGTTAGAATAATGAGCAAAGACTACAGAATCACCTGAGGAACAGGGGACTTACAGTCTAGTCCCAACTGTGCTAGGAACAGATGTGTGACTTCAAGTAACTCACTTTTTCTGATAACAGTTGTCCAGGCTTCTGAGGGGCTAGTGAGAATCAAATGACTGGAAGTATATGAAAGCAATTTGAAACATAAAAAGCACTGAAAATAACTAAATGTAGTTGCCAGATATCCTTAAGGCATCATAGTAGAACAAATGGGAGTAAATGTTGATGGCATTTTTGCTTGTTTAATATTCCAGGGAACAAGGGAAACTCTCAGCCGTCACTGTACTACCCTCGGTGATGCTCTCCGGAAAGAGAATGATTTTGCTCTTATAATTGATGGGAAAACCCTCAAATATGCCTTAACCTTTGGAGTACGACAATATTTCCTGGACTTAGCTTTGTCATGCAAAGCTGTCATTTGCTGTCGGTAAGTTCTCCTTAACATTGTCAAATTTTGGTAAGGAGTGACTTCATCCTAAGTTCTTGATTTATAAACGTCAATGAAAGTAATCCAGAATTTGTAAAAGTTAGGTTACCTACTAACGTCTTCACTCAAGACCCGAGGTTCACAAACTGGGATGGAATTTGTTAGTTTTAAAAAGTGAGTCCTAACAATCATTAACAAGTATTGTTCCTCATTTGAATCTACAGGTTTCTTACGATTATCTTTGTTTAAAATTCATTATCTACCTGCATTTCCACCTAGGTCGTTTCTTTAAAGGTCGTGTTTTCTGTATTTAAATCTTTGATCCAGCTGCTAAGACTTATTTTGGGGGAATAGCATGATGAAAGGTACAAACTGAATCATTTTCCAAATAGCTGGGCATTTTCCTGAGAGGTATTTATTGGCTATACATTCCTTTGCCTTCTAATTTATAAAATTGCCTGTATCCTAAATTAAAATCTCATTTGAGTTATCAAGGCCTAATTCATAGAACTGCATTTTTGTAAACGACATAGCTCCAGTCCTTCCTGAGTTTTTTGTCAAGGAATCTTCCCCATATTTATGTATAAATGGTTTAAAATCTGCCTTCCTAAGACCTAAAGTAGGTTCATGAATATGATAAATATGCCCAGGCTCCTCTTTTCTGATCACCATGAAAACTGAGGATTTCTCCTTTGTCATTCACTGTTGAATCTTAGGAGTTGATCGGTCTAGATCCAGGGTAGCAATTTCTCAAATTGCCTTCTCTTCCTGGGAGATAAAATGTTAGCAGGGATTCTGAAAGATTTCTCAGAATCTGTGCTTTTGGTATTATCTTTAAAACTATTCTACGTGCTTTTATCGTTTTCTTTAAAAAGACATTTACTAATAAAGTTATGCTTTTTGTACCTTTTTTGTCTGGGTTTATTCACTTAAATATTTTGTATATGATATTATGAATTAGCCATACCTTATAGACATTTCCTAAGTTTCAGCTGAGATATACTTTCTGAAATATAATTTAAACTATTCTCAATATCCTTTATAAGCATCATGTTAGCCTATAAAATTATACCATATTCAGAGAATTAAGAGTTGCTTATCTTTCCCAGGAGTCTAATTATTTTAGTCATATAATTTCTTTTCTTTTCTGTGGTATGTATTAACAAATAATATTGCTATAAAGTTCTTGGACAATATAGTATACAGATGTTTAATATTAGTCATCAGGCTCTTTGTTTCATCATAAAGAGATTGGAAATTGTTTCGACTCATTTTTACTTTGATATTCTCATGCTATTTAAAACTTACTTTTACAGTGATTTTGCTTGATTCCTTGCAAATATCTTGACTAAGTGTGACTAACGTTCAACTTTGACACTTTTCATCAGAATAATGTTGTGCCAGATTTGGTCACTTAATCACTTTCACTAATGGGATCATAAGGATCAACAAAAGATTGCTCAAAAGCACAAAAGTGTTATGATTGCTGGCTCCTAGTTGGAAACATGAAACAGAATACAGAAGTATTTAGATAAGATGGCCAGTTCCCTAGAGTCATCTGTTATGTGCCTACTTTCTGTGTGCTGGGCACAGTGCAACACATAAAAGATGAGTAACACTTGATACCTGCTCTCCTTCATGTATCTTTCTTTTTAAGTCAAATCACAATTTGGTTTGAAAGATGTGGGAGGCCAATTTTCATATTGCAGTAATTGCAGCGGGGCCTCATTCTTAAACCATTGCTTAACACAGTACCTCCCACCATTCCTCAAGAAGTCGAACCACAAAATTAAACAATAGCAGAGGGAAAGAAAAACTAGAAAGCAGAGTCAAGGGAGAAAAAATATGTTCTGTGCTTGTGGAATTCCCTCCCAGAATCCTTGTTCTGGATGCTCACAAGTCACATGGACCTCTGGGCTTCTCCAGGCCCCAGACCCCTGGGAGGGAATCACACCCTGCCATGCACGTGCGACTCAGCTCTGAAACCGAGCTTATAAAGATGTGTGTGGCCCCTTCCTCCCTCGGTTCTGTTTTAGGCATATTTCAAGACCATGAGGTCCCTATGCAGACACTGAGTTTTATTTCTAAGTTTTAAGGATTTTTTTTTTTTTTCTTTAAGTCACATATCTTTCCTCAGCTTTTTTCTTCTAATTACCTTCATACTCTCTCTTTTCCCATAAGAACTGTAGTTCAGCTTCCGGCATGTTTGAGAATTGTTCTAAGCCCATAATTACATCAGTGCCACTGCCAGATTTATGTCTGTGCACCTACTTGGCCTGGTGCCTCTTGGCATTTAAACTATTGGCACAGATCATCTTCTTGTCATTTTGCTTACTGACCTCAAAGTATAATTTCCATGATAATGCTTCTATCCCTGGATAGGAATAGGTGGGCCATTCTGCCTATCATTCTTTCCAATTAAACCCAAGTGTCACTGCTCGTTTCTCGAATGATTACAATCTCCTGGCCTCAGGAAATTCTCTATTTTACTCCATTAGAAGATAGACGCTCCAGATAAATACTGATTATTATTTCAAAATACAGTTCGGTACTGTTTCCCAAACTCATTTATGCTCATGCTGGCTTTATGGGCTTTTCTCTTAAATTTAAACTATTTTCCAATCTACTGCTTGTCATTCCACACACATGCAGATAATTCAGAATCTGATCTTCCTCTGCAGTCTTCTCTTTAGCCCTAGGTAGAGTGGAAGTAGAAGGGAAAGCCTTCCTATAACAGGTAATGAGAGTCTCTGTATTAATTCCATCGTCAGGATTGCGTCAGCCACTTTCTTCCCTGATACTATCAGCACAGGCGGCAGAATGAGGCAGTTTTTAGTGTTTGCTTCATTGACACAGTTATAAAGATGAGTGTTGTCCCTCCAGAGTCTTCAGCTGAATTGAAAGAAACAGTTGTTCCCAGGCTGCAGACATTATGTCTTTCTCTTACCACTGTTTTCTGAAGGAAATTTTCAGAGACAGAACTAATCCCCCCACCTCAAATTTATTCAGGGCTCTGGAGTCCTGGTGGTTTTGGTTTCCAAAGTATAGGTTGAATGTTATGCCTCAAATATTTTTCTTAAGACTATAAAACCCAAGAAGTAGAATGAAATCTGTTCTTATCAGTCTAACAAGCACTGTATTTTCTTTTCTTTCTGTTTTTTTTTGTTTTGTTTTTTGTTTTTTGTTTTGTTTTGGAGACAGAGTCTCACTCTGTCACCCAGGGTGGAGAGTGCAGTGGCGCAATCTCAGCTCACTGCAACCCCCGCCTCCCAGGTTCAAGCAATTCTCATGCCTCAAGCCTCCCAAGTAGCTGGGATTACAGGTGTGTACCACCATGCCCAGCTAATTTTGTATATTTTTAGTAGAGCCAGGCTTTGGTCACGTTGCTCAGGCTGGTCTCGAACTCCTGAGTTCAGGCAGTCCACACACTCGGCCTCCCAAAGTGCTGGGATGACAGACATGAGCCACTGCGCCTGACCAAGTACTGTTCTTTCATAGATACGGTGCAGCTTTTGTTTTTAACATTGTGAGTATTTACCTGCGTAACTTGAATAGTTTGATAGGAATCAGACATCTAATTTATAGTTTCTGATACATTTTCCCACTTATAAACTGCTCCTTTGTGGTTCTTCTTCCCCTGTACTCCCTCACTCAAGCTCACTGATTCTCATGATTTGGTGTGATCACAGATAATTTTGGAGAATAAATGAAAGTTATAGACAATTCCCTCCAGAAGAAGCACACATGCACACAAACATGTAAAATTGCATGAAGCCCTTCAGGGGTTTTACAGACTCACTGAAACTCCTTGGAGAGGTAGACGTAGGGAGAAAAGCTTGTTCTAAGACTCATGGAGATTTATGGATACAACTGAAATCAAGGGCTATCCTGGGGAGTAACTATACTAAATAAGTAATTCTTAGTCTCAGGGACCAGTGCTTTATGCCCTCTGGTCTTACAGCCTGTATAATTGGCATTAAAGCATTTTATCTAGAGATTCACAGAATGCTTGTTCTAGCTCTACTGCTTTGGCAGTTTGGATATCTGATGGAATCTCTCTGGCCTTGGTTTTGTGACCTATAAAATGAAGAGATTGGAATATCAGTGATTCCAATCTTCTGGGGACCCTGGATGTAGAAAGCAAATAAAAGTGGACCAGCTTTGTCATAGTAGGGTGGGAAATACACACAAGCCCCCTTCCTGGGTTATCTTGTCCCAGCTGGAAAGCTGCTGGCCAAGGGACCTCTCATAGCCCTTTTAGGTTTTGGATGAACCTTCCTTCTGTTGGCCACTCTGCTTGGAATAGTCTTTCTACTGCTGGGATCAGCTTAATTTGGGGAAGCATCTGTTCTACCTCTTTTGATATTCCCTCCAGAAGAGAGTGGGAATGTTGCAGTGAAGTATTACTGTGTGTCAAATAGCATGTGGTTTCTGAGGTCCTCATCAGTTCACATAACCCAGCCTTTCAAAGAATCTTACATTTTTTCTGTAGTTGTCAGTTTAGTTTAAACATATTTTGAAACTTATGTTCTGTGACAGTTGGTTGAAAATTGGCTTAGAGCCTCCAGCTTTTAGACTGTCTAGTAATCATCGTTCTTCTACATAATTTATGTACTCATGTCTTCTGAAAAGCAAAAGTTAAATTGAAGTAAGCATTTTTTCCTACTTGCAACATCTCTAATCAAAGTTTAACCCCCTTTTAGGCCATTTTCCCCATAGTGTATAAAAAACACTTGACTTCAGTGAGTGTTGTCGTTTGGGAGTGGCATTCCAGGCAAAACCTTTCACCTTACTCCTATCAAGGGGTCCTGCAAGAAGTCTAAAGGGACACTGAGTATTTGCTGTCATAGCATGAGTGCATTAAATAAAGGCAGATCTACTTCTTAAATCTTTGGAGATTGTCTTTAGCTTTAAGAATTTCTCTAAATATATGTTCTACTTAAAAAGTAGTCATAAAGTACAAATGAAGCTAATAAATGCTCAACAGACATTCCTTTAAAGAAAAAAATTTGTGAACACCATTGGATGCCAAGCAGATGTTTGGCTTTGAAAAGACTTACAAACTGTTAATGAATGTCAACCCTATATTTGCTTCCAAGAAAATATGAATAAATGTTGGAAATGTTGAGAGTATTTCTTTCATACGTGTACAGCTAAAAGAGGACACACTGAATAAATTTTATAACTTCATAAAATGCCAATAGTTTGCTTTAACATAATAATCGTCTGCTCAGCCCTGCCCATCTCCTTTGCTATTCCACCTTGACTGAGTAGTGTTAAAGGCACTGCAGTGGCTATATTATAGCCTGTTAGCCAATTATGATGACCACCACCAGAGAAGTCGATATTTGACAATAAAATGTCTAAAAATATATAAGAAATCTAAATGCTACAGAAGCCTACTGTAATTCAACATTTTAAAGTTTTAGGTGTGACTCCTTTTAGGTAAACCACTATCACCATTGCCCGCATCACCAGTACACACACACACACACACACACACACACACACACACACACACACACAATCAGAACTGCAGATTATGTAATTCTGATGAGATAGGTAACCTGTAATGGAAAGTACATAAAGTATAAATGCACAGCTTGGGATTTTTGCAAAGTGCACACACTCCTGTGACAAGCACCCAAACAGGACCAGCCCCCAAGAAGCCCCTTACGCTCCCTTTAGTTGAGGCGCCTCCCAAAGATAACTGTTACCTTGATTTCCATCACCATCCCTCTTGCTCATTTTACTATTTTTCTGTTTTGTTTCATACTAACTTTGAATAAGCAAATATACCTTCCACAACCACATCCAAATTCTTGATGATTATTTTCTGTTCCGTAAATTTTAAATGCAGTGCTCTGTAGCTTTCTACTGAAGGCCTCCCGAAAGCTTTACAAAACCAGTACATCAGCACTCTCCTCTATTCTTCAGTCAAATACATATCTACCTAATAGATTGCGTACAGTTCTCCGACAGTTCTGATTTGCTAAGGACATGACGTGTGGAACCTATGGCATTTCTCTGACCTGTCAGCCTACAGACCTCATTGTGTGGGAAAGGGAAGCAGAGTTAGCTTGTTGTAACTGGTTCTCCCGGTACCCATGATGGTTTCCAGTGATTACCTCCTTTTCAGTAAACCTTTGTGAGCCATTTTGACTTAGGACAAGTTAAAGAAGGGCCTGGTGTTTTGAGCAGGGTGGGGCATACGTTTTCTGTAAAGGGACAGATAGTAAGTATCTTTAGGCTTTGCCATATAGCTTTCTCTCTTACAGTTACTCAACTCTGCAGTTGTAGCATGAAAGCAGCTCTAGATGATATGTGAATGAATGGATGCGGGCTTGTTCCAATAAGACTATAAGTACAAAAACCGCTGTTGCCTAAATTTAGCCCTGGGGCCATAATAAAGTGTCTGTAGCTCGTGAATGAACATGGAGGGAGGTAGTTAAAACAGAACTTTCCTGCAATACTGATGGAATTCTCGCTAAGGTCTCCTAGTCTCTCCAAGGAGAGTAATTTCTAGACTGTTCCTTTCTTTTCTCAAAAACTGAAACATTTCCTCATCTCTCCTCACTGGCAGGTGTCCCTTTCTCCACAATTCCTTGAAAAAAAACGGACATTCTTTTTATGGTGCCAGCTGCACAATCTGGTGGTTCCATTAAACTTATCCGTGCCATTGTAACCAAGAAAATCCCTAAAAATAAGGACATGATTTTGTTTTACAATAAGGTCTCAATACATATTTACATATAGCAGCAAGAGAGAAGGGAAAAACCCAGGGCCATAAATATCTGACCCTGCTCTGTCGCTGCAGTGCCTTCCCTCTGTTCTAGGGAAAGCACCAGCAAGGTGCTAGAGGACATGCCAGCAAAAGAACGAGAAGATGTGCAAGCAAGCCATCTCCCTAGAATCTTGAAGTAAAGCAAATTGCTCTTTGATTTTTATGTGCTTTTTGTGTATTCCCCTTATCCCCAGTCCCATTCTATTTACTTCACCTTAGAAAAAATATTCTCGAGTGTTTCATATGTTCGCATCTATTTGCTGTACTTTAGTTCTATATATGTGATTCTGTGAAAAATATCTATTACATGTGTATTGAATTGAAGAAAAGGTTTGTGTTTATAATGATACTCCAGTAAAAAAAAAATTTGAGATGGAGTCTCTGTCACCCAGGCTGCACTGCAGTGGTGCGATCTTGGCTCACTGCAACCTCTACCTACTCCACCCCCCAGCCCCAGACTTAAGTGATCCTCCTATCTCAGCCTCCCAAGTAGCTGGGACCACAGATGTGTGCCACCACACCCAGCTAAGTTTTTGTATTTTCAGTAGAGACGGGGTTTTATCATGTTGCCCAGGCTGGTCTCGCACTCCTGAGCTCAAGGGATCCACCTGCCTCAGCCTCCCAAAGGGCTGGGATTACAGGTATGAGCCGCCCGCCCAGAAATTTTTTTACCTTTATTTGTTTTTGAGACATATCCATGTCACCATATGTAGAACAAATTTATTTTTTGTTTGTTTTTGTTTTTGAGAAGATAGAATCTTGCTCTTTTGCCCAGGCTGGAGTGCAGCCTCATCTTAGCTCACTGCAGCTTCGACCTCCAAGGCTCAAGCTGTCATCCCACATCAGCCTCCTGAGTAGCTGGGATAACAGGCCTGCGCCTCTACTCCCAGCTAATTTTTAAACTTTTTTTTTTTTAGAGACAGAGTCTGCCTTTGTTGCCCAGGCTGGTCTCAAACTCCTGGGCTCAAGCGATCCTCCCACCTAGACCTCCCAAAGTACTGTGATTACAGGCATGAGCCACTGTGCCTAGCCAAGTTTGTTTATTCTTATCACTGCTTGTTATTACACTAATGCATATACATCATTTTATTTATCTCTTCTCATAGGGATACCACAGAGTTTTCCTCCGAATCTTTACTACCATGAGAAGTACTGCAATGTATATCCTCTCTGTGCCCCCCAGGCAGGAGTTTTTTTTAGGAGATATTTATATATGGTGGGGTGGGGGGGTATGGGAATGCTTGGCTGTGGGGTATATGTATATTTCTTTCCCATCAGAATTGCCACATAGTTCCAAAACAGCTGTACTAGTATGCCAACCCAGATCCATGGAACAGAGTTGCTGATTCCCTGCCTTAATAACAATGCATAGTATTACTGAATTTATAACTTGGCCAATTTGATGGTTGTGAAATGACACCTTGTTGTTTTGATTTTCATTTCTCTGATTAATAGAGAGATTGAGCTTCTCACAGGAGTATTTACCTTTCTCAGTTTCTGCTTTTGAAATTTATTCATTCACTTACTCATTCAGCAAGTGTTTTTTGAGTGCTCACTGTGTGCCAGTAACCTTAATAAGTACTAGAAATAGAGTGGTGAACAATGGGAAAAAAATAATCCCAGCCTTCACATCATAACTGTTGTTCAATAACATAAGTATACACACTAATATTCAAAAGACAATAATTGCTGTGTGTGTGTTTGTGTATATATGAATGGTAATAATTGATGTATATCAAATAGACATATATAAAATTAGTGGTAATATTGCTATGAAGAAAAGCAGTACATTGAAGAGGGGAAAGGGATGCTGAAATTTCAGTTGGGTTTCTTCTCTTTTTTCCTGCTTGTGTTTGAGAACTCTGTGTATTCTGGACATTGATTTTTTTGTTGTTGATTATTGATGTGGCAAGTGTCTTCTAGGTTGGCTCCCTTCTTAATTTTGCCTGTGATACCCTTCCTTAAACAGAAATCATTGGCTTTGACATAGTCACACTACATTAATTTTTTCCTTTTATGGTTTGCACTTTTTGGATATAAAGGACTTTCCACTCCTGCATTTTCTTCTGTTAACTTTTTTTGTTTGTTTGTTTTTTAATCTCACTCTGTGGCCCAGGCTGGAGTGCAATGGCACAATCTCAGCTGACTGCAACCTCTGCCTCCAGGATTCAAGTGATTCTCCTGCCTTAGCCTCCTGAGTAGCTAGGATTACAGGCATCCTCCACCACGCACGGCTAATTTTTATATTTTTAGTAGAGATGGGGTTTCACCATATTGGCCAGGCTGGTCTCAAACTCCTGACCTCAAGAGATCCACCTGCCTCAGCCTCAGCCTCAGCCTCCCAAAGTGCTGGGAATACAGGCGTGACCCACTGCACCCCACCTCTTCTGTTAACTTTACAGCTTTAGTTTTTTCATGTAGGTCTTTTACACATATGGAGTTTATTTTCGTATATGCTATGAAGGAGGGGTGATCCTTTGTTATTCATTTCTGCATCATGAGCAAATTCTTTCAATAGCATTTACTAAACAATCCACTCTTTTTCCCTCTGCTAGTGTTGCCCTGTGCTGTAGTGCTCAGGAACTGAGGCCAGACTTTCCAGAGCCTGGACTCTACCTCTTAGTAGCTGGACAACAGATCACTTCTCCCGTTTTCGTTTTTTAATCTTTTTTTTAGAGATGGAGTCTTGCTCTGTCACCCAGGCAGGAGTGCAATGGTGTGATCTCAGCTCACTG
This sequence comes from Rhinopithecus bieti, assembly GCF_001698545.2. Taxonomy (NCBI): domain Eukaryota; kingdom Metazoa; phylum Chordata; class Mammalia; order Primates; family Cercopithecidae; genus Rhinopithecus; species Rhinopithecus bieti. Next base: position 819,683 of record NW_016804741.1, on the reverse strand, counting down.
CAACCTCCGCCTCCTGAGTTCAAGTGATCCGCCTGCCTCAGCCTCCCGAGTAGCTGGGATTACAGGCACCCACCACCACGCCCAACTAATTTTTCTATTTTTAGTAGAGATCTGTATTTTACCAGGTTGGTCAGGTTGGTCTCAAACTCCTGACCTCAGGTGATCCACCCACCTCGGCCTCCCAGAGTGTTGGGATTATAGGCATAAGCCACCCCGCCCGGCCCTGGTTTTTTGATCTTTAAAATAGAGATAGAAATTGTTCTTCTCATAGGGTTACGAAGAATAAATGAGCTAATACATGGCACCTATTATTAAAATGTTTGTTGCTCTATAAATGATATCTAATTTTCTCTTGTATAGCCTAATTGAACATTTCACGTGAAATGTATATTTTGTCTGACAGTATATATTATATACTGTCATATATAAAGATTCCCCTCTGACCGTTATGGCCTCTTCTGTGTCCTGAATTGTTTTTTTTTTTTTTTTTTTTTTTTGGTCTGATATTTAACTTGCTAACCTGGCTTTCCTTTGTTTCATTATGTCTTGTCTTTTGCTTTTTCTCCAAATGGTTATGTTCAATCCTTCTGTATAATATAGTGATTAACAATGCTGTGTCTGTCCAGCCTGAGCAACAAAGTAAGACCTTGAGTCTCCATAAAAATTAAAAATTAGCCAGGTGTGGTGGCATACACCTGTGGTCCTGAGACAGGAGGATCACTTGAGCTGCGGAGGTCAAGGCTACAATGAGCCAAGCTAGCACCACTGCAGTCCAGCCTGGCGACAGAGTGAGACCCTGTTCCAAAAAATAAAAGAATGCTGTGTCTGAATCCACACTGCTTGGGATTGAATCCTAGCTTCACCACTTGCCATTTTACCTTAAACCTTAATAAATATTGTTTATCTGTGCCTTGGTTTCCTCGTTTTTAAAATGGTGACAGTAGTAACTTATGGGGTTGTTCTGAGAATTCAATGTGTTAGGTGCAAATAAACATTATATTAACTGTTATAATTATTGCTATATTGGACCTCATTTCTTCCCATTTGGACCTCATTTCTTCCCATTTATTTTGGTGTCTATTATAATTTTGTTTCATTTTTTTTTTCCCTCCCCCTGACTTTCACTCTCTAGATCAGATTTTCCTATGCCGGTTTGAAACTTTTATATTTTATTCTATTTCTTGTGTTTTGGTAACTCTATTTGTGCTAATTTTTCCCCTTAAGTGTCCATATGTTTTAGTGTGTCTTCCTTTCCTGCCCCCACCTCTCCAGTAAAGAGACAGGAACTGTAGATAGTGATTTTGTGTGTGTATCCAGGGTCAGTCTGATCTTATATTTTTGTAAGCTCCTTTTCTCTCCAAAAGCTTCTAGAAATTTTCTTATTCTTTAACTATAATGTGTCTAGGTATAGGTGTCATTTTCTTATCTATGTTTTTGGCCCTGTGTGAGCCCTTTCAATCTAAAGATATATGTCTTTCTTCTGGAAAATTATTTGTCATTACTCTTTATATTTTCCTTCGTATTCTTTTCTTGGACTCTCATTTGTATACATGTAGTCCCCTCTGTTCCTCTTTTCCCCTTTTTCCACAATCTTTCCTTTAATTGGCTGATGTCTTGGACAAATTTTTGATTTGAACTTTCAGGCTGCATCATCTTTATTTTAGCAGTTACATTTTCATATTACTGTTTTCAGTTAGTTCATCATAACTGCTTTTCCTGGTTTCATGTTTCTCTCTAAGGTTGGTTATTATGCTTTTTTAAAATTCTTATATCTGTTTTTACTAGGTCCTGTAAGTTGTATTTCTTTTTCGCTCATGATTCTCTCCTGTCTTAAAAGCTTCCCTAAAGGACCCTTTTCCCTATTGTTTCTAACAGGCATTAATATCCCTTTGGAAGAACATCAAAAGCTAAGTCCTAATTAGGTAAATTTGGAGGCAGGGCCCAATCTCATTTTATTAAATTCCTGTTTCCCCCTAGTTCCATTACCTGAGCACTCCTCTTGTTAGAGGCAGCTGCCCTCTGATGGCATTCCCTGTGTGAGGTGGTATTCGGGGGTCTGTCAGCACAGCCATATTATTGGTACCTGTCCCTGCCTGGCTCTGCGCCTTCAAGTTGACCAGAAAGATCTGGCTTTCCTGTTCCGAGGCATGGGTAGGAATTCTTTCTACAGTTTTAGCTTTAGGGCACTGAGGATGTACTCCTGGAATTGGAGTGTTTTGTTTTTTAAGCATGTTATTTTGGGTTTGTTTTCATAAGCTCCAAACCTAAGCCACACTCGACAGTTGCAATGAGAGAGGCTCCATCCAGCCCAGTCTCACCCCCCTCATGCTGGTCAGCTCAAACAGGGTGCTATGGGCAGAGAACAGTGCCGCCAGAAAACTTCTCATCTGCGTGTTCTTCCACTATCCCTCGCACACCGCTCTTTTCCTCCATGCTGCTCAGCTTCTCCCAAGTATTCACCACTTCCTATCGCCGCAAAGGTTTCTCTTGGATTTTTAGTTGATAATTATGACCCTGAAATTTACTGGCCTCCTGTTTTAACTCCTGACATCTTCAGAGTTGTATTTTAGTTTCTGTCAATAGTCTGTGCTACCAATTGTTCCATCTTCCACTAGGTATTTTTAAGGTGAGAGAAGGTTCCTTGGAGAAACTTACCTACATAGCACAGAAAGGTCATGAGGCAGAGAAGAGCAAGCTGATTTTCTTCCAACCTAAACCTTCCAATCTGGGCCGTGCATGATGGCTCACACCTGTAATCCTAGCACTTTGGGAGGCTGAGGTGGAAGGATTGCTTGAGGCCAGGAGTTCGAGACCAGCCTGGGCAACATAATGAGACTCCATCTCTACAAAAGAAACAGAAGATTATCCAGGCATGGTGGTGTACATTTTTAGTCCCAGCTACTCAGGAGGCTGAGGTAGAGGATCACTGGAGCCCAAGAGGTTGAGGCTACAGTGAGCCAAGATTGTGCCACTGCATTCCAGCCTGGGCAAGAGAGCAAGACCTCATCTCAAAAAATTAATTTATCAGTTTAAATTTAAAAAAAATTTTGTCCCTTCCTTCCCTCCCCAGAGTCACAGGAAAAGAGATCACAGGGCGTGTGTGCTCCAGTCACACACTGGGAATGGGAAGAGAATGGAGGCCACTCTGAGAGCAAGGTCACAACAGGGTAGAGCTGAAAGGAGAAGCACTCTATGCCTTCTTGAATAGAAGTGCTTCCCAGTTGAGAGCACACCAGTCCCATTGGCAAGACTCCCTAAACAGGTGGCATGGCCTTGTTCCATACAGGAAAAATTTCTATCTCTTCAGAGCAGGTGTACAGAGAGGGACTACTATCATATAGGCTAACAATATTTAACTCCCAGGATAGTAGCTCAATAAAAGTCCTTAATAACTCTTGGGGGCAGAAGAAAGGTCCTGAGATCTGCTTTCTTCTCCTTCTGTTCTTCCACAGAGATTTAATCACATACTAAAGGATCACGAAATACTTGAATGAATGACACCTGAAGGCACATTCCCAACTCGGCAGTCTTTTCCAAGTCCAGTTACAACTTTTCAGTCAGCCTACTTAAATGAGTCCACTAGGGTATCCCACTACTGTCTAAACTTCTGAGTATCTAGAACTTCCCTGATACTTTTCCGCTGTCAATATTCTTCTTGCCTTTTCCATTTATGTTTAGACCCTCGTTCTCCCAGTCACCCAAATTTGAAACCTCAGAGTCATTTTTGAAGCCACTTTTATTTGGAGCCCTCTGAGTTTTTATTTTCATTTTCATTGTCCTTTCCCTAGATCATATTCAGATATATATAAAACATACTTTGGGCAATCCAAATTAACGTTTTTAGGAACAGCCTCAACCATGCTCTTTTTTTATATCAAAAACTGTTAACATCTCCTGTTGCTTAGAGCTGACTGCGACATTACAAGTTTGTTACTGTGGCATGTAGAGGCATGCTGTCACCTGGCCCTAATTCATTCTGAATATACCCAATTCTGAATATACCTAATTCATTCTTCTTTCCCATGAAGAGGTGAATGTTTCCTTCTCTACCTAATAACTTTTTTCCTGTCTTCCCTACACATGGAAGAGAGCCTGGAGAATCCAATGTCCATAGTTCCCTTTATACTCTAGGTATGAACCTTATTAAACAGATTTTGCTTCTTAACAGTGAATAGTCAAAAATGAATGAGAATGGCAATGTTACTTTCTCTTTCTTTTCTTTTTTCTTTTTTTTTTTTTTTTTTTTTTTTCTTTTCTGAGACAGAGTCTTGTACTGTCACCTGAGCTGGAGTGCGATGGTGCGATGTCGGCTCACTGCAACCTCCATCTCCCTGGTTCACGCAGTTCTCCTGGCTTAGCCTCCTGAGTAGCTGGGATTGTAGGTGCACATCACCACACCCAGCTAATTTTTTTTTGGATTTTTAGTAGAGACCAGTATGTTGGCCAGACTGGTCTTGAACTCCAGACCTCATGATCTGCCCACCTCAGCTTCCCAAAGTGCTGGGATTACAGACATGAGCCGCTGCGCCCAGCCAAATGTGTCTTTCTTGTAACATTTCCATTTATTTAGTTCCACTACCTTTTTTTTTTTTTTTTTTTTTTAACTGTGAATATACTTTAGCCAGTTTTGTTTACAATTGAAACTCTGGGAATTCAAAATTAACATCCTTGTCCGTGAGCTTCTTATAGACACCAGAAAACATTTCAGCCTTGCATTCCATGTTGTTCTCTTATGCTTTGTCCAAATGAACCTTTATGAAACTTTTTTAAATTTAATTAAACTGCCATCCAGTTTCACACAGATTCTCTTGCCCACAATTTCACTTGGGAAGATCAAGTCCTCAAAAATTGTGTCATATACAGCTCCTGGGATGCTTTTGCTTATTTTTTGTGTGGCTTTTTCAAGTTGGCTTAGGCAGAATTCTCCTCTGAGCAATAAAGACAGCATGCTTCCCGCTGAACTTTTTCTCCAGTTCACGTACTAGCCGGAGTTGGATTTTCTGGAAAGATTTCAGTTGAGGAACAGGAACAAAGATTATGATCGCTTTCAGGCCACCACCAACTTAGGCTCCTTGGCTGCTGTAATACTCAGCTTCCTGAGCTGAGCCTTGAGGTCCGAGTTTATCTCCAGCTCCAGAAGAGCCTGGAAGATGCCAGACTCTTCTAACTCATTTGGTTTCTTGCTGTTGGGCTTCACAGTCTTGGTGTTTGAACTGAACATGGCCTTCTCCTTGCTAAGCACCAGCTTAGGAAGAGCCTGCTACCATTTTTAAATCTGCTATGTGCTGAGTACAGTGCTAGGTTCAACATAACTAGAAGATATTTTCTGAAGAGAAAATGAACAGCAGTATTGTAGATAAACTAAGCTTTCTGGTGTGAATACCATAATAAATATCTATACTAGGCGGAGTTTCCTTTTTAGTGCCTTTCATAGGTCTATTTGCTAATTAGTGCACACGTGCACATATATTTATAATCAAATACCATCAATAGAAATGGTCCCTATTTAAACTACTTATCTGAATCATTGAAGCAGACGGCAGTACGTTTACCTATAACCACATAAATTGCACAAAAGAGAAGTTTTATATCTAAAATGCATTGCAGAAAGGAAATCTTTTAAATTTGCTTTCCTTTTTTGTCCTCTGGAAAGGCTATCTGTATTTTATTTCTGTAGACTCAGTCCCTATATTGTAAGGTCTCCTGAATGCCCACAACTGCACAATACATCAACAGATGTTGGTTTTGGAGGCTAGGAGAGCTCTCACTCATCAGTCATTTGAATAGCGCAATTTCTAACCAAAAGTGGTTGAATGTTTCATTATGTACCGTATTGCTAAGTATCATTTTTAACACTTGCCATGTAAGCTGCTGTTTTCATTCCAGTAACAAGTTGATGGTGAATTAACAATATTTTGTAGTTTTTGTATATCAGGTTTTTTTTCTTTTGCTCTATCTTAATTTCTTCTCAATGTAAAATTTTATAAATGAACCTGCCAAATTTTACTTCAGAAGGATTCAAGTAAGATCTTCTAGTTTACGTTGTTCTCTCCTTTTGTAATTTCTTTAAATAGTCAACAAAATATGAGTCAGTAGGAAATACACTGATATTCACAGGAGAAATCTTAGGAAGTTTGTTGCAAAGAAAAGCAGAGCAGATCCCCTCACTAATGATTCTGACCTCTAAACAGGCACCTGGAACAGACCTCAAATTTAAAGTTTGAGGAAGTTAAAGAAATTTAGTAAATACTGGGCTTGGTCACTATATAAAACATTTCAGGAGAACTAGAAAATACTATATTCCTTCATAGTCTTCCTAAAAAGTTTTCTAGATTTACCTTCTAAAGGCAACTTTATAGTAATTTTTAAGTTTCCAGTATAAGTCTTTGAGATCATATTGTGTTAGTATAATTTTGTGTATATGTAAGAATTTTTTAGGTTATTAATCCCAAAACACAATCCAGTAGGATAAATTATTGTATTCTTTTTGGCTACCTATAAGCAATTCTCAAATTATCCTTTATTATACATCTATCTATCTATCTATCTATCTATCTATCTATCTATATATATATACACACATATAATCTTCATATTTCATTTAGAAAGGTGATTCATTTAGCTAATCCCATCAAAAGAGTGCAAAACAAGCTTCATATAAGATGGACCACCTATATATTTCTTAGCTTAAGTGGTAAACATTTCCAGTGCTCTGGTCTAATGTTCACAGGGCAGTGAGAGTTACTGCATAGCAAATAAGAAAAATAATGAATAACATGTGCAGAAACTACAGCCAAAATAATATCTGAAAAGCATATTACACTTAGTGCACGTCTAGGTTGTATCACAAAGGACCACCCTCTGTTTGTGGAGCCACAAGGAAGAGAAAGGGACGTTTACAGTACACATTTGATACGTAGTCTTTTTCCATGGAGTCTCTTCTACCCAAGAAGAAAAAGCAGCAGTGGAACAGAAGAGAACTGTGAATAATTTAAATCCTGGATACAGACCCACAGATGGTTAAAAAAAAAACAATCTCAGGAAAGAAAACAGTGCCTTTATGATGTTTCAGAATTATACGTTGAGTCACTATTGGCATTTGTTTAGGTTTTAGATATTCTCAGCCGTGGATATGTGATTTTTTGATAGACATAGGAAGAATTAACTTGTTGTGTGGTAAGGTAGTTCTAGACTCATATGGAAATTGTATGGATCTAGAAGCAAGTGTACCAACATCAAGAAAGTAAATAAACTCTGAGTAGAGTAATCTTTTAAGAGGTGGAGACACAGCAGTAGAAAAAAATATATTCTGGAGAATTTTGAATGTGAAGTTAAAATTTATTATGTGCTATTTCTATTACCTGAGTGAATTCTCCTCTCCTTTCCAGTGCCAAGTCAAACTCTAACTTATCAAGGGAGGCCTCTTAAAGCTCATGTTGATTTCTGAAATTATCAAAGAGGGGCAATCATATCAGAAAGCTTTATGGTACACTCATTTTTAATGTCTTATAATTTTCTTTTGCTGTATTGTAACCCCCTTGTAGCAAGGAACAATTTTTTAAATGGATGCTGTAAAAATAGTGGATCTTTTTTGCTGACTTCAGCTTGACAAACCTGAATTCCTTTCAGCCACATTCCTTCCTTACAGCCTTCTGCCAGGTACTCACAGCACGCTATGCTCACACCCAGAGGCTCTTAGGTGTGTACATGCTCTTTGGCTTCCATGAATTGACTTGGTGCTTTGTAAGTGGGGCTTGTTCCCTAGTATGCTTATTCCTGTTGTACTTCTTGAAATAATCATTTAATTAAATATCTCATAACTCATCCAAATAATCGAGTAAAAGTTATTGCTGGTAAATCCAGTTATAATGCTCTGGAAAGACTTTTTGAGTTGCTAAAACATTGCTGTCGAATTTTGGAGTAAGCTAACTATAAACTGGGGTAAAAGGAAACGGTACATTCTGGTCTCCATTTTAGTGAAGCAAACCATCGACTATGCCTGAGTGAGATTTCTGCTACAAAAACATGCAGAGTTTCAAACAGCAGACCGCTATGCAAAGTAAGGTTCTTTGCCCTGCATCACAATTTGTACATTTATACTTTGAGTTAAATACTTTAAGAATGTGTATTTTATTTTTTATGAATCTCCACTTAAATCCAATATCTTTGTTTAGCAACCAATTGATATTTCAGATTCATCAGAAAAGAAGGCTTTCATTATGTCTCTTGTTTTAATTTTTTATTTCCATAGGTTTTGGGAGAACAGGTAGTATTTGGTTACATGAATAAGTTCTTCAGTGGTGATTTGGAGATTTTGTGCACCTATCACCCAAACAGTATACACTGTACCCAATTTGTTGTCCCCCTCCCACCCTTTCCCCTGAGTCCCCAAAGTCCATTGTATCATTCTTATGCCTTTTCATCCTCACAGCTTAACTCCCACATATGAGTGAGAACATACAATGTTTATCCATTCCTGAGTTACTTCACTTAAAATAATAGTCTTCAGTTCCATCCAGGTTGCTGTGAATGCCATTCATTCATTCTGTTTATGGTTGAGTAGTATTCCATCTCATTCATATATGTGTGTATCTGTATATATATACACACACATATATATATTTACATCTGTTTACATATATGAATATATTTCATATATGAACATATATTTACATGTATATTTGCATATATTTACATATACATATGTGCATATATACATATATATACACACATATCACCGTTTCTTTATCCACTTGTTGATTGATGGGCATTTGGGCTGGTTCCATAGTTTTGCAATTGCAAATTGTGCTGCTATAAACATGCATGTCCCAGTATCTTTTTTGTGTAATGACTTCTTTTCCTCTGGGTAGATACCCTATAGTGGGATTGCTGGATCAAATGGTAGTTCTACTTTTAGTTCTTTAAGGAATCTCCACACTGTTTTCCATAGTGGTTGTACTAGTTTACATTCCCACCAGCAGTGTAGAAGTGTTCCCTGATCACTACATCCACACCAACATCTATTCTTTTTTGATTTTTTTTATTATGGCCATTCTTGCAGGAGTAAGGTGGTATTGCATTGTGGTTTTGATTTGCATTTCTAAAGAGCTTCTGCACAGCAAAAAGACCAGTCAGCAGAGTAAACAGACAACTCAGAGTGGAAGAAAATCTTCACCATCTATATATCCAACAAAGAACAAATATCCAGAGTCTACAAGGAACTCAAACAAATTAGCAAGAGAGAAAACAATCCCATCAAAAGATGGGCTAAGGACATGAATAGACAATTCTCAAGATATGCAGATGGCCAACAAACATATGAATGCTTGACATCACTAATGGTCAGGGAAATCCATTATGTCTTCAATCTTATTCCAAGACGGTCATCCACTTTTGTTTTTTGTTTTTTTTTTTTTTTTT
>NW_016804741.1:802232-808787 GCF_001698545.2 Rhinopithecus bieti | reverse complement strand
GGGGGAGGAGGGAGGGATTGCATTGGGGAGTTATACATGATATAAATGATGAATTGATGGGTGCTGACGAGTTGATGGGTGCAGCACACCAACATGGCATAAGTATACATATGTAACAAACCTGCACGTTATGCACATGTACCCTAGAACTTAAAGTATAATTAAAAAAAAAAAAAGAAAACTAAATTTAGTCTAACTCTTCTGATGCTTTTTTAAAATCACTAATATCAGCTCACCTTGCAGAGATTTCTCCTTAATCACAGGTTTAGTTTATGGAAAAAGTACCACTGTTTCCTAGTTCCATTGAACCCTTGGTGTGACTTCATAATGTATTCATACTGTTAGACTATTAAAGGGAATTTGATAAAGCTTTCAAATACTTCTCTCTATTCATGCCCATTTCCCATTCTAGATCGCTTATTGGTGAGCATTCCTTTTTGACATTTACTAAATGTCAATGATAGTCCATGTTTAAACATTGGCCTAGAGCCAGTGGACTTACCAGTGTATATTAACCTGGTAAGAAAAATTAAATAAAATGTGAAAATGAAATGAAAATTGCTTTGAAGAAAAATGAAGCTAACAGTGAAATAGCCTGCTAACGGCTCAGCAGGCATTCATTTCCTTGCTGAGTTCACAGTTGTGTCATTTTGTACTATTGCCAGATTGTGGAAAAATTAAAAATAGTTTTTTCATATAGCAACCATTTATTGAGTATCTATTTTGGATCAGGCTAGATCAATTAACTCTACAAGCAACTCACAGTCTAATGCAATGATTCTCAGACTTGAAATAAAAACCAGAGCTACTCTGGCTGAAGCAGTTCATAGGGGCAGTGGGGCTCCTGAGGGCACGTATCTGTGCAGAGTATCTACCACGAAAAATTCTTCCTATGGAATGATCAGGAAAACGGACAAAGATGTATCGATTGTCTCAAAGTAATGATCTTCATTTTTAAATAGAATAGTAAATGATTTTCAGATGTTTTAGCAGGTATTTATTATTAGACATCCATGCCACATAACCTTGATAAATAATGTAGCTCTGAGATGTTTTTCTTGTATCAACATTATGTACATTAGTTATCTCTTACTGTCTAATTATTAGCTTAACAGTTTGTTAGACCAGTTTATTGTATAGTTTTCCTGTTTTTCTCTATAGTTTCCAATACAGCGTATACAGTGTATTATGCTGATGCATTCTGTCGTTGAACCCTTCTGCCCTTGTCCTAATGTTTATTTCTTAAATGGCTTTAAAAAGTCTTTGAAAAGTAATTCCAAATCTAATACCAAATATGATTTTAATAGAGATACTGGTGTCTTCTGTTCCCAGTCCGCATTTGTATAAGAGGTTGCTTGATTTCTACTTGACTGTTAGTGGCTTTGGAAGAAAATGAAGCCCATGAACCATAATCAGATATTTGGCATTTACCATGGTGTCTGAGAATTAATTTAAGTAGAGTTTTAAGCATATAGTCCATTATGTAAGATCAGATTGCAGAAGCTCAAAACTTTTCATTTCCAGCTACTGTATAGGATTTAGTCAGTGTTTGACAGCATTTATGACATTGTTTTTAATTTGCAAGTGAAGAATTAGAAAACCTAATGTTTGTTAGGAAGTAAAGGCATTTCTGAACTCAAATGTTATTTCTTTAACATATTAATGCAAGCATTCTGGCAGGCTAATGCCTAACAAAGCATTCTCTCTTCTAGCTGTCACCTAGGGGTTTATTTATTTGTCTTAATTTTTCTTAATACGGTAACCAGGTTAACAGATGAGTAAACATTTGCAAACCTAAAACTTTTTCATAAGGTTTCTTCAGAGAACTATTCATTTAGGTCTTTTGCATCTTTTATCCTTCAACACAGTGGCATTTCAAAATTCCTTTTTTCAGAAAACAGTAATTGATAATATGTTTCAATTTAAGGGTTTCTCCTCTTCAAAAATCTGAAGTTGTTGAGATGGTGAAGAAACAAGTCAAAGTCATAACGCTTGCAATCGGTGATGGAGCAAATGACGTCAGCATGATACAGACAGCACACGTTGGTGTTGGTATCAGTGGCAATGAAGGCCTGCAGGCAGCTAATTCCTCTGATTACTCCATAGCTCAGGTAAAGCGTCATTTCTGCAAAACACATCATTCCTCTCAGTCAACTGATGCTTTGAAAAGGAAAACACTAATTTTTTCCCACTCTCGTTTTAGTTCAAATATTTGAAGAATTTACTGATGATTCATGGTGCCTGGAACTATAACAGAGTCTCCAAGTGCATCTTATACTGCTTCTACAAGAATATAGTGCTCTATATTATCGAGGTAATAGCAGGTTAAATTTTAAATCCTTGTCATTTACATACATATTTAAAGAAATTTCCTCTTTGAAGACATTTTCTCATTGTTTTAATTAATATTTTATTTGCCAACTTTTTATAAATTCTAAATGTATTAAAACAAAAAGGTGGACTGTGATCCCAGCACTCTGGGAAGCCAAGATACGTGGATCACTTGATAGGAATTCAAGACCAGCCTAGTCAACATGGTAAAACCTCGTCTCTACTAAAAATACAAAAGTTAGCCAGGCATGGTAACAGGCACCTGTAATTCCAGCTACTCGGGAGGCTAAGGCAGGAGAATCACTTAAACCCAGGAGGCGGAGGTTGTGGTGAGCTGAGATTCTGCCACTCTACTGTAGCCTGGACAACAGAGTGAGATTCCACTTCAAAAAAAAAAAAAAAGTTTGTCAGCCATGGAGAATTATGTTTAAATTCTAGCTAAAAATGTTATGTTGCTTTGATAAGAAGTGTTGAATTAGAGTTGCTAATGAGATAATAATGTATTTAATTTTAAAACTACATTATTACTAATGCATAAATAAGTCTGTAAACTTGACTGCATTTTAATAAAACTCAAAACATACAGAAGAAAGCAATACACCATGGAGGGATAATACACATGTAGAAAACCTATTTTTAAAAAAAGGTGAGGGAATGGGAAACATTGAACTAAGCTAGCACTTCTAATTCTGAGAGGAGACAAAGTAGTGCAATCAGGAAAAATATGCAGGTAGCTTTGCTAGTATTGTTGCCTCATTGTTCCTATTATGTTTCAAAACTTAGATCTTTGTTATATACAAGGATCCCTCCCTATCCAGATCTGTTTTTATTTCTGTGTTTGGTGAGTAGCAAGAGTTCAGATGATGAGAAATTTGTCTAAAAATTATCAGAATCTTTAGTTTCTGTGTCGGGATAGCAAGGGATTTGTATAATCCGTTTTATGTGTCAAACATAACATAATTTTAAAAATGAAAACCCGAGTCAGGAATACCACTTTTAAAAGGATGCATTTGTTCTGTGAACAATTTGTAGCACCTACAGAGCCCAGGCACCAGGCTTAGTCCAACAACTACAAAGTAAATCAAGCGTGGTTCCTGTCCTCCAGGAGCTTGCTGTATTACTCTGTTCTCACACTGCTGATAAAGACATACCCAAGACTGAGCAATTTACAAAAGGAAGAGGTTTAATGGACTTACAGTTCCACATAGCTGGGGAAGCCTCACAATCATGACTGAAGGCAAGGAGGAGCAAGTCGCATCTTACATGGATGGCAGGAGGCAAAGAGACAGAGCTTGTGCAGGGGAACTCCTCTTTATAAAACCATCAGATCTCGTGAGACTTATTCACTGTCACTAGAACATCATAGGAAAGACTTGCCCCCATGATTCAATTACCTCCCACTGGGTCCCTCCCACAACACATGGGAATTCCAGATGAGATTTGAGCCAAACCATACCATTCTGCCCCTGGCCCCTCCCAAATCTCATGTCCTCACATTTCCAAACCAATCATTCCTTCCCAACAATACCCTAAAGTCTCAACTCATTTCAGCACTAGTTTAGAAGTCCACAGTCCGAAGTCTCATCCAAAACGATGCAAGTCCCTTCTGCCTATGAGCCTGCAAAATCAAAAGCAAGTTAGTTAGTTCCTAGATACAATGGGTGTACAGGCAATGGGTAAATACAGCCACTCCAAGTGAGAGAAATTGGTCAAAATAAAGGGACAAAGGCCCCAGGCAAGTCTGAAATCCAGCAGGGCAGTAAAACCTTAAAGCTCCAAAATGATCTCCTTTGACTCTATGTCTCACATCCAGGTCAAGCCAATGCAAGAGGTGGGTTTCCATGGTCTTGGGCTGCTCCGCCCTGTAGCTTTACAGGATACAGCCTCCCTCCCAGCTGCCTTCACAGGCTGGTGTCAGGTGCACAATGCAGTCAGTGGATCTACCATTCTGGCGTCTGGAGGACAATGGCCCTCTTAGCTCCACTAGGTGGTGCCCCAGTGGGAACTCTGTGTGGGGGCTCTGACCCCACATTTTCCTTTTCCTTCTCCACTGCCCTAACAGTAGTTCTCCATAAGAGCCCAGTCCCTGCAGCAAACTTATGTCTGGGCATCCAGGCATTTCCATACATCTTCAGAAATCTAGGCAGATGTTCCCAAACCCCAATTCTTGAATTCTGTGCACTCACAGGCTGAACACCACCTGGAAGCTGCCAAGGCTTGGGGCTTGCACCCTGTGAAGCCACTGCCTGAGCTCTGTGTTGGCCCCTTTCAGCCATGTCTGGAGTGACTGGGATGCAGAGCACCAAGTCTCTTGGCTGCACACAGCACAAGTACCCTGGGCCTGGCCCAGAAAACCACTTTTTCCTCCTAGGCCTCTGGGCCTGTGATGGAAGGTGCTGCCATGAAAACTGCCATGAAAACCCTGGAGACATTTTCCCCATTGTCTTGAGGATTAACATTTGGCTCCTCGTTATGTATGCAAATTTCTGCAGCCAGCTTCCATTTCTCCTCAGAAAATGAGATTTTTCTTTTCCATTGCATTGTCAGGCTGCAAATTTTTTTTAACGTTTATGCTCTGCTTCCCTTTCACAACTGAATGCCTTTAACAGCACCCAAGTCACCTCTTGAATGCTTTGCTGCTTAGAAACTTCTTCCACCAGATACTCTAAATCGTCTCTCTCAAGTTCAAAGTTCCACAGATCTCTAGGGAAGGGGCAAAATGCTGCCATTCTCTTTGCTAAAACATAACAAGAGTTGCCTTTGCTCCAGTTCCCAACAAGTTCCTCATCTCCATCTGAAACCACCTCAGCCTGGATTTTATTGTCCATAGCATTATCAGCATGTTGGTCAAAGCCATTCAACAAGTCTCTAGGGAGTTCCAAACTTGGACACATTTTCTTGTCTTTTTCTAAGCCCTCCAAACTGTTCCAACCTCTCCGTGTTACCCATTTCCAAACTCACCTCCACGTTTTTGGGTATCTTTTCAGCAGCACCCCACTCTACTGCTACCAATTTATTGTATTAGTCTATTCTCACGCTGCTGATGAAGACATGCCCAAGACTGGGCAATTTACAAAAGAAAGAGGTTTAATGGACTTACAGTTCCACATAGCTGGGAAGGCCTCACAATCATGACAGAAAGCAAGGAGGAGCAAGTCACATCTTACATGGGTGGCAGCAGGCAAAGCAAGAGAACTTGTGCAGGGGAACTCCCGTTTTTAAAACCATCAGATCTTGTGAGACTTATTCGCTATCACAAGAACAGCATTGGAAAGACTTGCCCCCATGATTCAATTACCCCCACTGGTCCCTCCCACAGCACATGGGAATTCAAGATGAGATTTGGCTGGGGACACAGCCAAACCGTATCACTTGCCGACAGAAATACAATGCAATCGACATTAGCAAAAAGCAAAAAAAAAAAAAAAAATTAATGCCAGAATGTTTTATCTAGCTCAATGTATTCAAAAGATTATCATTGTCACCTGTAATCACTGGAAAAAAAAAAAAAATCTGGAGTATATTTTACATTTATACCACATCTCAATTTGGACTAATCACATCTAAGTGTTCAAGAGCATGTGTGGCTAGTGGCTACCATGCTGGGCAGCACAGCAATGGTAGATAAATAAGTGAACTGAATGATTAATCAAGGCATAATAAATATGTTATTTGCCTTTTTTTTAAAGTGGCCTTTTTATTGTCAGAAGCTATATTTATAATAATTATAGGTGTTATCAGTTTTGTGTTCCTGTTGGAGCTCTGTAGATCATGACAATGGCCTTCCCATTGTTAAGAAACCTCCATCTCCCACTCCTATCAAGGACCCACCACGCCCTCATAAATCTGCCACTTTACAAATAGATGTTTATTCCTGCCACTTTACCATTTTATCTGTTGACTGTTTCTACACATCTGTCAAAAAAGATACAGCCAGGCCGGGTGCGGTGGCTCACGCCTGTAATCCCAACACTTTGGGAGGCCAAGGCGGGTGGATCACAAGGTCAAGAGTTCAAGACCAGCCTGGCCAACATGGTGAAACCCCGTCCCTACTAAAAATACAAAAAATTAGCCGGATGTGGTGGCAGTCGCCTGTAATCCCAGGTACTCAGGAGGCTGAGGCAGGAGACGTGTTCGAACCTGGGAGGCAGAGGTTGCAGTGAGCCAAGACCACACCACCACACTCCAACCTGGGCAACAGAGCAAGACTCTGTCTCAAAAAAA
>NW_016804741.1:797994-800066 GCF_001698545.2 Rhinopithecus bieti | reverse complement strand
AAAAAAAAAAAAAAAAAAAAAAATCCAGCCATCTACTGTATGGAAATCATATTCTATCCTTTACTCTGAGAAGTAACAGTATAAACAAAGTCAGTATGTTGACACTTTCATTGGGGGTTGGTGTATATTTGCTTCACCTGTTCTTTGTGCCTCTGTCAGAATGCTTATCTCCTTGTTAAATGTTGACTGAGCATAGTTCTTATGAGTCAGGCTAGTAAAATTGAAACTTAGTTTTGAAATGTACAGTCAGTTTTGTGTAATGGTCACTAAAAAGGTTACAACCTATTAGATAAAATAACTTAATACGTGGAAATATAAACAAGGTACTTAAATGAACTTACTTGTTCATTACTGCTAGATTTGGTCTGGAATAGTCTGTATTTTGAAGCAAAATGCACTTCTAAAATAGTTTATGAGATCCAAAAAAAATTCTTTGTTGTTTATATAAATGTGTAGTTCTTTTCTAAAGTTAATTATTTTTCCATTCTCAATCCCTTCTATATATCTAGCTTTTCTATTTATATGTTCTTCT
This sequence comes from Rhinopithecus bieti, assembly GCF_001698545.2. Lineage (NCBI taxonomy): Eukaryota > Metazoa > Chordata > Mammalia > Primates > Cercopithecidae > Rhinopithecus > Rhinopithecus bieti. The sequence continues at coordinate 799,534 of NW_016804741.1, read as the reverse complement.
CATTCCAGAACACTGACATTCAAACAAATATCAATTTATACAGTTTATTTACATAGATTTATCAAGATACCAGGAATTTAAAGCCACTGCCAGCAATAAATCTGCTTATAAAAGATAATTTTATAAAATAAGAATGCTCAACTTGTCGCTTTTAAATCTAAATTGACAACAATGAAGTAGACAAAATTTATGTACTAATGAGAAAATAAAAACATTAAACTCAAATGAAAACAATCTTCATGCCCTGTTTCACACCCAGAATTATGTGGTTTGTGGTTGATTAACCCTAAACTTCACTTGCCTTTGATTTTAAAACCTCTTCATGAGATATTTGACACTGATCAAATTCTTTACACATTGAAAAGGAAGTGAGTTCTAAACTTTACTTGAAATCTCATTTTTATTTTTCTCAACAGTTTGTGGAAATGTGTTTTGAATATAATTCAACTGTCTTGGAAATGACCTTTTAAATCAATTCCCAGATACCCAACTTTTGCCAGCTAAAACAAGTTCTGCAGATGTTAATGGCTCATGTCAATACTGTGAATGAATAGACAGAAAACACATCATTGAATGTCTCTAGTGAGGACAACTGCCAGTCTCGAATCTCTCCTTTCAGTTTTTTGTGCTGATCAGGCGTGGGAGCAGAGGACTCATTGACTATTTGTAAGCTGCTGTTTAATATGCAGAAATGCTCCATCGGGAAAATGAATGTGAAGCTTTAGCTGCCACGCCTCTACTGGGAGGTGGAATTTAGAAAATAATGCCAGGAGAAGCAGGTCTAAAATTTCTTTGCTAATAAAGGAATAGTCTTGAACACTATGCGTTTTATGGATTTAAAACTACAAACACTGCTTTTCTCATTGCTATATTGCCTAGGAATGTCACTATCTAAATATTCCATTGCTGAAAATTACAGCCAGACGAATACAGATTTGTCAGATGGTTGTATAAAGCTCTTTCTTACAGGAGCTGCCCAGGGGCAGCTCTAGATGTTTGTTTAAATTATTGGCTCTTTTTAAAGAGAGATTTTTTTATTTCTCTGATATGTCTGACTCCTTCCTCGTAAAATAAGACCTCTTCTTTCAAATGATTGGCCACATCCAAGTTTTCTGGGAAGATCTCAAAACCAAGTTGTGTTTCTAATTTCCAGAAGCTTTGATAAAAGTCAATAAGGTGATACTGTCCCAGCAAGTGGTGCTGGGAGTTGAATTCCCTGTGAATTTAAATAACCTAAACACCTCCCCAGAGGGAGTGGTGTTTTCTTTCTGAATCCATGGCTCTGGTTGAATCAGAGGAGGTGCTTTTATGTATTTAGGATAATTTAAGTGTTGTTTTATTTTGCATGGAATATGTTCCTAATATTAACTGCAATCTCAGCCTAACTTGAAATCAGCCTGTTGGTAGACTTTCACTGTTAAAGACCTTCTCTTTCTCCTTTAAGATATGTAAACTTGAATGTCAAAATATTGGTGTGAAAATGTAAGGTACCCTATTTAAAGTTTCTGTTCTTTTTTTTTTTTTTTTTTTTTTTTTTTTT
>NW_016804741.1:791739-795057 GCF_001698545.2 Rhinopithecus bieti | reverse complement strand
CTAGTCATTTGTTCTTCTTTAAAATAAATTAAAATATTAACTCTTAAAATCCAGGAAGTACATTTCTAAAACATGTTCACCTACCTTTCAGTAGGAAAATAAAATGATAAAATGTGTTGATAGCTTTCAACTTAAAAACTGCCATAAAGCATAAAGCAGTTCATGCATTTTAAAATACACTTTGGAAACAAACATGTTTACTTGCAAATTATTTCAAATTTGAAACTTGTAAATAATGATTTGAGGGAGGATTTTAAATTTCAAGCTCGTAGTAGCCTTTGAATCAGCACCAAATATTAGGTACAAAGAAGCTAGGGGACCATTCATATTTACTAATGTTTGCCCACACACAAACTTACTAACATAAACTTCTCAATGTACAGTATTGATGATTGCAAATGCATTTAGAACTACAACCTTTGAGCCAAATCATGTCCGTTAGACGAATTTAGTATGCAGAGCACTTCGGCTTTCTTCAGACCAACAGAGGTTAGACTGTGTCTTCATAGATTAGAGAGGCTATAATTGAAAGTTTGTTTTGAAATTCCTTATATTTCCATCATACCTTAAGAAATCTGAAAGAGCTTTTTAGAATGAATTACTACAGTAGATCACAGTTGTCTTCATGGAAAATAGCCCCATCACTCTGAGTATCCCAAATAGGTATTTACATAATCCACATCTCAGGCCAAATGTGAAAACACAATAGAGAGCATTAATGTCTGTTTTGTCAATTTGTGTATACTCGCCAGGAAAGAAGAAACTTCACTTCATGTGAAGATGCTCAGTTCTTTTAAAGTTTGCATGCATCAAATGATCTGGCTGTTTGTTTAGGGCAAATTATCAAAAATTTTCCATAAATACATGTAGCAAAGCAAGTAAGAATTTCAGATTTGACTCTAATTTCTCTGCTTTTGTTTTATTGTTGTAGTTAATATGTGTTACAGCTCTAACACAATTTGGACTTATTTTTAATGTGCTGTTGCTACTTTGTTTTCTTTTCCATCTTATAAAGCAGACATTAGTTTTTATACATGCTCAATCATTCCTTTCCACTATAAAAAGGAAGATCAGTGTGGGTACAGAACCTGTTCATAGGGAGGCCAGCCTGGGTACATATTGATAAATGGTGAATTTGTAGCAATTCATGCTTCCATAATGAGGTTAAATGAAACGTGAAGTGTAGCAAATTCCCTGCAACTCTGATTCAAAAATTCACTTGAGCCGCATGTCAAGACTGCTGTCCTCTAACAGTTTTGTCCTTATCGTTGTTGTTAGGTTTTGTTTTTGTATTTGTGCTTATGTAATCTCATTGCTGGGCCAGGCTTTGTACTCTCCCAGATCCATTTGATTTTTAGTTATACTTCAGGTCTACTTTTTAAAAACAATAATGTAGGTACTATTGTTTACTAATAGTCACTTTAATTTTTCTTATGTTTTAAACATGCTGGAGAAACTTTTGTCCGTATCGTCCCTTAATTTTGTTTCCAAAGTTAAGATTTCTGGTTTAAAGAGAATTGTAAAATATGTAAGAACATCATGCTCTAGTCAAGATAAGGTTTTATCAATGAATAAAATTTAAGTAAAATATTTTAATATATAAACTCAAATTTAACATTCCAGCAGCAGTGGTTATCAAGAACTGTTAAGAAAACTCATGTACTTTGACCTATTCCACCTTGAGAATTCACCCTAAGGAAAAAGAGATATGTATGGTTTCAGTTTAGAGTTATTTATAATAGCAAACAACTGGAAGCCACCTAAATGTCCAAAATAGTTACATCTGCACTGTAGAGGTTATACATCCATTAGCATCATTTTAAAGGACATGTGACAACTTAAGAAAATGCATATTACATAATATTAAGGGGGAGGAGAAGAGTATGACACTCACTGTATGCAGGTTTCCAGTAAAGTAAATTCGTGAATTTAAGTAAACTATACAACCAGTGCAGATGAAAATAGTGATTGTATTATTGCAGGAAACTATTTCATAAATAAACAAGTGTTACTTTTATAATTTTAAAAAACAATCTTTAAATAACTGCATCCTGATATTTTAAGGGAATTGACGCTGAAAATTTAATGAGATATACATATATTCTCTAAAAGTACTGTTAAGAAAACAAGATTGTTTCTCATTTTAAATCGTGATTTCCTGTTCATATATTTATTTTTTGATTCAGCAAGCAGGACCAATTCTGACATAAATAACAAATACCCTATGAAAGCATCTCTTTGAATCAGAAAGTAAACCAAAGAAATGTCATTTTCAAAAGAGTCATGAGTATAATATGTTAATGCTCCTATTATGCAGCAGTTGAGTATACAACAGATTCTAAGCAATGCATTTATGTTTTTGTATTCTAATTTTGGGGGTTTTGGGTTTTTTTCCTAGATCTGGTTTGCCTTTGTTAATGGCTTTTCTGGACAGATCCTCTTTGAAAGATGGTGTATAGGTCTTTATAACGTGGTAAGTTTAGGACATTTGATAAGTCCTGTTTCATTGAATACTTGGAGATAAAGGTTCACCCTGCATTTGGCTGCTTGACATGATGACCAGTTTGTGTGCTTTAGATGTTTACAGCAATGCCTCCTTTAACTCTTGGAATATTTGAGAGATCGTGCAGAAAAGAAAATATGTTGAAGTACCCTGAATTATACAAAACATCTCAGAATGCCCTGGACTTCAACACCAAGGTAGGACGCAGTGCCCTGGCTGGGACATGTTTGGTGGGTCTGTTTTTACTGCCCTCATTACATGAGGTATGTGGTTTTCCAAGGCCAAGGATACACTAGCCTGAGACAACTCCAGGGTACTGACTATGGCAAGTCATATTTCTTAAGGTTCTGATACAGGCAGAGAAGGTTTTTTTGTTGGTTGGTTGAGTTTGGGGTTTTTTGTGCGTTTTACAGTTAAAATGTAACCAAATACACTTGGGTTTGCAAGGCAGCAGTAAAGCTGGCCTGACGTATAAAAATCATTGTCCTTTTGGTTCTCCCGCCTTCTGTTTTTGCAGTGTTGTGGTGACATGCTCACTCCTCACAGGGGCTAGTCATCTAGGACTGGTAAGGACTGGCTTTATGTGTATAAAGGAGTGAGAAGTATTTTATTGTTCCTTAACTGATTTTCCATTTTGTGAAATATCTTTGTCCTCATTAGAATTTTGGATCGATTGTGTCAGGCATTAAAATTACAGTCTCTGGTAAATAGTACTCAGTATTTCCAAGCCATAAAATTAAAAATACAAGATAAAATATCCAACAGTTTATCTAAAATCACATTCTGGGTGTAATCCAATAGCATTTATCCTAGCC
>NW_016804741.1:782845-791723 GCF_001698545.2 Rhinopithecus bieti | reverse complement strand
AAAAAAAAAAAAAAAAAAAAAAAAAAAAAAAAAAAAAAAAAAAAAAAAAAAAAAAAAATCATTTTCTCTGTAGTTTACTTTCCTGCAAGTATATATTCTAAAGTGTTTCCATTGGTAACAATTTCTTGTTTAATGTGAGTGTGGAGGAAAAAATTTAATATTACAACAATCAAAGTAGGTGTCATTTTGAAACTAACATTTGTATATTTTATTGGTGTTATGAAAGCAACAAATAAAATACACCTTCACAGAATTGTTTCTGTTTAATATAGTGCATGTTTATTAACATGTTACTGATAATTAGATATAATCTTAACTCAGTGTCTTGAATTTAGTACAGTTAATGTAGGATATTTTAAATATTTAGGAATTCATAAAGCTTTTCAATGGCATTTTCTATATGCCAGGAGAATAAGTGAAACAGGTGTTTTGGTGCCTTTAACCTCACAGCATAAATGATAGCACTAGGTTTATGGACAAGACGTTATTCTTTTTCTGAGATGTGATCTTCATGAACACACTGCGCCTATGTATCCAGCTGTGCACATGCATACAACTTGATGGCACTGTTTTAAATAAGTGAATTTGGCTAGCTCAGAACAGACAGACTGAAGGATTATTTAACTTATGCCATTGGTTCCAAAAAGTATTTTTAGTGGGCTCTCTTAAAACTAATACTATTTATAATATGCAGTATCTCTGCTTTCATTTTAAATGTTTAACTTTTGATTTTAAATTTATTTGTGATACCCAGTTTGTATTAAATTTCATCACATTGCTGTAATGTTTTTCATTACTTGTGGTGGGCATTCACAAATGATGGCAAGCCACAATCAGACTATGGCCTCTGTTCCCCTGAAAAAGTGATCTGAGAGCTAGGGAAGTTCCAGGCCTACTAGTATATTAACAATAATTCTCACCAACCAACCTCAGCCACAGGCCTAGCCACAGCCCACTAGAGCATGGGCTCCATAGTACTGTCTCTGAAGTTAGCCTCCAACCACAAACTTGGCCGTGCCATTCTTGCTTAAAAACATAAATTGATCCTCACAGAACTACCCAAAATCATTCCTGCAAAGGCACATTCTTCTGTACGTGGCAACTTGGACACATTTTGGTGGCCAGGAAAAGGGTATAGCGGGTAGTATATTGTTTTAATGTGGGGGCATCATTCCTTGTATCTTTTATTGTTGAAAAAAGTTTTTCATTATCTGTAGAGCCCAGGCATTCAGACAAGTCATCAGATCAACCCGAAAGGGTTATACAATTTCTATACCCATTTGAGTATTTATAGTTTATATACATGAGTTGCCAACCCTGTTTTACAGGGTTTATGGATTTTTCTAGTGATTTCAGTGAAAAGTCTTTGATTCAATCTAATATAAGTGTTTGAAAATTCAGGGACAAATGGCTACAAAATGCATAGTTGTATACACAGCAGTTGCTGGGGGTTCCAAGTGTGGGAGCATTGTTGCCCTGAATGATGATGCTTACGTTTGTTATGGTAAAAAGGGTCGGAGGTTCTGAGGTCGTGACAGGGGTTAAAGGATTAGCATGTGACAATAAGTATCAGTCAGGAAAATGGAAAAGTAGAACTAATTTTTCTTGCACCCACCTGTGCTTTCTGTCAAATAAAAACTTGTGCTAATGACATAGTGAGGAGAAGAGACAAAGGTTAATGAGTAACACAAGTTCAAATGTGTAATGTATTGGAGCGTAAATTGGATCATACAATCCAGTGTGGCTGGGAGAACTAACAAAAGAGATTGAGCTCACAGTGGAAAATTTTGGGAGGCAGGCAACTTAATTTCTGTTGTTTGAACAGCTTAAAACTATTAATACATGCCAATTTTATTTAGCATAAGTTTTGTTTGCAAGAAGCACTTTTAAATGACAAAACTACAACTGTTCAGAGGGGCCATAGAACTCTAAACAGTTTTTCTATAACTTAATCTTTCACATCCATGTTACAAAGAAAGTACCCGTGATGCTTGCTCTCTTGTTCTTAAAATAAAATATATATAAAAAATGATAACTATTATATGATGTTATAATTATACAAAACTTGGTATTAACAGGTGTTAAATTGTGAAAGCCTTTAGTAAAGCCATAGTCACAGTGCTTTATTTGTATGATTATATAATTTAAATGTTATACTGGCTATAACAAGTATATATCTTGATACCCTGCAGAGTATACTATAGAGTATCTTTCTATCTCTTGATAAGAGAAAGCATTACATCTTTAGCATTGGAAAGTTTATAGTTGTACATGGGGAAAAGAAAGGGATTTCACCAAATTATAATCTTTTAAAAGTCTATTCTTCTGGAATTATGAAATAGTCGCACTTAAGGAATTTCAGAATCTGCATTTTTTTATTTTAAATTTTATTTTCTTTTTCAGGCAGAGATTTAAATTTCTTTTTTGAGAAGCAGAAAAAAATTCAAGTGAAGCTGAATTTTGAGAAACATAAAAATAAATAAATGACCCATGAAAGTCTAAGAGGCAGAAAGTGTCTGTCAGTTCTATCAATTCACAGTGGTGGCCCGACAGAAACACGTTTTGTGAATCTAGCTCGTAGATAAAAAGAAAGGTCAGAGTTCACGGAGCTAGTTTATCGCAAATGGTTCTCATGGATTTTTGTTTTCCCTCAGGTTTTCTGGGTTCATTGTTTAAATGGCCTCTTCCACTCAGTTATTCTGTTTTGGTTTCCACTAAAAGCTCTTCAGTATGGTAAGTAGAAGGGATATGAATGCAAAGAGGTGACTTTTACTTTTTTAGAAAATAACTCATTGTCAATGTATGTTAAAAGTATAGCAGTTTCATTGTATGATATTTCTCTTAACCTAAAATGCATGCATCCAAAATTGTACACACTTTGAAGATTTTTATTATTCCTTTGGGAGCAAAGTGATTTAATATATGCAAAGCCTTTCTTCTTCTCATGTTTTCCAAAGTTGCAGAGAGTCAAATTTTAGGGCTTTTTTTCCCCTCTGTTGATGTATAGTTTGAGGACAATAAGTGCTAATATTTTATGTAGCCTATTTATTATACCTGTGAGGCTTGTATCAAGCCCTTTATACTGAAACTAATCAGACATGCTGGTATTTTCAAGTATACTTGAGCCAGTGTTTTGGATGAGGTTTTAATATGTTTTATGTTCGTCTTGGAGTATTAGCTCTGCTTATTTTGAGGGGAGTGATTTTATTCTCTCGGTTTGGAGAGAGAGGATCATGGTGCATTTCCTATACACATAAAAGTGATTAAATAACTACTTTAGAAAAGAGATCCCTGTGATTCTTAAGCTGGTGCTGCTCTGTCTTGGAGCCGACTTTGCTTTGAGATCTGGGGAAGACACCAACCATTCAGTGTGCCTGCTTCAATACTACGGTAATCAAAAACACAACACACAGTATACCCAAGGAATTGTCAGTCCTTTATAAATACAGGCCATACCTACTGTCTATCAGTTAATGGTTGCCAACAGAAGAGAGTGCTGCCTGCTGCTGCCCACTGTTGATCTCCTCTCCATAGGTAGCCAGAGTGATCCCTGCAAAACATGAATCGGGCCAGGTGCCTCCCTCCTCAGAAGTACATCAAGATTTAGCATACTTAGAACAAAATCCTCCACCTCCAAATTGTTCCCCATTCTTAACAGATATTCGAATTGACTCTGTCCCCGCCCATGCCTCAGGTCTGTGCTCAAGAAGCCTTCCCAGATCATCCTGTCCAAAAGAGCAACCACCACCTGCCCCCACTGCTCCTAGGCTCTATTCCCTTGTCAGTCTGTATGTCTTCATGGTACTTGTCAATCAAGTTTTGATATGTTTGTTTCTTTTATATGGTCTTTCTCCTCTTTTAGAATTGAAATTTCAGAAGGGCAGGTAATTAGCAGTTTCATTGCATTCACAGTGCTTAGAACAGTGCGTAGCTTGTAGTAGGCACTCAGCAAATTGTGAATGAATTACCAAGAGCATGTGGCATAAGCAAGGTGAGTATTGCAAAGAAGCCAGTGGTTTCATATTCTAGCTAAGATTTTAATATCCTTTATTGATTGCTCAGTAAATTACAACAGTAAATGCTTTTCAGTGTCTAGGCCATGGAATGAGCATGGTAAGAATATTTAATTAAAGTGTAGAATATTGACCCAGGAAGCCAGGAAAATTACAGTGAGTTAGTTTGCTTGCTTGTTTGTTTGGCTTTGACATATAATTCACATACCATAAAATTTATCTCCTTTAAAGTGTACAATTCAGTGGTTTTTTAGTATATTCACAGAATTATGCAGATGTCACCACTATCTAATGCCAGACATTCGTATCATCCAGTAGTATCATCAAAACCCCATATCCATTGGCAATCACTCCCTGTTTCTCCACACCTTCCTTACCAGACCCTGGCAACTACTTATATATTTATATTTATTTTGTCTCTGTGGATTTACCTATTCTAGACATTTTATATAAATGGAATCATTATGGGACCATGGTTCATCCATGTTGCAACTGGAATCAGTACTTCCTTTTTATGGCTGAATAATATTCCATGGTATAGATATACCACATTTTTTAATCTATTCATCAGTTGATGGACCTTCAGATTGTTTCCACCTTTTGGAGCAACAGGATATGGAGGTCCAGGGTACAATTCAAGACACCCTGACCTCAGACAAGCTCTCCAAGTAAAATTTATTTTCAAAACGCAAAATCGATATAGGTTTGACAGACAAGGCATGCCCATCTATGAAACTGCTATTTCAACCTTCTAAATTAGAAGAAAAGAAATTGAATATCAAAAGTCACTTAAACCAGATAGCATCTGAAACACCTTAGCAATGACAGGATTTGAAAGGAATTCCCAAGTGACTTCATCTTCCAGAGAAGCAGTTCCTAGATCCATCATTGTGTTTCTCTGGAAAGCCACACAGCTATCCAGCTTCAGTCAAGGCAGTTCACGGGAGTGCTGCTTATAGAGACCAAAACTAGCCAAGCCTAGGGAACACTTGCTTTCTCTTTTTAAGGGGTGAATCGACATCTAGCATAAACTACTTTATGGTTTTTATGTTGAGGGGTTTGTAGTTGTTGTTTTGTCTTGTTTTCATTTTTAAATAAGGAGTATTTTTAGGGAGGGAGGATTCTTTTGTTTTTTGGTTTCTGAAAGGATGGGGATACTGAAGAACTTCACACATGCTATGTAATATATAGCTACATATTCATTTATTCCTTTGCCTAGCAGTTCTGAAAGAGTAGTCTGTAGACCCTGGGAATATCCAAGACCTTTTGTCATCCACAAACAGTGGTACCACTGTGCTGTTCTTCACGGTCATGCACTAGGTTTCATTTAAGAATGCGCATGAAGACACCATAAAACTAATGCTTTTTTTAAAACTTGAACCATCTTAATAATATTTTGTATTTGACAAAATGGGAAGTATTAACATACATATAAAGCACTTCTGCATACCAAAGTGCAGTGATTGTCTCAAGGAATGGTGCCTTCTGGATTGAACCAGAGGCTGCAGAATCATGCATGGGTAAAAGATCCATTCAAAGTGCAAAGTAGGCTGGGCACAGTGGCTCACGCCTGTAATCCCAGCACTTTGGAAGCCCAAGGCAGGTGGATCACATGAGGTCAGGAGTTCAAGACCAGCCTGGCCAACATGGCGAAACTCCGTCTCTACTAAGAATACAAAAATTAGCCAAGTGTGGTAGTGCACGCCTGTAGTCCCAGCTACTCAGGAGGCTGAGGCAGGAAAATCGCTTGAACCCAGGAGGTAGAGGTTGCAGTGAGCCGAGATTGTGCCACTGCACTCCAGCCTGGGCGACAGAACAAGACTGTCTCAAAAAAAAAAAAAAAAAAAAAAAAAGGTAAAGTACAAAGTAGACTGATGGATTTTAATGCAATAAAGTACGGAAAGTTCGTTGATACAGTTTCAGATTGATATAGTTTCAAATTCCACACTGGTAACCAACCTTTAAGAAACTGCCTCTCCCACTTTGAGAAACTACTTGTTGGCCAGGCACAGTAGGTCACGCCTGTAATCCCAGCACTTTGGGAGTCTGAGGCGGGTGGATCACTTGAGGTCAGGAGTTCGAGACCAGCCTGGCCAATATGGTGAAACCCTGTCTCTACTAAAAATACAAAAATTAGCTGGGCATGGTGATGTGCGCCTGTAACCCCAGCTACTTGAGAGGCTGAGGCAGGAGAATTGCTTGAACCCGGGGCGCAGAGGTTACAGTGAGTTGAGGTCACATCACTGCACTCCAGCCTGGATGACAGAGTGAGACTCCATCTCAAAAAAAAAGAAAAGAAAGAGGGAGGGAGGGAGGCTACTTGTTGAGTCTTGATGTAGTATCAAAGACTATCTATCCACAAGTATTGGAAAAGATTACTAAAATACTCTTCCCCTTTGTAACTCCATATCACTGTGCAGCTGGATTTCCCTTTTATATTTCACCCAAAACAACATGAGAATCCAGCTGCTTTCTGTTAAGCCAGAAATAAGAGATTGTGAAAACCCAAACAATACCAGTTTTCTCAATTATTTGTTTGTTTGCTTTGGAAAATAGTTACGTTTCAGAAAACCTGTCATTTATATTGCCATGTATTAGGTTTTATTTTTATGATCAATGAATACATAATTTTAAATTTTCTGTTTCAATTTCTAATTTGGTAAATATTGATAGACATAAACCACACAAAACTTTTGAGACCCTCAATAATTTTTTAGTGTAAAGGGATCCATAGACCAGGAAGTATGAGAATGAGTGATTTACCCAAATTATTCAAATGCTAAACATGCCTTGCACCTGATACTGCTTGGTGCTTTACATACAGAACTTCATTGTCACTTCAAAACCCCTTCAGGGTAAATAGCTTCACTCTTTTTAGCTAAACCGAATTCCGAGTTCCGTAGGGATTGATTGTAAATAACCCAAAATGACACAACTGTTAATAGTAATAGAACTACGCTTCAGTGTCTCCAAAGCTCGCTAGTACCACTCTCTGTGTTTCATCCCATACTTTATTCAAATATATTTTGCCCGTATATATTTGACTCTGAATAAACGTTGACTATGTGCATACATCATTGTATTACACATATCATGGATTTTAAATTTTTCAGTGGTATCAATGATTTAATTATTCAGCTTTTTCTTATTTTCACTTGATTTTATCAGTACTAGAAATTTTTGTGCATCAGCCACCACTTCCTTCATCTAAAGCCACATTTGAAGGCAGCCAGGTACGGTGGCTCACTCTTGTAATCCCAGCACTTTGGGAGGCCAAAGCCAGCAAACCACTTGAGGCCAGGAGTTCGAGACCAGCCTGGTCAACATGGTGAAACCCCATCTCTACTAAAAATACAAAAATTAGCTGGGCATGGGGGTGCACACCTATAATCTCAGCTATACCAGAGGCTGAGGCACGATAATTACTTGAACCTGGGAGCAGAGGTTGCAGTGAGCCGAGATCACACCACTGCACTCCAACCTGGGTGACAGAGTAAGACTGTCTAAAAAAAATAAATAAATAGAAATAAAGCCACGTTTGTTAGTCATTACTAGAATAACAAAATACTTCAAAATATGCCCCTGCACTCAGCCAGACTCTCAAAGAGCCACATGCCTGAAACCACACTGCTGCTCCTTGGCCCTCTGTGAGTTGCTTTTCTGAATCCCTTGTGGCCCAATGCCAACAACTTTATTGAGAGATAGCAAGAAGATTCCCTATGACTCTCATCCGTATTGGTAGCAGAGTTCTTTATTACAATCCAGAATGCCCTTTCCTGCTTTGTTTGAACAATTTGATTTTTTTTTTTTTTAATCTTGTGGACTCTGAAAATTCATTAACAAGTCAGGTTTCCATCTTCAATGTTGGCTTTTGTGGCCTATCTTTACAGCAGCTTTGTTAACATTCTTTCTTAGAGTGTTTGGGTTTTTTGTTTGTTTTTTATTAACCTCATTTCTGGCTCCATTGTGTGTCCCTTGATTTCCCTTCCTTCGTTCAAACTTTCTGAATACATTTATCTTTGAAAAGATTCTGAAAGAATCTCATTTTCCTTTCTAATAGGCCTCTCTCCTTTTCGTACAGGTACTGCATTTGGAAATGGGAAAACCTCGGATTATCTGCTGCTGGGAAACTTTGTGTACACTGTGAGTGCAGGATGTTGGTCTCTTTTGCATATAAAATCAAAGCCTTTCATCTGCGCTGATTTCATTTTTAAATTTAAAAGTAATACGTGTGTTTCTGGATTTAAGGGTTGTTTATAGTTCCCTTTAAAAATTAAATAAGACTCAGGACTTGTAACAGGATCTTATTTCATTTTTATCAAATAATAAAATAAAATAACTGAATGATAGGAAATCAATACCATTAAGTAGCAGAAGGATTGAGGTTTTGACAAATCTGGGGGGTCTCCTTTCTCTTGGCATCAACCCACTGAAGTAGTAAAAGACAAGCAAAAATACATTTGCAGGGGCTGGTGGCTCCTTCTCATACAACATGAATGCGAAAGCAGAGCAGTGGATAGAAATAAATAAGAGTGTATGTCATGGATGTCTCCTGGGGACAGTTTACAGTATCCAGGTCTCAGGAGAGTAGTTTTCTTAAATTTATTTCAAACTGTATCCCTTTTTTTTTTTTTTTTTTTTTGAGAGGGCGTATTGCTCTTGTTGTCCAGGCTGGAGTGCAGTGGCACGACCTCGGCTCAGTGCAGCCTCTGCCTCCCAGGTTCACGTGATTCTCCTGCCTCAGCCTCCTGAGTGGCTGGGATTACAGGCGCGTGCCATCACGCCCAGCTGATTTTGTATTTTAGTAGAGACAAGGTTTCACCATGTTAGCCAGGATGGTCTTGATCTCCTGACCTTGTGATCCG
>NW_016804741.1:770675-782794 GCF_001698545.2 Rhinopithecus bieti | reverse complement strand
TTTTTTTTTTTTTTTTTTTGAGAGGGCGTATTGCTCTTGTTGTCCAGGCTGGAGTGCAGTGGCACGACCTCGGCTCAGTGCAGCCTCTGCCTCCCAGGTTCACGTGATTCTCCTGCCTCAGCCTCCTGAGTGGCTGGGATTACAGGCGCGTGCCATCACGCCCAGCTGATTTTTGTATTTTTAGTAGAGACAAGGTTTCACCATGTTGGCCAGGCTGGTCTCAAACTCCTGACCTCAGGTGATCTACCCACCTCAGCCTCCCAAAGTGCTGGGATTACAGGCATGAGCCACCACACCTGGCCTATATCTCTTCTTTTAAAATTTTTGGATCACATAAATTAGTTTTTGCATTTAGTAAGTCTTATTTTAACAAATAACCTAAATCGCCATTAGCTATCCTGCTGAGAAAGCTCAACTGTTCTTACTGTAACCTGACTTTACAACGCCCCTGGGAAGTGTCTTATCACATGCTGTGTGCAAACCCTTAATGTGCCCTCAAGTAGAACTGGGCACTTCAAGCAGTTATTGATCAAGTGCTAGCAAACATCACTTCCATCACCACAGCTGTCAAAGGTGCCTAGAGTTTCCTCAACTACTAGCAATATTTAAGATTGTATTATTATAAATAAATAATATTCCATGTTAATCACTGTTCTGAGTATTTTAGAGTTTTACTCTCAAAAAAAGAAAAAAAAAATCTCTGTAAGATTGGTAAGCTTTATCAGTCCCAGTTTACAGGTATATATAGGAGTTGAGACACAGAGAGGTGAAGTAACTTGCTTTGTTCATTAACCACAATAGCCAAGTGATAAGGTCTTGGGCACAGATAGTCAGACTCCACGGCAAGTACACTTCATAATTATGTTATACTGTGGAAAACACAGAGCAATCAATCCAACCCCAGTTTCCTTTTTCAGAATGACTAGCATAAGCCCCAGTGATGGGTGCGTATATCATTGAGAAATGTCTCATATCCTACTCAGCAAGGTTTTAAGTAAAGTTCCAGAGTAAGCATTTAGATTTCTAAATGTATGGTTATTTTATTCGTTAAAATTTGTCTTTAAAATTCAGAAAGTTGGACTTTTAGTATGAAAGGGGATTTAAAATAAAGGTAAAGTAAGCTTGAAAACTCAAATTAACCCAGGCATGTGCTATTGCTGTTCATGAATTGTACAAAAAGCAGGAAACACATACAGAGGAGCTCGTGGATGGAGGGTCAGGCTGCGCAGGTGAGGGAGAGGCAAGGAAGCCAGAAGTGCAGTGCTGCCCTAGGCACCTCTGACCTATCACAGTCCCATCGGCTGCCCAGCTAATTCACCTGTCTCTTTGCTGGTTGGATGTACAAAGCAAGTAGCAGTCTCCTAGTCCCATACTTAGATTCAGAGATATCTGTTCTTTATAAATCTTTCAGTCATTTGATGAACTTTCATGTTTATGAGATAAAATAACATTTTTCCCTTCTGTTTTAGTTTGTGGTGATAACTGTGTGTTTGAAAGCTGGATTGGAGACATCATATTGGACATGGGTAAGAAAATATCTAACCACAACCGAGAAATGTCACATTTACTTGTGCATTAGCTCCAGTCTTGGTGGTGGTCTTCGCTCTAACTTGATATGTCCCAGGTTGATACGTCCTAGTCCACAGGTTTTCAGTTGTGGGGTATCAGGGGTCAGGAAAGGAGAACTGGAGGTTTTAGTTGGGAAATACTGAGTTAAACTTAAACAAGTGCGTTACCACAAGACTTCTCAGAGCCTTTAAAGTATTGTCATATATTATGAGTATCCCAGGAAGTTGTGAGACTTTAAACTTACAGACTACAAATCTTTTCTTAGAGGTGTCACTGGACTGGTGTTCTGTAGAAAACCCATTGGAAAGTGATTCTGAAGACTGAAAATATTAATGACAGATTTGTCCTCAGACATTGATAAATACCCAGTCTTGTTCCATTTTAGATAACGTTAGTTTTGCAGTATACCCCCATCCAGTAGAGACCCCAGAAACAAAAAGAAATTAAAGTTTCATGTCCCTGGGAAAGAATGCCACAAGGCATTTGGATTTAACAGTCATCAGCATACATAATAATATTCTCATAAGGGTCTGACATCTTTCGGTGAGAGCATGCAGACCAAGAGTAAGGCAGACTTCCAAATGTTCAGGGATAAAAAAGGTAAGAGTAAGAGGAGAAAACTGCCAAAAAAGCTAGAGGAGGAGCAGTTCTAAATTCCAGTACCACAAACATTGCAACTGTTGTAGAAGAGATTAGCACTTAAAGATCCAATTTAAAAACACCCACAATTAGGTAGAAACTCCTATAGATAATATTTTTATGGATATAATAAAAGTTAATAAAGAAATTTGAGAGAGTTTCATTAGTATTTGTGTACTCGGTCTACATAAAACTTTTTTGACTCAGATTTCCTTGCTCTACAGTTCAGCCACATAGCGATATGGGGGAGCATCGCACTCTGGGTGGTGTTTTTTGGAATCTACTCATCTCTGTGGCCTGCCATTCCAATGGCCCCTGATATGTCAGGAGAGGTAATGTGCGCTAATAACTCATGATCCAACAAAACCTTAAAAACTGGTATTTTTTTAGCGAACCTTAATCATTTAGCATAATTTTCCATCTTGTTAGTTTATATTAAAATAGTATTTGACCGTTTAAAAGCTGTTTTTAAACTCCACAGTTTTGAGTGATTAATCTTGAGAGAATATTTTGAACTTGAGCATTTTACTTAAATCTGACTTATCTTTTCATAAACATAGCCAGGACAATAAAATACGGTTGTCGGGAGCTTGAATCTCTTTAAGGATATCCATATAGAAGATGCCATTTTAAAATTACACCATAAAGCCACAAATACATTTTGATTAAAGATTTGGGGAAATGGTGAGTTTCTGTCTTGGGACAGTCTATCATTTCTTCTGTTATCTCTTATTCTAGGGAAAAGTCTGCTGTCACTAGATTAAATGCACTTTTTGAGTTGTCCTAATGACATCAGTTTGGTTTTCATTTTGAAAGAATTAGGGCATCTGACATTTCAGCCTTATCATAGTCCATTTTCAATTCTGTCTTTCAGTTTCTTGTTACACGGGTAGGAATTGAGTTATTAGGTGTTCATGGGGGAGTGTCAAAAGATCTCCTTTCCTTCTGAAGAGATTCCAGCAGTAGGAGGGTTTATGATTTCAATTGCAGGAAATTTGACATAAAATGTATAAAAGAAAATGTGGAAAACATTTTGGGATTTCCTGTGACCTCACAGTAACTTGCAAATCAAGGTAATGTGAGCTCCATGACAGTGCATTGTTTTACCGCAGTCACAGGAACCCTTTCCCGTGGTTTTCATGTATTTGTTGCCTCTAAGTACTGCCTGAGTACCTTTCACTTTTGACAGTCTGGTTTATAGATCATTTTCATGAAATTTTATCTGACAGCATCCTGCTTTTTATAAATTAGCAGAATGCAGACACATTTTTAAAATTTTGTGGTTAAATTTATTAGAGAGAGGCATTATATACTCTTACAGCAAAACCAGACGTATCAAGGAGTATGTACTTCCTTCGACAAAAGTGAAGGCTTCTTTTGAAACATATATTGTAAAAACTAAAAATTTTACAGCATGTATTCTAAGCAGAACAGGGAGAAAGCTGTGAGCGGGTCTCCTCTTTACCTTGGTTTCCGAGTCCTTTTCCTGAAATAAAGCAGTATAACTGAAGGAAAAAAAAGTATGGGCCTGTGTGTGTATCTGATGATGACATTTGGAAAATTTAATTCTATTCTTTGTTTTTATTTGATGTGCTCTGTCTCATTGGACCTGCTTTTCCCTTAGGTCGATTTTAACCTGATATCTTTTTCATTAGACTTAAGTCTTTGCCTTTCTTTATCTCATTTCTTAATGTTTATTTTATTTTCAAAATGAATAACACAAAAGATTTGAGATCCAGATGGTTTAAGCAAGTATGGCCAATAGGTTTGATGACAAGAACTGAGGTTTTGACCACCTACTTCTAGGACAAGTGTGAAGTTTAACTGGCTTTTTGCCAACCAAATATAATTCTACCCTTGCCTGTAGAATTCCCAGAATTACCCAAACACAAAACTTAATATCGTCTCTTGAGACTCATGGTGATGCTGTGTTTAATTCAAAGTGAAATGAATGTCAGTACTCCATCACATTTCTGTTCACTTCATATACAGAGGGAAGTGCTAACAGAGGTTCTTTTCTTGTTGTTTTATTACTACTGCTACTCTGAATATAGTGTTTAAATAGCTGGTGCTCCACTGAAAATATGAAAATGGATTAATTCAGCTGTAGGGTAGGCTTGACTAGCATGTCCAAAATGTAAGTCTGTTTTCTTTATTCAAGCAAAGGAAGAATACTTTAAATTTATGTAGCACTTTAGCACTCCCAAAGCATTTTGGTGTGGGTATGGATGTGGGTGTGGTGGGATGTGGGTGTGTGGGTGTGTGTGTAAATGAGCCTCACAGTAATGCCAATATAAGGATATAGTGAGAATACCACTCAGATTCTCCAGGGTAAATCATCTCCATTTACTGTTTCTTGAGCATTAGGCTAATAAGTCCCCAAAAAATGTCATAGCTGTATTCAATTTTTAAAGTTTTTATTATAGATGTAGAGTCACTAGATATGTTAGATTACAACTCAGTTAATTTCAACGAGAATGACTACTCTTAGGTCTATATTTTCTAATCTTAAAATTCTTAAGAATATAGCCAAATGTATATATACACACATATATAAATGTGAAAAATTCATGTATGTGCCAATATTTATATCTGTAGGTATATACATAATTGGCCAACTATCTTAAAGCTTATTCAACTGTTAACTTTCATAGCAATATAGTATTGTAATATATTGTACATTACATATATTATCTATTGCATATAGTAATATATTATTGTAAGGAATGCCAGCATAAGTTAAATGTTAGCATCTGCTGCCTTGACATGTTTTATGATATCCACGTAATGAAACACGGCCCAGAGCAGCCCCCAGAACTTGAGGCCATTCTGCAGGAGTCCTGATGCAGGGTGTAGGTAATTTCTGTCACCACCACTAACAGGGTCATAAGTATCTAATCCAAAGACCATATCCCCAGGATCCCAGTCCTTTCCTGTGTTGATTTGGCAGCAATTCATTCCACACTAAATAATTAACTAATTATGTACATAAGTGTGTTTTGGTTGCCCAAAAGCTTAATAAGGGTCTCCAGGATGGTACCTTGTAGAGGTGGAGCAGACAGAGAATAGCAGCCCTGTGCTGGTTCAGGAGGTATTTTGGAGAGTGAGATACTGTGTGGTTCTAAAGGGGCATTGACTGAATAGAGGAGCTCTATAAAAAGGCAACCAAGATCTGGGAAGAATAACACCAATAATACCTCATGAATATTGAACGCTTACTTTATCCCAGGTAGTTCTGTAAGGACTATATATATAAATATATGTATTTTTTTTTCAATCAACCAATCCAACAGCTATTGAGATTCTTCTGTGTGTTTGACACTACTCTAGGAACTGTGGATTCAGTCCTGAATGAAACAGACAGAAACCCATGCCCTCCCATAGCTCACTTTGCTAGTGCAAGGGGGCAAACCATAAATACAATGAGTAATGAAGTATGTGCATATTTAAGTGTCTAGAGAAAAGTACGGCAGGCAAGGGGAACCAAGAGCCATATTTTCAGTTGTGTTTCCCATAGAGCCTTGTGGCATTTACTCATGGTCAGATTTAAAAAAAAACAAAACAAAACAAAACCCTGGAGGAGCTTGAGAGGGAAATGTCATGACCTGATTTATATTTTTGCAGTAGGACTCTGACTGTTGTATTGCAAGCTGCTTAGGAGGCTATTCCAATAAAGCAGGAGAGAGATCATGGTGTGTGGGGCAGGAGGGCAGCAGTGGTAAGAAGTGGTTGAATTCTGAATACTGTTTGAGGGGAAAGCCAATAGGATTGATGGACAGGTTGGACGTGAGGAGAGAGGAGAATTCAGGGCAGACTCCGTTGTGTTTGCCATGAACATCAGGAGAGAGTGCTTATCGGTAACTCACATGATCCTCACACCAAATGGGTTACCATAATCACCACTTTACAGATGTGGAAATTGAGGCACAGAGAAGTTAGGAACCTTAACTGACATCACTATCTGACTCATAGAGGCAGAGATAAGGTTTCAACTTCGATGTCTGATCCCCAGGTCTGCTACCTTAAACGTTGCCCTGTGCTCCTTCTCTGATAATAGTTGCTAAGAGGAATGTGTGGTGTTTCATCTGGAAATTAGAAGTCTGAAGGGACCCTCAGTCCTCGCAGGTATTTCAGGGATTTGTAAAGGAAAGGAAATCTCTGTATTCTGTTTTCCTGGCAGCACTACCTCCTTCATGTTTCTTCTCTCTGCCTTTTCCTCTCTATAGACATTGCAGCGGTCTTGTTCTTCCTTAGTCCTTCTTCCACATCGGTGCCACAGTAACCCTTTCAGAATGCTTCAACTCGTTCTCGAGCGACCACTGTGTCTTCGTTTCTTTCCTCATTCACTCAGACCTAATGGTGTGGGGCCCCTAGTGCCCCATAAATGAGTGTTAAGTGATTGGCAAATAACATTTTTTGCTTGCTTCTGTGTTTTAGACAAACAAATGAGAAACAGTGAAATAGAGGTTATAGAGAAGCAGCTTTCAGTTCACGTAAGTGCATCTCTCCAACTTCTTGTGATTTCCAACACATGAAGATTTTCAGCAACAGAACAGGATGCTGGTCTCATTTAATTAATCCTTCCCAGGCCAGGCAGATGAGCTCTCAGCCACTGTGATACTTAAGCAGCACTACATTCTATGCCTCTGAGCTTGTCTTCCAACTCCTAAGAGAGTCTCTTGTATGCCTCTCTTTACTGCGTCCACTTCAAAGAACTATCTTAAAAGGGCACCGATATTTTGCTCTAGTTAACAGGATCTCGGGGTGCAAATTATACAAATTCAGCACCTTACAGGTAGAGAGGTCTCATGCTTCTATATTCAGCTTCATGCAGATTCACACACAAATTAGGACTTTATAGTCATTTCCAACTTACATTCTTGGGTCATCTTTGCAGCAAAGGCAGAGCCATTTCTCTCTATGTGTTGAAAGAAAATCCTTGCTCCCTAAGTTGGGGAGGGAAGGGAACCAACATTTATTGTGTACCTACTAAGTTCTCCAGGCACTATGTTTAATGCCATATATTCCTTATTTTCACTAAACTCATGTTCCAAATCTGTGTAGTAAGCAAAGAAATAGCCGGTGACCAAGAGAATTTAACCCAGGCCATTCTTTTCAATCCCATTGGTTTCTGCTAACATTCTGAGGAATTCAGTACCTTCTTTTTGGGGCACGTTGCTGTTCCTTACTCTCAGGTGATAACTCTTTTTGTCTTGTAGCCATCCTCCTTGCATTCAATCCATCTGCCATTTCCCCACTTTTCCCAGGGTCCTGAACAATTTCTATAAGCAAGCCAGATATGAAAGTGCTCCTGTCTCTTTAAAAAAGTGCCCAGAGTTATAATTTCCCCTTCTCAACACCCACCTGACTCCCTCAACCCTATTTAGAGAAATTCCATCTCACTTCATGTCCTTGCCTTTTGCCTCTTCTTAACAGCAATATTAGCATAAATAATATCCATTTTGTTTAAAAAAATTTTTTTTAACTATTAAATAGAAAACTCAGTAATCCTACATCAGCAGAAAATGAATGGTTGCCACTCAGCTATAATAGGGCCCCATTGATGAAGGGCCAGTCACTGTTAGAGGCACTTTTCATGTGGTCACTCATTTAATGTTCACAGCCACACTGTGAGGTAAATTCTTTTAGACATTTCACAGATGCAAAATGGCTAACTCACTCTCTGAAGGTCAAACAGCTCCAGAGTGTCTGAACTGCAGTGTGAACCCAGCCTGATTCTGTCCCCTGATGCACCATGCCCACTCCTGTCTGTTCCTTTTCCATTTCTTCTCTCATCTTTTCTTTCCCCTTCCCTGTGACTTTTCTCCCAGACTTATCAACTATAATTTAATGCCCTTCTAACATCAGTGCCACCCATCGAAGTACTTAGTTCCATCTGTTTGATGAACTGACCAGTCGTCATGTGCATATAATATTTCCATCTTCAGCTGTCCTTAGCTGCCTTTGTCTCTGCCCAGGGGTTCTTTTCAGAGCATCAAATAGCTTTTCCCCTTTTGCTTCCGCTCATTCTGCATGCCTGAAGTGACCGGAAAGCTATTCCTCAAATATCTCAGAGTTTAGTGCAGACTTCAGTTACTGTAGACCCAGCCAAGAGCTGGTTGTTCTCAGTTGGTGGGCAGGGTGTTCCCATTTGGAAAACATTCCTTCCTAGAGTTTTGCACTTTGTTTCCACTACAATAATTCTACATCTCTACCCATGATAATGATTCAAATGATAATGATTAACAAGTGTCCCACAACCATAAATTATTGAAATATTTAACTGTTCAAAAGGAATTATATCGGGGTTAGGGGCAGTGGGGGTAAGGTAGACATTGGAAAATGCAACAATAAGAAATCATTTAGGAAAGGAAAAAGAAACTAGTGTGACGAACTTGGCTGTGACTTTAAATATGTCGCTGTCTTCCTCTCCTCTCACAAATATGGTTGTGATTTAAGAGGAGAACTTTTTTTCAGACCTGACTTGTATTTTTTCACACCAGTACAACAATTTATGGGGCAAGGGAGGCCCTGGGGAAAAGTGCTATGTTATATAAACATATGCTGGCCTGCTTTTCCGACTGGTCTAAATGATGTTACTGGGTATTTTTTGAATTTCTAGGAGAAAATAGTTTAGCCAATGATTAATAAACCAGATTAAAAAATAAAAAACAAGCTACAGCAAGGATCATTTCATATCAGGATTAATAACAGAAGCTTAGTATCAGCAAAACTTTTAAATTTATTGTGGCATTGCAGACAGGCACTGTAAAGTCCTCCCAAGCACCATCTGTTTCTGCTCTCCCTGGCCTAAGGGATCTATAAAACTACTGAAGGAAATTGAAGTTAAGGAACGAGCATGTGTTTTACAGAATTTCAGATCTCTTGATTGAGGTTTGTAAAGGCTTTCTGAAAAACAATAAAAATCTTTGTTGAGCCCTTTGGTGTCACCCCGGTAGGAAAGGTATTAATAAACTACATTAGTGATATGATTTTCCTAAATTGTGCTGTTGCCTGTTTTATCCAACATAATAAATTACTTTTCATATGAGGAATTTCCTGGTTAAAATAGTCTTTATTCATCTATCAGCTTTTAATTACCTCCATAGCATGCGATAATTTATTGGTCTTAAGACCAAGCCTTGTAGATGAGGTGGGGCAGTGTTATGATATGATGGAGTTTCATCCGAGATTACTGTGTTTAGCCAAGTAGTCTGGAGGGAACAACTGTACAAAATTCTGTCAGATGTTCTTCAATGAGCCAATGACTGTGAGTCCATCCAGTAAAACCTGCCATTGGTCACGGTCCTCATGCCCCCAACAGTAAACGAAAGAGGCAGACCTTCATAGTTCTACAGGCAGCTGGCCAGGAGCTACTTCTAAGCCCATTTTGTAAAGAGAAGTATATATGGAAATGCTGAGAGGAAAAGGGAGACATGGGTATGACGAACGTAATCATGAATCAGGACATCTGGACATCTGCATACACTTTACAGTGAGAGCTCTCCTTAGAGCCATTACGAGAACAGGCATTGTGTTTTGTAACCACAGTACCTTTGCCTGCAATATACAGCAGGTGTAGATTGAGCGTCTCCTGTGTGCCAGGGCCTGTGTTAGGCACTGGAGGATGCAAAGATGAATGGAATTGGCCTTGTCCTTAAGGATCCCTTTGTTTAATGGTGGGGCATTGATGTCATAAGCGAGAGAGAGGCTGTAGTGTACCTGTATGCTACAGTGATGAGCAAGGTGTGAAAGCTGAACGAAGCCTGCTCCTGGTATGGTACAGCTTTAACTATTCAGCCCTAGAGGTCATTCACTGTCGCATTCATTCATTCCACAAATATGTGTTGAGGAATTAATTGGTGCCAGACACTGTTCCTCGATACCACGTTAATTGGGCAGGATCCCCATTGCCTAATTGACGGGGCCAGGGAATGGGACGGAGAAACAGGCACTAAACCAGTTAACAAATGACTAAATGAAGAATAAGTAAAGATAATTTGACAAAGTGATAAGTGATGGGAGGAACACAGAGCATATATGATAAGGGACAGGATTATAATGGGTGTTCCAGAAAGGTCTTTCTGAAGTTGGGACAGTGAAGCTGAAACTCACATGATGCAGGAATACCTGTCATATGAAGAAGATCATTTCACAGTTAAGGAACAGTAGGTGCCCATTCTCCAAGGCAGCAACGGGATTTTCCATTCAAAGACAAGGTCCGTGACTGCATCAGAGAGAGCTGGAGAGAGCACTATGAGGTGGGGTCAGCGCGGTGGGCAGAAGGCAGACTGCCTCTCTGCCCTACAGGCCCAGCATTCTGGTTTGGGAACCACCACAGCTTTTGTTTGAATGACAGGCCAGAAATACTCATGAAAGAAAGTGTTTCAATAAAGCTCATAACTGGACATAGTTCTTTTTTTTTTTTTGTTCTTGCACTTGTCCCCCAGGCTAGAGTGCAGGGGCGCGATCTTGGCTCACTGCAACCTCCGCTTCCTGGGTTCCAGTGATTCTCCTGCCTCGGCCTCCTGAGTAGCTGGGATTATAGGCACCTGCCACCACACCCGGCTAATTTTGGTATTTTTAGTAGAGATAGGTTTTTGCCATGTTGGCCAGGCTGGTCTCGAGCTCCTGACCTCAGGTGATCTGCCCGCCTCAGCCTCCCAAAGTGCTGGGATTACAGGTGTGAGCCACCGCGCCTGGCCAACTGGACATAATTCTTGCATTCCATCTATGGTAAGGTAAAGGGATCATCAATGAGTGGTGTCAAGCTGCTTTGTTCAAAGTTATCACTTAAGCTCCCTAGCATGCATCATCCAAAGCAAGTTACTTTATGGCATATTTTTCAATGTTTAAAAAAGTAACTGTGGATTAAACAAGATAGAAACGTATTTCTCTTCCATGTAATAGAAGTCATGTGGGAGACAGGCAGTCCAGGACTGGTATGGAATCTGCACAGTCATCAGAGACTAGGTTCCCTTTAACTTACTGCACTGCCAACCTTAGTGTACTTCCTCATAGTCTAGAATGGCTGCCTGAGCTCTAGCCATTTTACCAACCTTCCAGCTAGCAAGAGAGGGAAGGATTTGCCCTTTCTATTTGAGGCTCCTTCTTAGATATTACCAATACATTTCTACTTAGATCTCGTTGTCCAAAAGCTAATCATATAGCCAAAGTAGCTGCAACAAGAGAGTCAGAGGGATGTAACCGTTGAGCTGGAGGAAAAGGTGACCAGCCAAGGACAAAAGTAATTGCATCTAAAGAAGATAGAGAAAGGAGATAGATTGGATAGAATGAAGGGCAACTAAAAGTCTCAGCCGTGGAAGTCAGTTTTTCTATGTAAGCCATGTAACAGCTGTTTTCTTTAGCTAAGTGCTTTTGAAGTTTTGAGGTTTTAAAATCGTTTTCTACAGTCTTGAAATGCAGGTTATTTTGTTTTACAGACTGACAGACTTGTAATCAAACAACTGATGCTTTATGAGAGGGCTTTTCAAACATTTTCTTAAAAAGCTAAAATGCAGACCCATCACAAAATTATAAAAACCTGTAAAAATAATGTAACAAGTAAATATATTAAACATTGAGATAACATACCCTGTCTCATACAACTTAATAACATCATAGCATTTTAAAATTTTGTTTCTCATAATGAAAAAAATTTTTTTTACTAATACTGTCCTCATTTTTCTGTTACTTTTAAGTTTTTAAATAGGACAATAATGAAGATTAAAATAAAACAAATTATGTTTTTAATTATCTTCACTATTCTGGGAACTATATTCCTAGAAAATAGTTTCAGAACTGCACATTTTCTAGTGCTCTTGATGCCTTTTTAGAAAGATTCTTTTCTTTTGCATGTTTAGTTCTCATTGTGAATTGATACATACTCAAACTTTTTTTTTTTTTTTTTT
>NW_016804741.1:765599-770304 GCF_001698545.2 Rhinopithecus bieti | reverse complement strand
CAAATTATGTTTTAATTATCTTCACTATTCTGGGAACTATATTCCTAGAAAATAGTTTCAGAACTGCACATTTTCTAGTGCTCTTGATGCCTTTTAGAAAGATTCTTTTCTTTTGCATGTTTAGTTCTCATTGTGAATTGATACATACTCAAACTTTTTTTTTTTTTTTTTGGCAAGCCTTAACTTCTAATTGTTCCAGGTCCCAACTAGCTCTTCCTCCTTTCCCTCTAAACACCTTTTTTCATCTTTTTTTTTTTTTTATGATTACTCTCTTGCCAGAAAACAGAGATACAAAGGTTGTTTCTTGTATCATATGGCTAGATTGAATATTGATTCTGAGCCCCATGAGATGATCACCCCTTTTTCAGCTCCTCATCACCCCAGAGAAATGTCCAAGGGAAAGAAGCACATAAATGCTGTGAGCTGGTATCTAATTTGCATATTTTCTAAGATCTGTGTCTGTGTGTTTGTTTGTTTGGGATAACCAAAGCCAAGAATTTTCTTTGTCTCTGAGTAATCAAAAGCTGCTGAGAATAATTGTAAACATATTGGGGTTTATCTGAAACACCCTTCTATTTAGTTATTTTCTGGGTGTTCTGCCCTGTCTAGTTTCATGGAGAAAGTAATCATCCCATGTAAGAGCCCAATTCAGTTCAATTAAACTGAGATTTATGGAGTGCCTATCTGTCAGGGCCTATACTGGGTTCAGTGGATCAAAAGTTTCAAAAAGAGGCCATTCTGAGGAGTTAGTTTGTCATGGAGTAGTCCCACAGACAATTAGGATGTAAGATGCTAGCTGTTATGATCACAATGCACAGGGACTAACAGAGAAGAGAGCGTTGTTTGGAAAAGTGTCTTGGTACTACTGTTCCCAAAGCTGTCCAGGAAGGTGGGTGTGAAAAGAGTTTTCCAGGTAGAGAACAGCCCAAGCAAGGAGCAAGTTTGGTGTTACCAAGGCAGAAAATGGTTGGAGCTATAACCAGAAAGTTGAGCAAAGCCAGGTCATGAAAAGTTAACCTGAATGTCATTAACATCATTACTGTAAGTCATGGCAGACAGCTTGTCATTACAGAATATACAGTATTCCAGAGAGTACCAGAAGCCATAGAATAAAGATTTGAGGCAGAGGAAGTGATAAATGCTATTGATAAATTAGGAAGTCATGAGGATAATTATATTTTGACATGAATATATATCATATAATTGAAATTTGCAAGAGTTGTTTTCAACTAAAATGAAAGATAGTAAAGTTAGTTCTTAAAGATAAGGCCCAGAACAGAGAATTTGGCATTTGCACTCCTTTGTCTTTAGGCTTTCTCAGAGGGAAGTATTGAGCCAGACTACCCAAGATGTGCAGCTACTGAAGGATTCAGTGGCACTTCACCTCTTCATGCCAAGGTTCATATGAGCTTAGAATTTGTCTCTGGTTAAAGTGCAAGGTAGCAAATTCACCACTTACTGCTAACCCAGGGATACTTGTGTACTACCCAGTTCAACCCCACACCCAACTACCATAATGAATTCAGACTGGAAGGCTCAGGCTTCTGAGAAAGAGTCCAACAACTTTATGACCTCTGCAGTGTCCCACCGTGGTATTTCACCAGCCTGGAACACAAAGACACTTTCAGAAGTGTTTGCAAGTTCAAATTCTAATGACACTTTTCAGTGTCTGAAAGCAGAGTTGATTTTGGTGAGTCTATGTGAGGTTCCCATACATCAGTGGTAGCATTGCCAACAGAGGACTCTAGCATTCTACTGATAGATTTCTACCTTGCCATAAAAATATAGATATTGATATTGTGGATTTTAGCTTTCAAGATACTCTAGAGTATCTTTGCCATAAAAATATAGATGTTAAAGTTGTGGATTTCTCCAGTTTTCGGGGTATCCTAGAGTAAGTCTGGGGTCTCAGGTTTCATGAATAAGATCTTCCAGTCCACTGAGATTGGGTGGCTGAGAAAAGGAACTGGAGGAGAAAAGAGTCTATTATGGGTAACTGAGATTAGATGAGATGGGGCTGAAATGGGAATACAGCAACACAGAATGCACCTTTTCCGAAGAGATACCTCGCTAATAGAGCATAGACAAAGCATTGTGGTATAGCAAGGAGGAAAGAGCCACAATGTGGTTGGAAAGATCAAGAAAACTTGTATGAAAAGAAACAGTACTTGCAAACTCGAAGCTAAGCATTGAAGATTTTTATTGATGATGACTTCACGAAGAAGATGCTTCCTGAGAAGACCAAAAGGGTTAACTGAGATATAGGAGGAGACAAGAGAAATTAAATGACCTCAGACCATGGCAGATAGGTTTTAAAAAGAGAAATGTGGGAGGTGTATATGTTTCGGGGAATCATGGTACAAATCATCTCTGAAGAGTTATACTACCAGGATGTTTCAGAGGAGTCGGAGCCAGAAAGAACCATTGACTTCTTGGATTTGACAAACTCCTCAGAAATACATGATGGATATGCCACTTTTGGAGTTTTCTCTAA
The DNA here is from genome assembly GCF_001698545.2 of Rhinopithecus bieti. Taxonomy (NCBI): domain Eukaryota; kingdom Metazoa; phylum Chordata; class Mammalia; order Primates; family Cercopithecidae; genus Rhinopithecus; species Rhinopithecus bieti. Next base: position 767,810 of record NW_016804741.1, on the reverse strand, counting down.
CTCGTTAACTCCCTTGGAAATGGCCTAAATCTTTAAAGATAAAATAGCCTTTTTACACAAAGGAAAATGAAAGGTTCCATTCACAGCAACAAGAAGAAGAAACCTTAGCCAGTTATGTGAATGGTTAGTAGAAAGAAAACTAGAAATTTGACAAAAATGAGAGAAATATTTTAAAAGTTGAATAAATAAACATACCATGCTCTGAATAGAAGGATCATTAAATTGTCAGTTCTTCCCAATTTGTGAGCCATTTGGGGGAACAACAACAACAAAAAAATACACCTTCTCCTCTTGATTGTAATCTAGCCTAGAAAAATAATTCTAAATGCAGAGAAAGAGATTAGAGTCTGAAAATAGAGGCATTATTATACTATTTTGAGTGCTTCTCATATCAGTGAAAATTAAAGTTTTTTCCTCTTTAAATTTTATAATAAAAATTTTTCAATAACTTAGTAATATATTAAATCAATAACATATTGCAACCAATATATGTCAAAGCACTATTCTAGTTTCTGGGAATACATCCATGAAAGAAAATCTCTGCCTTTGGGAGGTTATAACCTAGAGAAGAAAAACATACAAACATAAGTCTATTATACAGCAGGCTGAGCTGTGTTAAATGCTCTGGAGGACTTGAGTGCAGGGGAGAGGATGGGGTGGGGTGCTGTTTTCAATGGGGTAATCACACAAGGCCTCACTGTACCTGGAGTGTTGTGACCAGGACCTGTGGCTATCTGGAAGAAAATTCCAAATGGAAATAGACAAATGCTGAGAGCCTGAAGACTGCAGAGTGGTGGAAGCTGAATGAGGGAGGGAGTGACTAGTAAAAGCACTATTATTCCTAACAAACTAATGCAGGAACAGAAAATTAAATACCACATGTTCTCACTTGTAAGTGGGAGCTAAATGTTGACACACAGACACATAGAGGGGAGCAACACACACTGGGACTGGGGCCCACCGGAGGATGGAGGGTGGGAGAAGGGAGAGGATCAGGGAAAATAACTAAGCTCAATACCTGGGTGAGGAAATAATCTGTACATCAAACCTCCATGACTCAAGTTTACCTATGTAACCTGCACATGCACTCCTAAACTTAGAAGTTGGGGGGGAAAAGGCCCTAGCGAGCTGGCCTTAAGAGATAGGGCTGGGGCAGAACACCCAGGGCCATGAGGCAATTGTAAAGACTCTCAATTTTTCTCCAAGTCTCTGGAGGGTTGAGCCAGGGAGTCAAAAGGACTACTCTGGGAGCTCTGTTGAGAATAGTATGTACGGGGAATAGGGAGGAGGCCAGGGGACCCCTAGCAGGCTGTTGTAGCACTCCAGACAGAAGATGATGGGGGCCTAGGCAACCATGGAAGGGTGTGTAGTGGGTAGATTCTGGATTTGGGGTGGGGAGAGGATTTGCTCTAAGAATTTTTTTTTTGCTTTAAATGTTTTTGTTATGGCAGAACATAATATAATATTTATCATTTTAAGTGTAAATTCAGTGGCATTAAGTGTATTCACATTGTTGTGCAACCGTCACCACTGTCCATCTCTAGAACTTTTTCATCTTTCTCTACTGAAACCTCATACTTGTTAAACAATCCCCGTTCTCCTTTTCCCCTAACCCCTAGCAGCCACCATTGGGCTTGCTGTTTCTGAATTTGACTATTCCGGGCAATGCATCTAAGTAGAATCACACATTGGTCCCTTTATGTCTGATTTTTTTTATTTGGCAAAATGTCTTCAGGGTTCATCCATGTTGTAAATTGGGCCAGAATTTCATGTCTTTGAAAGCTGAATAATACTCCATTGTATGGATATGCCACATTTTCCTCATCCACTCATCTGTTAATGTTGTTTCCACCCTTTGACTATAGCGAATAGTGCTGCTCATGAACGTTAGTGTGTGGATTTTTTTAAGTCAAGCCAATAAGATTTGCCAGTAAATAGAATGTTCAGTTTGAAAGAAAAGGGGAAACAAAGATGACTTGAGTATTGTGGCCAGAGCAGCCAGAAGGATACACTTTGTATTTGTCTAGAGGAGGAAGACTAGGATTTTCTATTCTACTTCTTTTTCTTTAACTTAGCAAAGTGTTCATACTGTGTAGTTAATTAAAATCTTTGTTAATGCTGGTACTTCCTTCTCTTCCTGCCTATTCTACAGCTCTTCCTTACCTCCCCACAACCGCAAAAAAAAAAAAAAAAAAAAAAAAAAAAAAAAAA
>NW_016804741.1:716926-762215 GCF_001698545.2 Rhinopithecus bieti | reverse complement strand
AAAAAAAAAAAAAAAATCATACAGAAAACACTTTTGTTTCCAGGTATCATACCTTTCTTGGATTCTTTGAAATACTTCTGATGATTCAGACTGGGGGGTGGGGATAGTTGAACATATTCAGCTTTTAATGCACATCCCTCAACCTTTAACAGAAAAGGCAACCTACATTGGAAAAGGATAGTCATGGAGCTGAATCAACTCCTCTCCCGAAAATACGTAATTATCTGGCAATAGAATAACTTCATGCCAGAACACAAGAAAACCAAGTAAACCATAACCACCACATCTCAAGAACAGGGTCCCCAGGCTCTGTTGTTTTTCACAGTTTCTGCAACACTAGATTGTGAGAACATATTTATCCAACAATTATTTATTGAACATCTGCTTGGTGGTTAAGCACTTGGATCGTGAGAATTAAGAGAACATATAGTCTAACAAGAAGATGAATGAGCAACTAGAAAATGGGTGACAGGTGCCAACACAACGAAAGCCCAAGTAGTGTCCTCTAACTGAGTCTAAGAAAGGAAAATTGAAGGACGAGTAGGCATCACAAGTGCAAAGGCCCGAGGACAAGAGTGAGCATGGGCGCCTTCCAGGGACTGAAACACATTACGTGTAGCAAGAGATGGGGCTGGCTTGAGAGGTGATATTGGGAAAGTAATCAGAAGTCAGATAGGAAAGGTCTTGAAATTGTATTAAAGATTTTGTATTCTATTCTGAGGACATTCTGAAGCCACGGAAAGGGTTTAATCCAGCAACTGCTAATATCGAATTTGCCTTTTGGAAATATCTCTGGCTGTAGTGTGAACAGCTAGAAGCAGAGTATTTCTGAAGTCAGTACAGCTAGGAGAACAGGCAAATTTTTTGGACTGGGATAAGCATGGCAAAGTTGACCAGAGATGGATGAATCTGAAGATGCTAAAGCACAACAGAACCCAGTGAAATATTGGACGTAGGGTAAAAAAGCCAATTCAGGAATAGGGGCCAGGTTTCTCTCTTGGGCTGCCAGGGATGACACCACTCCCTGAATAGCTTGTACCAAGGAAGAGCAAGCAGCCTTTGGAGGGAAGACAGTGTGTGTTCAGTGTGGGATGTGTGAGGTTTGAGGTGCCTGTGTGACCCACAAGTTAGGAGCTCAATAGTCTAGCCTGTGCTTCAAGTTCAGGTGAGAAATCTAAGCCACAGGTGATTAGTGGCTGATTTCCATATGGATGATGATACAAACTGCAAACCCTTCCAAGGAGGGTGTTTGTATGCTAACAGAAGGCTCCTGGGAGAATACCAGGGTAGTTTACCTTTCCCTCCAGGACTCTTCTAAACTATCAGTCTTGTGATAATTATAATCTGTGAACAGCATCTTCACAGCTTGGATAACATTCTGACCGAGGGATGCACATTTGCCTAATGAGCCACATAGTGCTCTGTTAGCTTTAACTAGTATTTTGTTATTTAAAACAACCCACGACGAATATTTGCATTCCCCAAAATTAGTTGTGTGCATGTTTGTAAGAAGGACGTGGGGGAAGGTGTTCCATAATCAATCAATACCTTTAGGAAACCTTGGTTTTAAAAACTATTCAGTAGGGTGCTTTACTCTGACTTCTTGAAGCCTTACACTGCTCTGCGCTGTGACTTTCCAAGAGGATGCTGCTGTGGTTTCTTTTCGCCTTTATTAAACCCCTGGCAATGGGCCCTTGTGGGGGATACTTTCAGGACTAGCAACCACAGGACAGTTTCATGAGATACTGATAAGCAAAAGCTGGACTTCATTTTAACACGTAGTTCAGAAATTGAATTATTGAATTAAAAGGAATAAATGTTTGTGGTGTTGGTGCACATTGCCAAATACCTTTTCCAAAGGCTAGTTCATTGCTGGTGGGAATATAAATTGCTACAAATACCTGTTCCACCATACACCACTCACTCCACCAAACTGATGGTGAATTTTTAAAATCTGATCTAATTTGTCAGTGTTTCTCTAGGACTGCAGAGTGACTCGACGCTTTTCCATGTCATTGATTACTTGCTGCTGCTTTTATGAAGACCTTTCCAGGTCTATTGCCTATCTCTTAAGATTGAAGCTATTCTTATGAAGATAAATGGGCTATTTTTCTGATCAGATATTAACCTAGAATTTCATGTATTTGTAGTAGTCATTCTCTCAGTTTTTTATTGTTTACTTTTTTAGCTATGTTTGTTTGAACATGTGGAAGTTCTGCGTTTTCGTAAATCAGTTCTTTAAAGCATCCTTTCATAGTTTTTTTCACTGTTCTTAAGCTCTGAAAGCCTTTTATATAAAGCTTTGTCCAGACGCTTAATAAATAGTCACTTCTTGTTTTTTTTGTTGTTGTTGTTTCCAACATTAACACAACCACTCTGGAAGTTATTCGTTTCTCTTGCTGCAGTCCCCTCCAAAAAAATGTTTTGAAGCACTATTTTCTGGATAATTTTCCCTTCCAAAATTAATATACTATGCCGGCGTAGTCAATAATTTTTATGACAAAAATATTTTTCTCCATTTCCTAAATTGGCAAATTGAGATGAATGGCACTTTATTAGGGATCTCTTACTTTGGCCTATGTTTCATCATTGCATTTTAAAATAGCAGATAAGACAAGCATATGTTGTAATACTATTGAGATGAAAATCATAAAATTTATAAATTGATTTACAGTTAATTTGATATTGTCATAAACATTTTCTTCCATGAAGCTCATGGGACAGATCACTGGAAAAAAACAAGAGACTAGAGCATTTAAAGAAACCAGACAATTGAAATGAAGAAAGTTTGTTAATAATCAATGTTATGCAGGCAGTTTACAAACATTATTGAGTTTAATTCCTACAATCTACTGTACAGCTGAGGAAACTGAGACTGAGAAGTTTCTTCTCGCGTGTCTAATTAGCCGGGAAGGACTGTGCCAGGACCACTTCCAGGCCTGTCACCTAACCTGCTCCAACTGGGGTCCATGGAGACAGTCTTAGAGTTCGGCAGAGGGCCTTCTGTTTTAGGTGTCTATGCATTTCCATGAGTAAGAGTCGCAGCATGCCACTCTGATATTAATAGTGTAAACACATAGAGGTAGACTGAAGAACCATACCGTTAGTTTGTAGGCAGGTGGCACACTTGAATTCTCTCTCCTATGAGACTGAACTTGGGCACATTGAAGGTGAAGAAGGGTTTCTGTCTTATATGGGAACGTAGGTGCTAACAGATCATGCCATTGTGGGTCAGAAGATAAACCCGTCTTATCCGTCATGCCCCTTGGCTTGGCCAAATGCACATAAACTGGTATTTTCTCAAACGTTTGTTCTCTGAAAGTTCACATAGAAATTTCAGAACAAGTTCTCTTCTGCAAGTTGCGTTTTCAGGCAGTGTTGGTTTATTTTTGAAGCCCCAGTGGTTCGATTTTGAGCCCGCATCACTCTGCAGAGACAAGCAGTTGCTTGTTCGCCACACAGGGCCTGTGCCCTCCTATTACCAGCTTTGCAGCTTCCTCAGCTGATCCCTTCTCAAGGCCCCCGGGAGCCACTTTTGTGGCAGATTCCATTTGGTTTCACAGCGCCTCGAGAAGGGGCAGCGGGGGCCACTTGGCCTGGTGCACCAGTCTCCCACATTAGGAGCAATTTGCAAACCGCTCTCGGGGGGAGCCGGAGCTCGGCCGGAACAGGCTGCTGCTGTTACCACCATTGTCTCAGGATCCCTTCGCCTTTTCCCAGCTGACCTGCCTGCGAGTGGGGAAATGTGAAAAGTTAGAGACAAAACTGGTTTCTTCAGAGTGAGGGGGAGCTTTCTTATACAGAAAGGAAGGAAATACCTCTGTGGGATTTTATTTTCCCCCCCTCTTCATCCAAAAAATACAAAGAGACTCTCTGTCTTTAATGCGAATGTCGGCTTTAAATCTTTTAGGTTTGGATTAACTCTGCAAAAGAAAAAAAAATCTTACAGGCTTTCAGATATGACGCAGAAAAACTTTTTTCCCCTCAATTCATGTTGTTCATTTGTAAAGCCAAGGGCTGGTGGACTGAATGGTGGGGCGCCAGTCACTCCTCCGTTCATCGTTAGCATCACAATGGTCAGAATTAGCAGCCTTGAATCTCCACCACTTTTGCGTTTTCCATCGGTGGACATTTAATACAAGGTGGTGAAGGCAAGAGTAAATCCTCCTCTTGCCCCCCGCCCCCCACCAAATTAAAATATATTAAAATCAAGCCAAGTAAATGTGGTATTTTCAGTTACATGCCTTGGAATTCTTACCTTGCCTTTCCCCCCAGAAGGGGAAAGAAACTGGTTTTTTACAGTTGTTACCTTACTAGAAAGCTTCTTTCAATCTGAAGAAAATCCACTGACTTGATAGACATTTCCTATTACACAGTTATTGTTGGTTTTCACCATTGAGGATGTCAGCAAACATGTCAAAGATCATGTTTTGCTTATTAAATAAAGTGACTTTTATGTGAATATTTTTCATCTTGTTGGTGTCTCAAATAATGGTGCTATTTCATTGAATCTATGTGGCAAAACTTATTTTCTGGAATTTTTTGTAATAGCATGTTTTTATTTTAAAAGTATTCAGAGCTGTTCACTTCTACATAGCGAAAAATCTTAGCTTCCCTGAACCTACGGTCTGTATCGATACGCTCATGTCAATGCAGAAAAAATTTAAACAGCGGTTCCTAGTCCTTAATCGAGAGTCAAAATGAATAGGTAATCTGAAATATAATTTAAAATTAGAAATCTTTATGTTTGATAAGGGCTAATTGATTAGGACTATTTATGTGTAATTGTGAAATTGCCTAGAATAATTAAACTCTAGGTTATTTTTAATTCCTGAACCATACCTTAATTTTTTTTTAAATTTTGCGTGATTTTAGTAGAATCTAAATGTGCATGTGTTGGCTGGCTACTTTTAGTGGAATTAGAACGATACCTTTATGGATTTAAATAGGTACTGAAAATTTCCTCTTGATAAAAGATTAAAAGAAGTGAAACCAAACTGTTTCTTTTGCTTTTATTGTATAATACTATTCCTTTTAAGTTCTGTGTAATCTAATTATATTACAGATATTTTTTATTATAATGGCGAGTAAATAATAGAATTTATTACTTTTAAATTACAGAATCATTTTTTTTTTTGCAACTCAAAAGGCTCCAATACAGCAATTTGGTATTTATTACAAAGAAATTATTAAAGTTATTTTTAATACACTTTTATTTGGCTTTTACATACAAGATATTTGGTTTGACTTTAGCAATAACAGGTATGCACCAATACTTGTTATATAAATTGTTGAACAAAAATTAAGGTTATTACTACCTAATGTTAGCCAAAATACTCAAATTGTTGTTTTGTAGGTATCTTAATTTGATTATACTGTAGTCATGATTTATCTGGATGATTTTTTAATATCCTATAATTTTACAAAAGTAATTTTCATTTGCCAGAAATAATAAATTTAGTTTCTAATTATGATTTATTTTACACCATATATTATTATAAGAGAGTTTAATCCAGAGTGTATTTTAAATGTGTTCAAAGATTTATTTTGATATTCTAAGTTAATTTCGTAAGTTCGAATTCAGAGTTGTTTACTCTCTTACAGAATGATATTCTTAAAATTGTTTTACTTAAAATTACATAAAAACTAAACAGGAATCATGTATTTTGGTTTTAAAGTAATGTTTTTTCTGATGATTTGCACAGGCAGCCATGTTGTTCAGTTCTGGAGTCTTTTGGATGGGCTTGTTATTCATCCCTGTGGCATCTCTGCTCCTTGATGTGGTGTACAAGGTGTAAGTATATACTCGGTTACATATGGAGAAATATAGATGCATATTCATCCTCAGATTTCTCTCTTCGTAACATCAACTCAAGCATGTAGAGCTTGCAGGAAAGGGACTGGTAATATTGCTTAATTTTAAATAAGAAAGGGGTGATTCAGGAACTAGAAAACTAGTTAAAAGATGAAATGAGTAGTAAAGCGGGTAGTTTCAGTTAACAGAGAAAAGTAAATGGCACTGGAGAAATTTACATCAGGAAGTACGTTTTTTAGAAACAGCCCCAAAACTCATATAAAAGTAGAAGAAAAATTGTACTATTTCCAAACACACTTTTTATTATAAAAAGAAATGTTTTGCTTGCCTGATTCCAAACATACATAAAATATAAAATGAAAGAAAAGAAAACCTTACTAATTTTTTTCGAGGGTTACAAATTTTTAAATCATATCTCTTCTCACAAAAACGGTAGCATTTAATTTAATCGCATGATATTTATTTNCATCAGGAAGTACGTTTTTTAGAAACAGCCCCAAAACTCATATAAAAGTAGAAGAAAAATTGTACTATTTCCAAACACACTTTTTATTATAAAAAGAAATGTTTTGCTTGCCTGATTCCAAACATACATAAAATATAAAATGAAAGAAAAGAAAACCTTACTAATTTTTTTCGAGGGTTACAAATTTTTAAATCTTATCTCTTCTCACAAAAACGGTAGCATTTAATTTAATTGCATGATATTTATTTAAATAACTATGGGAGTTTCAGTATTGTAAACCTAAATCATCATTTATTTTAAAACTATAATTTCATATTAATTTTCAAAAGTATGGTAATTTTAAGATTCTGTTGAAAACTGCTTGTACTCTTGTTACTGTTGTACTTTATCAATAGCATGATAATAAACCAGACATCTAGTTTTGTAAGGTCTCCACAGGAGTATTTCCATGCAAATCCCTTTTTTTTCTTTTTGCAGTATCAAGAGGACTGCTTTTAAAACATTAGTCGATGAAGTTCAGGAGCTGGAGGCAAAATCTCAAGACCCAGGAGCAGTTGTACTTGGAAAAAGGTAAAATACACAGTGAATATATTCTTTTCCAAATGAACTTTAAATTTATCTTGTACAAGTGGTTGCAAATAAGTGATAAGACTTGTACTTATCAACATCAAGCTGGCAGTGTCATTAACAGGTTTGGGAATCAGAGACATGTCGGTTTAAATCAAATCTGTCGCTTTCTAAACTGTGTGCCCTTGGCCACGTTGCTTAATCCTACTGAGCCTCAATTTCCTCATCAATAAAATGGGGACGATAATACCTACCTCATGGTTAATTGTAAGAGTTGAATAAAGTATTATGAAGAACTTAGCATAGTGTGAAGTCTTTAATGAGCATTAAATAAATGGTAGTTACAAACATTATTGTATTATCAAACTGCAAGAGAAGAAAAAGACTTTTAACTTGAAATAGTATCCATAATAAAATAGTATGTAATCGGCCAGGTGCGGTGGCTCACACCTGTAATTCCAGCACTTTGGGAGGCCGAGGCAGGCAGATCACAAGTTCAGGAGTTCGAGATCAGCCTGACCAACACTGTGAAACCCCATCTCTACTAAAAATACAAAAATTGGCCAGGCATGATGATGGGCGCTTGTAATCCCAGCTACTAAGGAGGCTGAGGCAAGAGAATAGCTTGAATGCAGGAAGTGGAGGTTGTAGTGAGCCAAGATCAAGCCACTGCACTCCAGCCTGGGCAATAGAGTGAGACTCCATCTCATAAAAAAAAAAAAAAGTATGTAATCAAAATCACAGTTTGATATAAGGCAAATTACCTTATATAATTGCATTTGTGGTTCAGTAGTTACTAGGAACTGACCTAGATGTGTATCATACATGAAGTGAATTATGTATCCCAAGTTCTCTTCCTTACCACCAACCCCTCCAAAATAATCAAAGTTAGAAAGCTAATCAAATCCACTAAATTCACAAAGCATCATAAGAAAGAAATTAAAATTAGTTGCAGTCTATAATAAAAGACAATTATGAAGATAGTAGCAGGAATTTATTTTTTCTTCATTTTTATCATACTAAAGTAAGCTGAAGTTTTGGCTAAACTGTAGGAAATATTTTACCCTAGTATATGTTACCTTAATCACGATTCACTGTTGATATTCATTTTGACACAATGGAGTAGGTGTCAGAACTCAGTGAGACCTTGACTTCCAGCTCTCTTGCTCTCATACTGAAGGAACACATCACACACCAGTGTGTGCCACTTTTTTTGAAAATAATAGCACGGAGCTTTGTTGAGCACTCACTACGTGCCAGGTACTTCCCTTGCATTTTACGTGTACTATCTCACTGAATCCCAGTAACAACCCTATACAGATCCATCATCTCCATTTTTTTCCAGGTGAGGAAACTGGGGCTTCGAGAGGTGAAGTTCCCAAAATTATTAGTAACATATCTGGGCCTGGAGTCCATGCCAACTGATCCCAGATCTCCTGTTCTGAACCATTCACAATTCTGCCTCCTTTTGCTACTTGTTCAAAAATATAATAGAGCTGCAAAAACAGACTACTACTAACTTGACGAAGTACTTAACCTCTGACTCAGCATCCCAATGTACAGGATGGGAATGATAATACCTACTTTCAGGGTTGTGTCCTCCTCCCTCCACCTTTTTCTTCATCTAAAAATTGGCATCACAGGATTCCTCATAGGAAATTACCTATTCCATTACCTGGCAGTTGGTCAGTAAATTCAGCTAGTAAATTAATTATGTCAGTTCTCTTTCTCCAGCAATAAAAAGAATACAGTAAGAGTTCTAGCTCATGAAATTGTGAATAAAACAATTTATTCATAATTATTGGGGAAAGGCCACTGTTAATACTGTTACTATCCTTAGTAGTACATTTCCAGATTCGTAAGTGTGTTAATAAAATCACATTAAGCCCTTCCACGTGATACTTAGTTTGCCTTTTTGTTGTCTACCAGTGACCTCTATTCATAAATCAGGCCAATGTAATGACCCCCAGGTCCTAAACATTCAGTGAGTCTGTAATATATGTAGCTCCTTCCATTAAATAAAATGAGCCGAGAGCCCAAAAAGGAAAGAAGTGAATTCCAGCATAAATGACCACCAACTTCTCCATAGGACATGCATCAGATAAATTCCCTGCTGCTGCCTGGCTCATTTGCCTAAAATAGCTCTATAGCTTTTTCTAAGAACTCAGGAATGTGTTAGCTATCAGCTGAATACCACAGACAAAAACCCTGGACCAGCATGTACTCCATGTTGCCATTTCTGCCCACTGCTGATCAGAAGGTTAATGATGAGTGTAACCATAGTGGCTTCCTGCTAGATGGCAGATGCCCAGAGGAGGGAGGCAAGGGAAAAATCTGTGAAAGGAGAAAAATAGCAACTGGATGGAAACATCTTCATGCTTAAAGTAATGGCACCCTAAGGTTAAAGAATCATTGGATTGATTTTACCCCCTGGATTATTTTAGGAATCTAAGAGAATGAGATTGATTTCAGATTTCAAAAAAAGTTCGCAAATTTTTTTTTTTTTTTTTTTTTTGAGACAGTCTCGCACTGTCACCAGGCCTGGGGTGCAATGGCACGATCTCAACTCACTGCAACCTCCACCTCCCAGGTTCACACAATTCTCCTGCTTCAACCTCCCGAGTAGCTGGGATTACAGGCACACACCATCACACCTAGCTAACTTTTTGTATTTTTAGTAGAGACGGGGTTTCACTATGTTGGCCAAACTGATCTCGAACTCCTGACCTCATGATCCACCCGCCTCGGCCTCCCAAAGTGCTGGGATTACAGGCATGGGCCACTGCACACAGCCAAAAGTTAGCAAATTTTATATCTACATTATCAAAAGGGAAGAAACTGTGATTCTTGTGAATTCTAATGATACCAGACTTTCTTTGGTTCCGAAACGCCATGTTATTTTATATCTCCCAGTCTTCGCATTTGCTCTTCCCCTGTTTGGGAGCCAGTACCCCTCTTACAGACTAGGCACTCCAATTTTCAGCTTTCCAAACCCAATGTAGAAGTGGTTTTTTCAACTGTGCACATACACAATATATAATTCCTAGTCTACTGTCTCTGTACTTTTATACTCTGTTTATACTCTGTGTAAACTTCTGTTGGTACACTGATCGCATTGCATTATAAAAATTTACTCTATGTATGTTTTTTCCCCTACTAGATTGAGCTTCTAGAGAGGCCCATGTCTTAGCCATAGCTGCAACCCAACACCTGGTACAGCACCAGGAACTTAGTAGCACTCAATAAATACTTGTTGAGTGAATGAACAGAATAGTTAAGAGAATAAACTAAAGAATGGACGAAAAAAAGAGTGGACAAAAGGATTGCTGAGTAGGAGAAAGAATTGTTGAATTGATAGTTGACCTGTGGGCTGTGAAACAGAAATCTGATTCATAAAAACATAGAATTGTATAATTTGTACTTCCTAGACTAGGTAATATCCAAAGCAACCATCTTTACTTTTTTTCATACAATGATGCAGTTCTTAAGAAAGATCTTGTGAGTTGATCATCCCCAATTGTTTTAATCTTCACTACGTATGACTATTAAACTCAAGTCATGTATAAAATGCAAATGTCAGAAAACAATAAATTGTAAGCACTTAAGGAAGATTAATATTTACGATAATTTCTCATCTTCATTTTCAAAATAAAACATCTTGGTTAAAACAGCCATTTTTAGTAGAAATAGTATGCCACCTACCATATTACCCTGCAAATTAGATTCATTTTATTACATTTTAGGGGAAAAATATGTTTAATCAATCTAAGTATGTTCTAAATATGCATGCTTTTGAGCCATGGGTTATGGTAGAAATAAATGTAAGTCTACAATGGTGAGAGAATAACCTAAACCTTACTCCTGAAGGTTTAAAATAACCCAAACCTTGCTGCCTCGTGACCTCTACCAAAGTCCATGTAAGGAGCTGAGTTCTTAAGAACTAAAGAAAAACTGTCCACTGGAGAAAAATAAAATGGAAATTGTACTTTAAAAAAATAAAATAACCCAAATCTTAGTCCTGAACATTTAAACCTTATCCAAAAGTTTACAGTAAGAAATTATGGACACTGTGGGCTCATTGGAGGCAGGACAGTTATTTTTGGATATCATTGGAGTATGTGTGAAGCAATGCATTTTATAGACAGGCAAATATAATAATGAGACTCATAATTCTTTTGTATTTCTTACTGTAGACATTAGCCAGCATATCATCATTGGCCATTACTAAATAGAATTTTAGCCTAGGATCTTCAGGTCAGTCCTCACTGATTTGCCTGGCACTACCATTTGGCCATTGTTTACAGCTTTTGCATGCAGGGACAGTAGGGAATATGAGATGTCAGAGAACTCAGTGGTGTAGATGGTGACAGTGCTCCCTCTAACCTTTCTGATGTATTGTTCATCTTAATGAAAAGCAGTTTTAATATTGCTCCAGAACTAGTAGAAAGGAAATTTTATTTCTCAGTGTTCACACTAGATTTTATATCAGTGTGACTTAAATACTTTGGTGGGGATTGAGGACACAGGGATCTGTCAAATGTTTCCTTCAGCGTTCTCTCATCACCATGGTAATGGTTCTGTCCAACATTCGGAAAGAAAAGTGACAGAACATTGAAATGTCTTCAGCTCCAGGGCAGAGGTTAGGCCTGTTATATTCATTGTTTGTTTCCCCACCACCACAGCTACCCTAGTGTAGGGCAGCTATCACATGCTATACATTAAACATTCCATGAATGAATACTTACTTTTTGGAGATTTATTTTAATGAGTCAACCTAAATAGCTTACCAACCCAATATATAGACAAATGCAAATTTATTCCTCTTCAAGTTTCCCACTGAAAATTCCTTAGGACAACACATTCCAGAACTGTAAATTGTTTTTTTTACCAACACCGACATTTTTTAGTATTTGTAAGTGAAATATATATATATAATATATATATATTTTTTGAGACGGAGTCTCGCTCTATCACCCAGGCTGGAGTGCAGTAGCGCGATCTCAGCTCACTGCAAGTTCTGCCTTCCGGGTCCATGCCATTCTCCTGCCTCAGCCTCCCGAGTAGCTGGTACTACAGGCACCCACCACCATGCCCAGCTAATTTTTTGTATTTTTTTTTTTTTTAGTAGAGATGGGGTTTCACGATGTTAGCCAAGATGGTCTCGATCTCCTGTGAAATATTATTTTAAACATGTTATCTTTACATTCACTGCCACCAATTATTTAAATTGCAACATTTTAGTGGGTTTGGAAATAAGGTAACAATATTTGGTAGTACTTGTATGATTGCATTAAACAAACTCAAAATTTACATAGTTCAGTATGTAAATGAAAGACTATACAAGACTGCGTAAAACTGTTAGTCAAGAGTTGTGAAGAAAATGTAGTTTTAGTGAGAAGGTATCTTTAGTGTTTTTTTTGTTTGTTTGTTTTTTGTCTTTTCACACTGTGTTAAGCTGTTCCACTAAAGCTGAACTTTTAATAGATCTATTAGCATAAGCATATTTTATAATGTGCCTTAGTGGTAATATCAGTACCTATAAACATTGATGGCCCAGAATTGCATAAACATTGAAATGAGTAGTTCCCCAAAGGTGTAAGATAAGACTAGAGAAATACAACTCATCATCACTTATTTATTTAGCAACCTCCTGTGAATGGCATTTATATTCTGAAGGAGGGACTCTGCTCTACAGGACTAAAGCAAGAAGTTCAAAGTAGCTAACGAAAAACAAAACAACAAAAATCTAGTCATTTTCTTAGTAAACAGGGAGAATGAGAACATTATAAATTAAAACTCATGTGCAGCAACAGACATCTCACCTTGCACTTACATTGACTAGAAACCAAGGCATCAAAAATACTCCTTACCAAGTACCTTTTGTTTGGTGATGATCTCTGTTCCAGTTGATGTTTTATAATAAATTCTCAGGATCTTGGGGGTAAAGGTGGGAGGACCCAGCATTTGTTGAGTGCTTCCTAAGTGTCAGTCATTGTGCTGACAGCTCCCTGCATCCTCACAGTCTGCCTGAGAGAAGTACTGCCCTCCTGTTACATAGGAGATGACTGAGAAAGGCTTGCCGGTGGTGACAGAGCTAATAAGCAGCCGACCCAAAATTAAACCAAAGCACTACTCCAGAGCCCATGCTCCTTCCTGAGTAATGTGCTTCTTTCTTAAGAGACTTTCTTACTGCTTTGTTAACTTAATGCTGTACGTTAACTTGATATAGAAGAAGATCTAAGTGAAAGCCTTTATATGAACTTGTACAAAACGGAATTATGTTACCTTATGTGTTTCAGTTGCTATAATATGAAAGATTAAATTCTCATGTCTGCCTTCTTACCATTTTAATATTGTAATATTAAAGTATTATACATTTAGGAAGGCCAGCCTGAAACCTGGAAAATGTCTTTTGGGAAGAAGATGCTGCATAATGATACGTAGCCATCCTCTAGTCTCCCGTGGTCACTTCAGTTTGAAACACCAAAGACTTTCCAGCACCCCATCCACAAGGCTCTGCTAAGGAAATCAGACCACCTGCTGCTAAAGCTGCGACTTCCTCAAAGCAGTTACATATTTTAGTGTCCCTTAGGGTCCATAGGTCTGTAATGCTAGATCATTTAAAGAGTAGAGTAAGAAAGCAACTCTGTAAAAATGGCCCTTTCTCATTTCTCATATCTGTTTATTTCACTGACAGAGCCAAGTTTTACAACTATTTGCAGAACTGCTGGAGTTTTAGATTAATTAGTTTTCTTGCCTTCATGTAGCTCATTTCCAATGACAATAAAATATGTCTGATAATACCAACTAACCTCCCTAGACTTTAAAATATATCTGTGGAAGATTACTACAAATGTCAACATTTCTAAATATTTTTTCTTCAGTTTTTGCCTAAATGTTTGCATAACTCATTTACACAATGAGTTCATTTTGCAGAGGATCCTTTTTTTGTATATGATATTGTTTCATTTCAGGGTCTCAGAAAAATTGGCAAAATACAGAGCTAACATAACACAGCAATTTAAAGCTTTTATAGTGGGAAAAACACAACATGGAAATTTTCAGCTGAATCAGTTCCACTTATTAAAATTGCATAAACATTTGCTGCAACACATATGGATTATTTGTTTCTCATGCCTATTATGTTCTTTAATATCAAAACAAAATTTTAGAAATCAAACAATGAAGAAATGGCATGATTTGGAAGATTGATGATGTCTTTAAGTACATTTCAGAATTATTACTCAACTTCATATATTCAACAAATGTATTTCAGTTTATACTGTGTGAAACACTTTTATGTGAAGTTGGGGGAGAAGGTGCCTTATTTTTTACAATGTGCTTTTAGAAGTTACATAATTAATTATCTGGATTTGTATCTGAGGAGACAACTATTCTAAATACTCATTGAAAAATACTTTCCTTGTCATTTCACCTATCATAATCATTTTTTCTGAAAATAGTTTATTTTAAAATAAAATTAAGGAACACATGTCATACCATATTAGTGGTAGTAAAATTTTTCTAGTTAAAACGTCTATGAAATGTCTTCTTTGTATAATGTTAGTTAATATTTACTTTAGTTAATATTTTTCAAAACTGTTTTGCACTAAAATGTGCCAAATATGAAAAAATAGTAATAATTAATTTTTTTCATTCTAAAAATGCCATGCTTAGAATATATGTAGTAAGTTTTTAGAAATGAATAACACTACTGATGTTTTGTATTTTTTGTTTTAATTGTGTTGTACTGGCTCTGTGTTGCCATTTGACTTAAATATAACTGAGTAGGGGGTGGTGAGGAGATCTTACTTTTTACTGAGAGAAGGATTATTGGGGACAAAACTCCTCAGGGAGAAAATGGCCTCAAAAGTCTGTCTAAATACTTGAAATCTCATTTGCTATCTGAGAAAATAGTGTAAAAAGAATCACTAGGCTACGGATTTCTCAAGCCATCTTTTGTTTAAGTCTAACTCTCTTTGGTGGTCCTGTGGGCACACTGGGGTCTCTGCCGAGTTGATAATTCATTTCACATGTTTGCACCTGCTCTGCAGCCTGACCGAGAGGGCGCAACTGCTCAAGAACGTCTTTAAGAAGAACCACGTGAACTTGTACCGCTCTGAATCCTTGCAACAAAACCTGCTCCGTGAGTATTTGAGTTTCTTATTTTTAAAGAAATTCTCTGCCATTACTGTATCATAGCATTTATACAATATCCTAACTTTAGGGATATTTATTTAAAACTAACGTCTAAAACAAGTTTTGCATATTTGCAACCTGTAAATAACAGAAAATCCATTGGTCAGAACCATTTCACTTTTAACAGAAGAGATAGTTAATTTTAAAATCTTGTTGTTTCAGTTTAAGAAAACAGTATTTCTACATTCCTTGCTTCCTCAAATCTTTTCTTTAAAGCCAGTAAATCTTAATTCTTAAAAGCTGCCCCTGTCTTGTTATCTTTTCTACTTGAATAACTTTGCAAGAGCCTTTCAGCTTTCATGCAACACAAGGAAACATATATTTTACCCTAAGAAATATTTATGAATATTTAGAGTTGTAAGAAATTATTAGATATTGTGCCCTCTTAACATTTCAAGATCTAAAAACGAATATAAAATGTAAACCCTGGTAGTAAACGTATTTGTGTGAGTAATATATCTTTTGTTTCATGTTGTTTCCACATATAATTTATTTTCACTTACATATACTCATGTCTAATGCTTTTGCTCTTTATACTTCAAGAGGCCTCTTCTAAAGATGTGATCCCTTTGGGGGCCATTCCTTATCCCCATGCCGTGTTGGAGCGTGAGTGAGTTTATTTGTGATGCTTAGGGCCAAGGGTAATGTCCTCTGAAGGAAGGAGACCACTTGCCACCATTAGCAGCTATTTGTGTTTATCGCCTTCTCCTCACCTTTTTAAATTGACAAATAATAATTGTCTATATTTATGGAGTACAAGGTGATGTTTTGATGTACAATTGGCCCTTTCTAGCTGTGGGTTCCACATCTGTGGATTCAACCCACTGTGAGTCAAATATATTCAAGGGGGAAAAAAATTCACAAAATTCCTAAAAGCAAAACTTGACCTTGCCATGGAACAAATACCACATTGAATCCACTAAAATGAACTGATGTGGGGGCATTGTATTAGGTATTATAAGTAATCTAGAAATGATTTTAAGTCTACAAGAGGATGTGTGTAGGTTATATGCAAATAATGTGCCATTTTATATAAAGGATTTAAGCGTCTGTGGATTTTGATATTCAAGGGGAATCCCTGAAGCCATTCCCACAGATACCAAGGGACTGTACATGGTGGGACCGTTGAATCAATTACGTTATTCACCACCTCACCTACATATCACTTTTCCTTTCCTCTCATCCACCTGACCTATATGGAAATATGTGAGCCCACTTAACTCCCTCACCCCCTCCAGAATTGGGGAAGCAACAATTAGAAGAGTTGGAGTTGACTTACGGGACAGAAGATTTAGGGGATTTGAGGGCGCCTACTCAGTCTTCTGGGGAGAATTCCTAGAATCTAAACTGGCAAGCTATGATCATCCCACTCTTTATTTTGAAGTTAAGTCTGCGTCTTTTCTAGGCATTAAAAATCAGTGTCTCCATGCTTTTGAAGATGGGAAGACTGCATTCGTTCCCCAAGCTAGAAAATGAATACCCAAAAGTCAGAATAACAGTGGTTTCCAGTGCCTTTGTGAAAATTTCTGTTTTATCATTAACCTACAGATGGGTATGCGTTCTCTCAAGATGAAAATGGAATCGTTTCACAGTCTGAAGTGATTAGAGCATATGATACCACAAAACAGAGGCCCGATGAATGGTGATGGGGAGAGCCTGAAGGGCAGGCTCTGTTCTCTCTCTAAGGAGACCTACCAGGTTGTCACCGCAGTCTGCTAACCAATTCCAGTCTGGTCCATGGAGAGGAAAGGT
The DNA here is from genome assembly GCF_001698545.2 of Rhinopithecus bieti. Lineage (NCBI taxonomy): Eukaryota > Metazoa > Chordata > Mammalia > Primates > Cercopithecidae > Rhinopithecus > Rhinopithecus bieti. The sequence goes on along the minus strand of NW_016804741.1, from coordinate 745,416 downwards.
GGATCTGAGCTCATCTCGCTGATGGACATTCAGATTCATGTATATTATAGACATAAGCACTGTGCAACTGTACTGTAACACCATCTCTTTTGGATTCTTTAAAGTATTTGCTAAGTCTTTGTAAATGGAAATTGAAAATGACCTGGTATCTTGCCAGAGTGCTTTTCTTAAACGGAGAATAAGTCAATATTCTTATGCCATGACTCTGGGGCTGTAACGGACTATCAATTTATTGGCTGTACCACAAGGTAACCAACCATTAAAAACTCTAAATGGTATTTAGCTAAAGGGACTCTTGATATCCAGACCTAGATTTCAGGATATGCTGAAACAAACCAGCATTCTTAAGAAACTGACTCACCTTCCTGAGCAAAATTTCTAAACAAGGCATTAACAAGCTTTTGTGTCAAAAATTGTCTTGATAAATGTTTGCCAAAGAGGTTCAGTAACTGTTTTCCTAGTTCAGTAGTCATATGTCCAGAAATGTAAGAGAAAGTTTACTTCCAGTTCTGCTGTAAGATCTGCATGTCTGACTTTTCAAATGTAAGAGTGATTTACAAAAATGAGTATTTCAAGGCGTTTGCTACTAAAATCTGTGATGTTGCACCTTTGGCCTTACAAATGCTTCTTTGTTGTTTGTCGTGTTTATTTGTTAGAGGACACACGTGCTAATATGATTGTTGTTATGACACTGATTTTTCAAATTGTATGTATGTTTCAGTTGTTTCTGATGAAGTTTCTTCATCATTTAGATTTTTCTAAAAATCTGGCTAATGCAGTAGATTGAGTGGTGTCATTTTATCTTAAAGTTTTTCCTCTTAAGAAACATATGCTACATATATATTTACGTGGGATTTCCAAAGCTTCTGTTGCAATATTTGGAATAACATGCCAGATAAATGCATGGTCTTTTGTCCTGTGTTCCAGTTCCCACTAGAAACGCCTGCTGTCTTATGTAGCACACCCGGTGTCATGATGACTGCCCTTATACTGAAGACTGAAAATTATTTCACAGTTCACTCATCAAATAGTTCCCAAAATTCATCACATGATGCTTATTGGGACAAATAAGTAGTACATTTTCCCCATTTAAAAAATGCCAATTTTACTCAAGCCCGTAACTTTATAGTCAAAGGACACTTTCATCATGAGTAGATTTTGTTAGTATGTTTTAAAATGTATGTTCAGTTCAATTGTTTTCAGCATTTACAAGACATCTGAAAATGGCTATTTTGCTACCAACAGTAAATGAAGGGGCTGTTTAAAAACCACAACCAGTTTTCTACACTATTTTTTAAATAATACTTTTCATTTGAAAAAAGGGAATTCATTTTCAGATACACTTCAGAGATCGAAGCAAACTATTTGCCTTTTACTGAAAAGCCTGCTTGCCTTTACATGGACTTACCAGCAAAATAGATAGAACTTTCTCTTTTAAAAAAACCAACTAGAATTGAGAAGAGGTGATTTTTTTTCAGATCGCTTCTTGAGTTTAATATTTTCACATTCTTTTCACCCTTTTTCTCAATCTAGATTTAAAATTAAGATGTATCATTTCCTTGTCTGTATTTGTAGCTACTTAGTTACCAGTATGCCTCTCCATTTTCTACAAATAAGAGGTTATAACACGTATACATAATTCTAACCTTAAGGGAACACACGTTTACATACTTTACTTCCCAAGCCCTTCCTGTTTGGGGTACAGTTTAAGGGAGTCATGAATCAACATATCTAGCAAGACCACAGGTGTAAGAGTCTAAGATCGTCTTCAAAATTCTGAAGTCCCAGTCTTTACCTGTGCAATGAGTGAATATTCAGAGCAGCTTTTCCTGGGCTTCCCAGTGGTGATAGCTGAGGTCAAACCACAAGAAATGAGAAAGCAAGAATGAAGTGCACCCCTCCAGAGAAACACTTTATAACAGTTACAGAGAAGAACTGCTTCTATTTGCCCTCACTTCATCAGTGGCACCCTTTTGCAGAATTTTAATATAAAAACATTATGAATATAATAGAACTGGATTTTCTGAGTTAAAATTGTAAGTTTTAATCTTGAAACATGGATTGTTTCTGTGGAGCTCTTAAATATGAGAAGAATACTTATGGTTGATAATGTGTAACATGATCTGAAATGTGACTAATTTGAGCCTGTTTGTCCCGTGGTCCTATTTTTGAATTATTGACATTGTCAGTCTCTTTGCTTCCTGGGTGAGACTTGGGATTTGAGGGACAGGGAGTGACCTTCTTGGTAAAACTTAAAATATAACATTTCAATTGCATTGACTTTGCAGTGTTAAATAGGAGAAAATAGTCTGATTTTTTTAAACCTTTCATAATTGGAAAAAAGTCACATGGTTTTACCAGGATTGAAATAAACAGTCGAAGTGACTTTTAACATGTGTTTTTTGAAATAAAGGGCATGTACTCTTCAATTAAAAAGTTCCTTATAGGGACTCTGGCAAATGCTAACACAGTTGCTTTACAATGTTTACAATTCAGAAAATACAACTTAGAAAATCCTCATTCATTTAGCATTGAAAAGCTGGAAGTTGCTTCTTTAATATTGAATAGTACACAGTGGTATTGAGCATGGACTTTCTAAATGTTTTATATATACATATAAAAATATATTGGTGTCTCACACCCGGAAAGATGTTATATTGTAGAAATTATTAGCAGGAAAACAGTGTCTCTCAGGAACGTTGTAAATTTTAAATGATATATGTACTTTCCGTCCTCCCACCTCCACTCTATGCTCTAATGTAAGACTGCTTCAGCAGTGTTGCTAAGTTAATGGAAAACTTTTTCTAGTCAAGTCAGGTGAATGTGTCTTCTGCTAAATAATGTTAGCCGTTTACATGAATTGTATGGTCATTAAATGGAATCAATGATTCCTCTTTAATTTCCAGAGGGGAAATGAATTATGGAAATCAATCAGCATTCTGATCATTAATTTTTATACTTTAATTTTGCCATTCAGCATTCTAAATATCCAAAGTGCAAGTCACATGATAATTTGTTTTGCATTGCGTGCACTATACAACACTTAAAACTTGTCATTTAAAACGTTTTTTCAGGAGATGAATGCTAGTCAGAAATTAATAGATTGTATTATTCATAGTTTTAAAATTATGACAATGTCATAATTATTACAAAGCTAAATAATCATGTTTATTTTTGTGCAGTTGCCCTTTGATAGTTCCTGGTTTTAAAACCTGTTAAGTGTATAATCTTATAAATAGTCATCTACAGAATTTATGGAGAAAATGCCCAGTCCATTCACATCACATGGACCAGGAATTCTTTTTGTAAATGACTTAAGGTAACACCATGCAGTTCAGTGCCTAATAAATGCTTTTTAATGATGAACATTTCTATAATGACTCGTAAGATACCATAGTCCGATTTTTCTCACATTAAAATAACTGAAGTCACTTGTGTAACGTACTTATACTTTGCTGCATTTTAATTATCCTTCAACAGCTATTAAAGTGGAATGTAAGTTTAGTTTTGAAGGAAGGGAAATAAATGTTTTCCATATTTTGTCTTGATTTACTTTCTGTATGAGAACAGCTGTGTTTTTGATAGGTTTATGGTTTGCATGAATTCATATTTAAAGTGATCCAGGCCAATGCATGGCTATTGCTGTAAATCTTGATGTTTATTTCTGCCTTGTAAAGTTCTATCATGGCCTACCTAGAATTTAATATTCAGTAGACAAATTAATTGGTCCTCTGCACAACTTTTTTAATAAGTAGATTATTTTACAAAGAAATTTGAACAAATTTAATTGAATCTTTTGTTTAGCTTGCCTCTAAGAACTTTTCTTAATAAAGCTCCCAAAACTTCTCAGCAAATAAATCTCCCCTAAGTAGGAAAACTAGATTTCATATTTGCTTACTTTGAATTAACAGCAACTTTCCACAAGTAAATCTGTTCTTGCAAAGATGTGAGCAGAATAGTTAAAAATAATATTTTTATGTTTCATGGTTCTAAATGGAAGCCATAAATGCAGTAAATACTATCTGTTGTTTAACTACTTCAATCGTCATTTTTTACATCTTCAAGTTTATTAGGTTAAAAAAAAAAATAGGGCAGCCTTGGAAGGCAGCTACTACAGAAAACTGCAGTTTTGTGTTAAAGATAAAGTAGTATTTTCAGCTCCCTGAAAAACCATTCCTGCTGAAACTGCTGTAGAAATTGTGAAGCTGCATGAGTGGAGAGTATTGAATCTGTGGTTATAGTAGTTTTCTCAGGTTTGTTTATCTTGATGTTTGATGCACTGTGTTTTATAGTTATTAAAGTCGAGTAATATTATTTCTATGCAGTGTTATGTGTCATTGGCCTTTTGTGAATGTGCATGTTTTAAACTGCAAATTTTCAACATTTTGTCCTCTAACTGTTATTAAAAATGAAATAAACTTTACCATTACTTAAAATTGTTGAAGCTTTGATTGCTAGTTCTAGAAACTGTGTTGCTTTCTAAAACCTTCAAATCCAACAGTAGCTAGTCTGAGAAGGTGTATCCCAGTGATTTATAAAATATCCCTTCATTTTAATCCAGCTAAATCAGACATGAAATGGAGTGCATTAACTCTAGTTTGGTAAGATGGGTAGTTTTTATAATTAAATAACAATTTCTTAATAAAGTTATTTTGTCACTTTTTAATGAAAGTATTTTGTCACTTCAGTACGAAAAGCCTCCCGGGATTGTCCCTGTTACATGTTTAAATCAGCTTGCAAGTAAACAACTAATTCATGGTTTCAACCATGAATTATGTTGGATGGATTTGTTTTCTAAACCAACTAAACTTTTAAGTTAATGAGAAAGTGGTCAAGTTTAGCCAATAACATTTGAAGGCAGTAACCAGAAAATAACAAAATTGAGCACATGAGACAGAAGTATCGACAGCATCAGAAACGAGAACAATCACTTCAGCAAAAATTAGTGTCCTTTGGTAAAAGAGAAACAACTGAAAATACAATTAGGTAAATTACTAGAATAGGATTAGTTCTCAAAGAGGCACTGGAGAGGCAGTTTGAGGAGCATCTGATTTTATTAGACTGAGGCCGTGCGTGCTTAGCTGCCTGGAGCCCCATGTCCTCTCCCACAATCTTCCCAGGGACGACAGTTGGGTGGGGACCTCCATTCAAAACCACAGCAAAACAGTTCATGGATATGTTACCTCTGAATTCTATCAAATAATTTTCACATTCAACTCCATTCTCCTTAAAATAAGCACGTGCTTCCACTGACCTGTAATTTAAGATGCCTTCTAATACTACCATAATCTAAAAGCAAACTGGAAATACATTTCCATAAATTCAATGTGTCATCTCCATTTAAATTTTGTTTTTGTATGCGTAGGGCATCTCTAACCTAAAGCTTTCATTTCAGTAACACAGAACTACCTCACTTTAATGAAGAAAGGTCTTCCTAACCTAGATAATTTCATGAATAGGCTAATAAAATTTGTTGGAAAATATGAAACACCTCTTGCCATTTTATTACTTTCAAGTACATGAAACTAGCAATGTAAATAAGGATTTCCTGTCAGAATAATTTCATTAACTATTTAATTGCAATTTTAAAATAGTCATGTACATACAAAAATATGTTAACAGCTTGTTCCCTTAATAGTTTAACATGCCTATGAATTATTAGTTTTCCTGAACACATAATAAATGTTTTGGATTATGCAAAGGTAAAATCCCAACCCAGTGAAATTTGTCAAATTCCTGGTTGTGACTGTATCTACTTTCAGGAAGTTTTTTGGTTATCTCATTTTAGAGAGAAAATTTCCTATCGAGTCAAGTCAATCTGGTAAATTCACCATGAGAAGTAGCTAATAACAAAAATGAAACAGGTGGGGAAAATAAGGAATTATCCATTTGGACAAGTGTACAATCTGTTCACTTTGGAACATAACCATTTTAAAGCAAATTTACTATGTCAAATGTGCTTTTTTTTGGTTAGAAAAGCACACTTATTTTAGAATAGATTTGTCTCCAAGGAACCGTTATTTTTTTGTTTCTGAGACGTAGTCTCACTGTGACACACAGGCTGAAGTGCAATGGCACAATCTTGGTTCACTGCAACCTCCGCTTCCCAGGTTGAAGCGATTCCCCTGCCTCAGCCTCCCAAGTAGCTGGGATTACAGGCGGCTGCCACCACACCTGGCTACAAATGTGCTCTCTAAAGCAGATGATGAAAGAAATGTACAGACCATGAGTACCCAACAGGATGAGAGGATGCCCGACTCCAGACAATAGCAGGAAGTTGACCAAGTACCAAAGGGGCCCATGAATCAAGGACTTACTCGATCAAACTGGAGGACCATTTTCTCTGTTCCCTACCCCTAATCAAAAGTGATGTCTGCCCTCCCACAGTACTTAGCCTTTCATTTTTATTCTGAAGTATTTCATCTGCTTTCTGTTATTTATCCTTACTACACAGCTTTCTGCCCACTAGAATGCAAGTGACAAGAGACAGTGTCTGTAACTTCTTCTCAAGGCAACCATAAGAAAAAGGTAGTACTAATGTCTCTATTTTACAAATGAGAAAACTGAGACACAGTGAACTGAAGTGGCCCAAAGTCACTCCACTTTTAAGTGACACACCCAGAAAACCCAAGCATTACAGCTTCAAAATCCATGCTCAATCACCTTCTGGAATCCCATTTCTCATGTGTAAAGGGAGAAATGTTTATCATCTAGTGTTTTTATTCATGCTTCACTTTATTTCACATTCTCATAATGCAGCATAAGCTCTTCTTGACTATTACAATCCCCTGATATCAATAGGATATGTACAATATGATACAATTGATCACTTTTTCCCCAATAGATTTACTGAAAAGTACATTGGATATTTTTGTTTTTCTGACAAAATTAGACCTCCTAGGGCTAATGTCACACACAACATAGAATTTCAAAGTAGACCTCCTGGTTCAAATCTGTCCCCTATGGTATCGTTTGTCCTTGTGCACAATGTTTAACCTTCTCACCTTGATTTCTTCATCTGCATGATAGGCATGATGCTAATCCCCTCTTCAGGGTTGTGAAGATTCAGTGATAGAATTCGTAAAGCACTTGGGACACATGGTGCTTAATAAATGTTATCCATTATTGGCATAACAACCTTTCAAAATGCAGAACTTCTATTTTTCACAATAATCATGGTATGAGGATGTTAGATTCAAATTCTTTCTGAAAGTAACAAAAACAGACAAGTTTCCCCTGTATTTGGTGGTTTAGCAGATTGTGAGGAACAGCTCCTTAGAAATTACAAGTGATTTTATTTGACCTTGGCAGCCTAATCTTTCTAAAATGAAGATAATGATCCCATTCCCCTCCCCTGTGAAATCCTTCCAGACTCCCTTTTGCATTTGACATCTGTTCAAATGCCGTGGTGTTCAAGATCTCTAATCTGTACCTGCTTCTCTCTCCAGCCTCACTCTTCTTCTTGTTTTGTTTGTTTGTTTCTGGTTTTGAGACGGAGTCTTGCTCTGTTGCCAGGCTGGAGTGCAGTGGTGCAATCTTAGCTCACTGCAACCTCTGCCTCCTGGATTCAAGCAATTCTCCTGCCTCAGCCTCCTGAGTAGCTGGGACTACAGGTGCCCACCACCACACCTGGCTAATTTTTGGTATTTTAGTAGAGACAGGGTTTCACCATGTTGACCAGGATGGTCTCGATCTCCTGACCTCGTGATCCACCCACCCTGGCCTCCCAAAGTGCTGGGATTACAGGCATGAGCACCCAGTCTTCTTCTGGGTTCTTAAATGTTCCTTGTTCTTTCAGGCTCATGGGTGGGTGCTTCTGTGTCTGTCTATGAATTCTTTACTCTGCCTGATATATTTTTCCCTTATTTCCAGCCCCCCTCTCTTCCTCTGCCCTGTCTTCTTCATTCAAATCCTATGTGTCTCTCAAGGCTCAGGTCCAATGTCAACATCTCCAGGATGAACAGTGTCCTTTGTAAGTGCTGCCAGGGTATCCTGCACTCCCTTGTAATCGCGGTTACCACAGAGAGCAGAAAAAGATATGGTGCTTCTTTTATAAAGCATCTATGACATTTTATCACAAGTATTTGTCTTTGTCATCATGCTGGAGCCTGTAATAGGTAGTGGCTCCTTGAGTTGGAAGTGCATTTTAATGATCTTTTATTCTTCTCACCCAGCACCTAACCCATAAGTGGTGTTCAGCAAAGAATTGTTGAATGGGACAATATCTAGAAATCTGCCACAAGATAGGCTTTTTACCTAACATTGTGAATAATCATATCAGCTATATAGCTTCCAGGGAGAAGGTCAAAGGCATGTACTGCATATCACCAATTACTTGGGGATATGATTTGATCTAGTATCACCAAATGCCATATTGCAATGAGGTACACAATATCTCTCTAATTTTAAACAATTTATGGCCAGTTAAATTGACTGGGGCATCCTGCTCAGGAAGGGAAATTTGCAGATGTGAACTCTCTATGAATTCCTTAGCGTTAACTTGTCTAATGGACATAAACTGTTCTCCAAAGGGATGACAAAAGTACAGCTACTAGAGAAATCTGACAACTAGATGGTATTCAGTGGGGACAGTTCCACCCTCTAGGGCACATGGTGGAATTGCATGGGAGAATCTTCAGCATCAGAGTGTTGGGGCGGAGGTGGATGTGCTACTGGCATTCACTGAGGGGGACTCAGTTGTAACAAAGATCCTACAATGCATGGAGCAGCCCGCACAACAAAGACTTGATGCCCGTCGACATGACTTTGGAACGTCCACCATTCCTACTGGTGAAAAAAAAAATGTAATCCCATTTTACCTATATTTTTTGCACTGCCCTAGTATACATTGAACTCTTCAGATATACAGCCACTGTGCAAATCAAAGGATGATCAAACTTTGCTGGGAAAAATCACATTAATGGCATCTGTGCAATTGTGTTTATCTGAGTTGCCAGAATGACCAACTGCATCCATCTGGATCTGAAGCTGTCACATCATGGTAATTTTGAGTAAGGGGTTAGCATCTGTGTCTTTTTTAAGTCTGCCCAAGCCTTTACATTTAGAAATAAGTTACTTCCCTTTCTTTCTTCTATTTACCACTGGGGCATTCTATTGATTTTAAAAAACCATGTGTGTAGTGAGTTATCTATAAATTTCATTTTAGGACTGATAAAGGGATGTCACAAAATATTTGTTCTAAGGAGAGCTCATTTTGGGGTCCAACGGGGCCCCAAATCACTGCGTTTGAAGCTTAGGCTTATTCTCTTAAAATCTCCGATGAATTTTGTACACAGAACAATCAAAATCTCAAAGCAGGTGTTCCCTTGCTGTTTGGATCTATCTGTTTATGCATATCAACTCCAGCACAGACTAGCTGCAGGGCCTTGGGCAAGTTACTTCATTCCTTTGTGCCTCAGCTTTCAAATCTTTAAAATAGGAATTGTAATACTTTTCTGTTGGGGTTGTTGAGAGCATAAAACAAGTTAATACGTGTTAATACTTAATGCTTGGCTCATAAGAAGAGCTTTAATAAGGTTACCTTAAAACCATTAAAAGGACCAATATACCACAAACATAAATAAAACTAGTCTAATAGTGTAGGATTGCACCCAAGAACATGTGTATAAATGTTCATCCTTTTACATGCAGCTCTTTCTTTCCTTGATTATTTTGAACAATTTGGGAAACCTGAAAGACAGCTTTTAGATACAGGATAAAGCAGGAGACTAGAAGTCAGAGCCCCTCTGCCTTTAGACTGAGCAGATGCATAATGTCTTTGAACTTGTTTCCTTAACTAGAAAACGAAGAGACAAGGCCAAACAACTCTTTTAGGACAGAATTCTGCCTCTAACTAGTTGTGTTTGAAAATTGAGAGTGACATATGATAGTATGAATTCCTATAAATCTGGGCTTTCAAATCACACCTGCAAGGACCAGGTAGGTAACATAGCAGAAATAGATGGGCCAGGTGGGGAGACCAGGCAGGAGGCTGGCAAATGGCAGGTATCCTGTCTGAAGAGGATTGACCTGACCCCAAGGCAGTGCAGAACCTCTGGTGCCACGTCCTGTATGTCACGAGAAGCCAGAAATCCATATTCTTATGAGAAACGTCCCAATGATGAATTCTCCACAGGCCAAATAACCCATCGGAGGGCTGGAGACTGAGACTGCCATAAAAATTCACTTCCTTTGCTGCTTTCACGAGCCCTGATATGGAATTTTTTTATTTAAAATATGAAGTATGTGTTAAAGACATTTCATTTCATTGAATAGCAAAAACATTGCTAAAGAGATAAAACGAATCATTTAAAATTTCAATAGAGTTCATGAAAACATAAAGTATTTTATTTATTCTAATCCAACAAGATATATGCCCAAATATATAGTCATCAGACATAAAATCCAGTGGCACTGGAGATATATATAATATTAGATGATTATACCAATAGCTAGACTTTGAACTCCACAGTTATTAACATAAAAATTACAGTATGACTACTAAATAATTAGTACAGTCAATGTGGTAAATACATTAAATTACAAATATTTACATTTGTACATAGCTCATCTTACAAATAAATGTTTTAAGCCCCAACTGTCCAACTTTCACGGAAACACTAAATGTTGCTGAACAAAATGTCTGCAATAAATACTCCCTCCAGTGGGTGGGGGAAATGATTTTACATAGACTCTGTGTTACAATGAATGTCTGAGTATATATTTAAAACTTTAAACTCCTCATGTAGTTATTGAAACCTTGTATTCTGGAAAAAACCTCATATTTTAAACAAAATCTAGTTATTTATTTAAAAAGTAAATGTTCTCATTATGCTAATATTATTCATGGTTAGGTTACTCCCGAAGTCATAAACAGATTGTTCACTGCCCCTTAAGTTTACCTAATAGTTAATTTTTTAAGTGAACCTTCGATAATTATAATTAGGTATTTTTCTTTGCTTATTTATGAATGTATTTCTATCATAACTCAATGAACAACTTATATGAAAAAGAAACATGTGGCCCTTTTCTAAGCAGCATAGCTGAATGTCCAGTAAAACATTTTCAGCCAATTTGCAACTTTAAAGTCAAACTGCTGCATATTTTGAATAAAAGTAGCATAAATTGAAATGTAATGATCACATGTTTGCAAAACCAGAAAACAGTTCTCTGGTTTAGCCATTCTGTGATTGGAGCCAGGAACTCTCAAATTAGAAGGTGCTGTGTTTTCCTAGCATGCTCCTCCATGACACTGATCAGTTACAAGAGAAATTTTCTCAGAATTGCATGTGGCAATGGCAGCAGGGCTCCACCTGTCTGCCATTTGACTGACTTGTGGATTCATGGCCTGGGCGTGTCAACTGGAACTGAAGTCTGGACAGTTCTTCCCAGGCAGGGGGGGCTCCTGCTGGAGGGGGTAAGCGAAATACTGGGGTGACACCAGGAAACCAGATGGCTGAGCCAGGTGGATTGAGTGACTCGTGGTGTATGGCGGGGGCGGCGAGGGCACCAGGCAGCTCGGCTCAGCCCTGGCAAAGGAGAACCTGCGGATGGAGCCGCCTGTCGAGCTAGAGCTCGTGGCTGTGCTGGACTGCCGGGAGGGTGCCCTGGGGCTGGTGGAGGTCAGGATCATGGGTAGGGTCTCTGTCTGATAGCTGCGGAGTGAGAAGCGGATTGGCTGCTGCGAGGGCTCCTTGGGTCTCAAACAGGTGCAACAATAAATAGCCACTACAGAGCCCAGGATGATGAACGCAATGAAGATGGAGCCGACGATGAGAAAGGGGACGTAGACAGGCTCTAAAAGGCAAAAACAGACATAAACAGATGCTCGGATGAGGATCTCCCAGACTCTGAGCTCCGCTTGGGCAGCTGAGGGTTGAGAGGTGGCAGACTCAGTATTTTCACTGTTGTCAGCTCAGTTTTTCAGAGCTTGTTAATGGTAACCTGCAACATGCAATGCAAACCGTGATGATGTAATATTCTCGCTACTCCTAGCAGGGAGGAAGCAACAGATACCGTAACCTCTGTTAGCAATTAACCATCATATTGCACATCTGGAAGTCAGAAAAAAAATGGAATCTGTTCTCCTGTTCAGGCACTGGAGGGAAAGGGTGAATTTTAGGGGTTACAATAATTCTGGGTTTAAATGCAGGTTTTAGTAGTTGGATCACAGTGAGGCAATAAGAGATTTGACCCCTCTCTTAGGCTGGCAATCCATCTCCCATCCAAGAATCTCCAGTCTAAGCAAATAGAGCCAGGCCTATCAAATGAGATTCCCCTCTACACACAGACCTAGGATTTTGTGAGACTCCAGAAAGAACAGTATAAAGAAATTCACAGAGGGCTCAATCTACTGTGTCTCCTACCATACCACAAATTGCCAGCTCTGGCTTCTTCTTTCCAGGAAAGATTTGGAATACCCACTCCAGCTTCCATGCCTCTCAATTCCCATCCAAGTCTGAGAAGTCAGACTGAACTTTAGATAGCTCACGAGGCAATTCTTGGTGTCCACGGCCCAGACTTTCTATAAAAGCATCCCTCAAACAGAGCAAACTCCAATTTCCTTCTCCCTCTACAAGGCAGACATAAAATTTCCAAGCCCAGAGGCATCCCCTAGGGCAATTCTCCAGGTATGTCCCTTGATAGAGCCGTGGTAGGACACAGTCTCCAGCTTACAGGTAGAAGAAAGAAAACCTGCATTGATTAAGTCCCTACTGTGTGCCTGGCTCTTTCTCATTCATTATCTGATTAAAGTCTCATGGAGACCCTGTGAGATTGACATGATAAGCTCCATTTTCCAGATGTGGAAATAGATCAGACAAGTTTGTGCCTTCCCATAGACAGAGCCAGTGAAGACAGGTAACTATCAACTATTTGTGGGCTCCCAGGCATAAGCTCTTCTGTGTCCCTCCCATCCTCCCCTGTTTACTAGCACCAGTGTGCAAGAAAAGGCAAAGTGAGTAACTACCATTTACTTAGCCCTGGCTTCAGCATTCATACACTCTCAGGTCACCAAACACTTAACTCCTTTGAGAGCAATATGCCCACTTTAGAACTGAGAAGAGGTATCCAGAGCAGTTAACTAACTTGCCTCAGTTACAAGGCCGGCAGGTGATAGAGCCAAGGTCCATCAGGGTTTGCCTGATCCCAGACTCAAGGAGTGTGGAGACTGCCTCTCCCTTTTGCTGTCCTCTAGTAACCGAGCCGAATAGGGAGTGCAGAGGGAGCCCCTGCTGCAGACTGGGCAATTGCCCTTACTCCCAGAGAGCAGCTGGGTCCCCCAGGGTGAGTGAGTGAAGCCGTGGGGAAGAGTCTGTATTTTTCTCACAGGCCAGAACGGCCTAGATTTCCCTACTTTCCACTGAGCATCTTTTCTCCAGAAACGACTTCCCAAATCCTCTAGCTTGGAAATGTTGACCCCCAACATTCACCCTCTAGTGGAGCACTAATGGAGGGCAGACTCCCCTGTCCTCTAGGTTATCAGTTTGCGGGGAGGGGTCGTTGGGGAACCTTTAATGATCTCTCCAGCATCTCCTCCCTTTCCCGGCTACCTTCTCTTGCCGGCTCCAGACCTGGGCTCTCTGGAATCCTGGGGTGTCACCCGCTCTCATCTCCGCCCGCTTCTCCGGTTTCCCCCGCCATAAAACCCTCGCCTCAAGCTCTAAAGCGTTTCCCTGATGTTCCGATTCAGGTGGAAGACTTTTTTTCAAGGTGTAAATTTTCTTTGCTGGGGTCGTGATTTATTCCGCTCTGAAGTGAGCGGAAATTTGACCCGTGTTTTCCTACGTGAGAATAGGAGGCGGGGAAGCACCTTCGACCCTTGTTTCTAAATCTCCACCTCGAAGACCTGGGCATTTCTGAAAGGCGTGACAATAGGGGTTGGGCCGGAGAGGGTAATTCGATTCAGAGAATTGAAAGGAAGTCTGCAGAACGGGGCCGCGGCTTAGAAACGCTATCATAGGACAAAAAAAAAAGTGACTGTAGTTTCTTAGCCCGGAAGGCCTGCAACTGAGCGCGCGACAAGAGTCGCGATTCCCTGCATTCGGCACTTCCCGAAGCTCCCGAAGTGACAAGGGCGCGCAATGGGACACCCTCGCCCCCCCCCCCCCCCCCCCCCCCCCCCCCCCCCCCCCCCTTCCTTTCCGGGAAAATTTTTTTTTTTGGGCCGACCCGCAGAGACCGCAAGTGGCGGGAAGCGGGACTGCAAATAAATAAAGGACCATGATCTGAAACACGACCACCCGCTCATCCCTTGATTCCCTCAACCCGGCCGCGTCCCCTTGGCGCACAGACCGGGGAAGGCGCACAGACCTTCCTGGGTCTGTGCGTCCTCCCGCGCACACGTGCAGCCGCCGCCGTTAGGCGGGCGGGGATCTGTCCCCAAGGGCCCCGCACTTACGCGCGGTGATGCCTGGGTGCTCCAGCTCGCCGCGGTCGTTGGTGCAACCGCCTTGCTCCAGCCGGGCGTCGGCCGCCGCGCAACAGTAGCGGAGCGCGCAGGAGCCGCAGCAGATGGTAGCGTCTAGCGTGTCGAAGTCCTCTGGGCACTGGAAGCCCTCGTGGTAGTTGCCCTGCACGTCCACCCAGCCGTGGCAGTACTCTCCGGACTGCTGGGCGCCCGCCGGGCCCCAGCGCAGCCAGCCGAGGAGAAGGCAAAGCGCCAGCAGTGCCCCCATCGCCACTGGGCTCCCTGGGCGGCCCGGAGCAGGACGCAGCTGGAAAGCGAAGGGCTGAGCCCGGGATCAGGGCGCACAGCGATTCCGCCTCCCCAGGGACACGTCGCAAGCGGCTGGCCCCAGCGGCCGAAGCCAGTCCTGCGTGGGATAGCAGGGAACGGGGAGGCGACAGGGGCTGCACTACGAGTTCCGCAGGCCGGGAGTCAGCATGGTGCGCGGGGCGAGTTGGCTAGGGCCCGCGGGAGGCGCCGGCAGAGGCAGTTGCTGGGGCTGTCGCTGCCGCCCTTTGCCCGGCTCATAGCGCTCCCCGCGCGAGGGGCGCGCCAACCCCCCGGCCACCTCCCTCCCCATTCCTCAAGGGAGCCATCGCGCCCGGGGCTGCCAACTCCAGCGCTGCAGAGTCCCAACTTGTGGCGATCGCCGGGTCCCGAGAGGAGCCGGAAGAAAAGAATTTGTTCCCCACGTGCGAGTACCCCGGACAGGCGGCCGCTCAGCCCCCGCCCCTATCTGTCACAGGAGCAGGAGTCAGCTCCGCCGCGGCCAAGTACAAACGGCAGCGGGATTGCTGACAGCTCTGCCCGCAAGGCGTCCTTTAAAAAGGAAGAGGGAGGAGGAGACAACCAGGGTTAAGAAAGAGTCCGCCTTCCCGGGTAGCGCCGCTGGAGCTAATCACAGCGGGTGCGGCGCTGGCCGAGGGTCCTCTGCGCTTTCTGGTTCGCGCTCCATCCTCCGCCTCTCCCCGCCACCCCGCCCATGCCGCTCCCCAGGACTTGACTCTCAACCTGAAGATATCAGACCCTCCCCTCCCCCGCCGCACACCCCAACTCTCTCACAGCCCGGAAATGTCTGCAGAGTGACGTTGAGGGCTGCCGAATTCCCGCGTTTATCCACGCACGTGGGCGCCGCGAGTGGAGACGCTGGATTTACTGTTCAATGGAGTTAATGCACGAATGCGGTGCAGTCATTGAAGTTTGTCGAATCATCTGTGCCCTGTCGCACAGACTCAGACTCGTTCCTGGGATACCGCTTCTATAGGTTCAGGACCGAGAACATGGTTTTTAGGTGTCGCCAACATGTGCACTGAGCTTTCCACCTACGTTTCCACTTTTTCTGGAACGACACGTTTTCACAAGTACACACACACTCGCACTTTTTCCGCCGTGTGAAGGATTGCCGGTCACCTCTGCCAGCCAAGTCCAGCTCGCAAAACCTCAAAGAGCAAGACTTCTCCGTTCACGCCCGCAAAGGAAATAAAGGAGCAAAATTAATGATAATTGAGCAGAACTGAACTTCCGTTCAGGGAAAGAAACACATTTATTTAAATGATGTGTCCCCTGTGGGCTATTTTCAGGGGCACTGCTCCGTTAGCGGCGTAAGTGCCTTATGGAACTGGTGTTATGTGAAACCTGGGTCAAACGCAAGCGTTTATTTTGACTACATCCTGAACTTCCAATCATCTATTGGTTTGTGTGACTATGTTTGGCGTATCTCGGCTTATTTGTCAAACACGCTGCATACCCGTGTTCCTGAGTTAGATGTCGGCAAGTTGAGTGAAACAAAAGGAACAAAGTGTTCTCAGCTCCAGCGACACAAGGTGCGCGGTCAAACGCATTAATCTCGTTCGCAGCTTCCTGATGAACCGAGCCGGTTCTAGAGAAACTTTAAAAAATCTCCTATTATAAAACGAACTTTTTTTTTTTTTTTTGATCTAAGTTAAAGTATACTCCAGATTAAATAATTACTTTTGATTTCTAATTTTAGGTATTGGGATTAGCATTTAGTTATGAAGCTGTTGAAAATACATGTCCAACATTTCACACGTTAAGTGGGACTGTGTAAATATTTAACTTTATTGCTCTTTTGGAATTACATACTTCTTAGGACAATACAAAGCTATTAAGTAAAAACAAATTAAGTTGGAGCTTTCAATGACAATGAAACAGTTTTTTTCTTGGTTTCGTTAAATAGTTTAAGCATATGGGAAATTGTTTTGCAGAAATTTCTTAGATATTGGGTGTTGTATTTACAAAAAAAAGTTCTTGTCAGGCTTAACCTTTTTTTAAAATCTAGTTTTTTTTTAGGAGTGTTGTTTCAATTGTGTATATATCCTGAGCAATTACGGGAAAATGTCACTTAGAAACACAGCAAAAATGAGACATAATGACTATAATAAGATGATAAAAATTATGACATGTTTACTGCTAATAACTTTCCCAGAACCACACCTTTTAATATTAGTTTTTGTTAAAATTTAGAGGAATTTCATTACGTCATAACTGCATAAAGTTCTGCAGCAGCAGCAACCTTTGCTAGTCCCCCAAGGGTCAAGTTTCTCTCATTATCCAGCTGTTCTTTGATAGCATTAATATTTTAAGGAGTGATTTGTTGGCACTTACCTCCTATTAATTACATTCTCCGTGCCACAGTGGGATTCTTTTCCTTAAGACACCAGCTATAATTAATTCCCTCATTCAAAGCTCCTGTCTACTTGACTTATTTAGAGGGCATTTTACCCAAATTTAGTTGGATGATATTTACTAATGGAAAGTAACCAAACCTCCAAATTACTTGATCCTTCATAGATCTGACTTGTGTGAACAGTAAACAACTGTGCACCATGCTTCAGATCTAGGTCCTGGTCCTAAGCGCCTTTAAAACCATTACAACAATCAGCTCCAGGAGTTTGCCTGGGCGAGGGGTTGTGGGGAGGCAGTGATATGTTTGGTTTCTTGTCATAGAAGATCTCTGCAAACTTTCCATTGTCAAATTTTAACTTCAAAACTTATGCCCTGAGAATCCTCTTCACCAACAGAAAGAGAATATTTGCCTCTTTTTAGATGTATAAACATCCAAAGTTTCTGTTATTCTGTTACTAGTTTAATAGTAAAGGAAGATGAAAAAGTTCTCATAGACACCCCTGAAAGACTCTAGGGGGAAGACATAGGGATAGAAAATGAAGTCCACAATATCTGGGGTATTATGTAGAGGTTTTGGAAATTCTTTATTGTTTCTTATCTCAGTAACACAAATTCCATATTTTGATCAAGAACATAATCATAAGAGATCATTTCCCCAGCCTACATTCTCTTGTGGCCCTGCCTCAAGGAAACTCTGTAGGAAGTGAGTTAAATGACATGATGTCTGGAATATGCTTTAATAAACACCAGCAAGAAAGAAAGAAAGAGAGAAGAGAAAGGGAGAAAGAAAGGAAAAGAAAAGAGGGAGGGTAGGAGGAAAAAGAAAAGATAGATGAGCAATAGAGATGAGAAGATGGGCTAGGCGGAACTGAAACACAACTGGCGACATGTTGATAACTAGTTGGCTGAAGGGAACTTATAAAATCGAAATGCAATTCTTTTTTTTCTTCCTCTTTTGTTTTTTTTTTTTTTGAGACAGAATCTCGCTCTGTCACCCAGGCTGGAGTGCACTGCAACCTCCACTTCCCAGGTTCAAGCAATTCTCCTGCCTCAGCCTCCTGAGTAACTGGGACTACAGGCACCCACCACCATACCCAGCTAATTTTTGTATTTTTAGTAGAGACGGGGTTTCACCATGTTGACCAGGCTGGTCTTGAACTCCTGACCCCAGGTGATCCGCCCCCCTCGGCCTCCCAAAATGCTGGGATTACATGCGTGAGCCACTGCACCTGGTCAGTGCACTTAATATTCTTAGGAAATATTTGCTGACCATATTTTTAAACTTTATTCTGGCCAGACATGGTGGCTTATGCCTACAATCCCAGCACTTTGGGAGGGTGAGGAGGGAGGATCGCTTCAGCTCAGGAGTTCAAGACCAGCCTGGGCAACATGGTGAGACCCTATCTCTACAAATAAAAATATAATTATCTGGGCATGGTGGCACATGTCTGTAGGCCCAGCTACTCAGGCAGCTGAGGTGGGAGGCTCACTTGAGCCCAAGAAGTGGCAGCTGCAGTGAGCAGCGGTGGCACCACTACACTCCAGCTTGGATCAACAGTGAGGAGGTGTCTCAAAAAAAAAATTGTTCTGTTGACTTATCTTTTTTATGCTCTTTGGAGCAGAGTGAATGATTTGAGAAAACCAAAAGCAGGGGAGTGAAGGGCCACATGGATCAGAAAGGTATGGGGACTAAAATATACTGAGGAAAAACGAGGGAGGCTAAAGGAATGCAGAAAACAAAAGCAAAAACAAAAAAGGACAATTCACGGGATTATGGAATTCTCCTCCAGCTTATTTGCATTGGCCTCAGAAACAAAATGAAAACCAAGAGTTCCTCAACCCTCCCTCAAGTTCGCTTGTGGAGTGACTTGTTATCACTTTCCTTTAATTCTGAAAAAAAAACTTTAATTTTCCTTTAATTACCTTGTCCATGACTTCATGGAATTCTCTTCCTTGGATCACTTGTAAATCTTACTCCAGGCTCCTCTCAATCTGAGTTACTAGAAAGGTGTTTTCTCTGAAATTTGTTGTGGTGCATGTTTATCCTAGAGAATAGCAAGGTGCCCAGAAGGACACTTTCAGACCTGGGCAACCCAGCCCCAGGCCAGGCCCCTCTTCCTGCCCTGTGTTTCAGGCAGCCTCAGTCTCTTCATTTACCAAGAGGGGATTAAGCTAGGGCCCTTTCAGCAGTGTTTCTCCAAAGGCCATGAAATACCTGGGAATCTTGTTAAAATGCAGACCTGGCCGGGCACAGTGGCTCACATCTGTAATCCCAGCGCTTTGGGAGGCCGAGGCAGGCGGATCGCTTGAGGTCAGGAGTTCGAGACCAGCCTGGCCAACACGGTGAAACCTCGTCTCTATTAAAATTACAAAAATTAACTGGGCGTGGTGGCGGGCGCCTGTAACCCCAGCTAGTCGGGAGGCTGAGGCAGGAAAATTGCTCGAACCCGGGAGGCAGAGGTTGCAGTGAGCCAAGATCACGCCACTGCACTCCAGCCTAGGTGACAGAGATAGAGTCCATCTCAAAAAAAAAAAAAAAAAAAAGCAGACCTGACTCACAAAGTCTGCAGTGCGGCCTGTGATTCTGCATTTCTAATGAGTTTCCAGGTGATGCTGAGTGGCCGCATTGAGGACAATACTCTGAGACCCTCTGGCCTTCCTCTGCCCTGTCTGCAGCCGAAAGAGTGAATAGACCCAGAGGGTGGTGCCCACCCAAAGCCCATTCCCTCCCTTTTTGTACCACTCTCTGGGTCCTGGATCCCAGCACTCCCTACTTAAAGAGGCCAAAAGTTGTTTCTAGGCTGCACAGAAGCCTCTTCCTGATTTTAAGAGGTTCTAGCGGGAGGTGTTTCAAAATTTGTTCACACAGGCTGGGATGCCCAGACACATATATGAGAGGCCCCTTGCAGTGCAAGAGGAAGTCAGGTATGGGAAGAAAGAGGAAGTCAGAGGAACAGACTCAGGCTGGTGGCTTTCATGTCTTTTCCTGCCCTGGCTTGAAAATGTGAGAATGGGCCTGTTGTCCAGTATGTCGTAGAGACTCTGTAAATGGTGGTAGAGGGTATAAGAGATTGATTGAATAAACAACAAAAGGAATGTTTTTCCTTAGCAATTCCATAGTATTAAACCACACACATTACAATTTTGTGTTAGGGCGTCTGTCTTCCCCATTTGTCTGACCTCCTTTTTCTTTATTGGATCCTAGGACCTAGCACATAGCGGGTGCTTAGTAAATGTTGAATAAATAACTGGCTGAAACAATGCGTGGCTATTCGAGAACTTGTTGCAACTGAGTGACATCCGTTTCACGACTATACAGAATTGCAGCAGAGGAGAGCAGGATGAATTCCCAGGCAGGGGGTATTACAGAGTCATCTCCTGGTGATTTAATCATAACTGTAGTGCATCAAGAACTGTCCAGTGTGTCAGCACTGCCACAATAGGGCAGTCATCGGCCAGCACAGGAAAGTGTGCCTCTTACTAATCACATGGCCTTGAGCAAGGTCATTTCAGGGTACTACACTTCAGCTTTTGTGTCTCTAAAATGAGGGGTGTGGGAAGGAGTAATCCTTACCTTGAAAGATTATTATAAGGATTCAAAATAAAACATGTAGCAGGGACGCAAAATAAAACATGGAGTGTGGCACAGAGTTGGCACTTCATAACCAGTAGGTATTAGTATTATTACCCACCGCCAGCTGATTGGAATCTGTAATCAAATAATCATGGAAGGTTTCCTGCTAACCAGAGTAGGCCGGTTCCCGGATTAAATTGAATAGATTATTTACAGTTCCTCTTCATTTATTCCCTTCTTCATTAAATGTGCCCATTCATAACCACTGGCAAGTGAATGTTGATTATTCATTTTTACAGTTGTTCTCCTGAGACATGCCCAAAGCTAGGAGAAGAGGAGGATAAGAGTGGGTGTCAGATGACCACAGTGTAAGGAGAGGCCTTACTGGACAGACCTTATTTCAGCTGGATTTCTACAAGGTGTAGCCCCAAGCACAGGTGGGCATTTAATAAGTATCCGATTAGTCTGTGATTCCATATTATGTCAGTAGAGATGTAATTTATTAACATGGGCTCCTGGCATCCTTCCAGTGCATGTATAATAGAATGACATTTTTCATACAGAAATATAAATTAAATTAATTGGCATCCATATTTAATTGAAACTCCCTTGACAGTAGATGGATTCTCCCCTAACACCACCCCTTTCTCAGCAAGGGGCATTTCCTTCCGAGTGCTTGCAGACTGAAGAGAGGCCAGCCCCCATTCCTGGGGCTCCCCGAGGAGCTGGCTTTCAGCAGGGTTTAGAGCAGTACGAAAAGTGAACCGACCCTGGAAAAAATGGTAAGTTGCTGCTCAGCGGCCATGTGTGCTTTTGGTGGGGGAAATATTTTATGGAGAAGAAAGAAAACACAGAGGGTTCTTGTCTTGTTTCTGTCTTCTTACTTCCCTTTTCACCTTTACCAGCCATAAGAGAATGTTTTGAGAATTTTTAAGTCACCTTTAAAGTTTGTAAATCATGTGGAAATGATTTACAATTTTGCAGCTTTTTTTTTTTTTTTTTTGAAAGCTGTTACATAATTGCTTGCCAAAGGTATCTTTTATTTTAATTTTTCTCCTTCTCAAGTAGTCTGGGTTTGGTTAGCTCTGTTGGTAACTTAAAGGGCCAGTAAGACAAAAGTCTTGATTTCCACTCCTGTGGGTCACTAGGTTTCTTCTGTATCGGGAGTATAGAATGCACACTTGACTCTGGCTTGCAAACACCTGCTGTGAGTTATTCAAGGACATCAGCCAGAAAAGTTGGATGTAACAGATACAATCAGATATGCAGTGTGGCAAATGAAGTCAACGTGATGCCCTCCCACAGCAAATGGGTCAATAGTGCTATCTTCGCAAATGATGATTCAAAACGCCTACCACCTGGCATGCCCTTCATCCTATCATCAGAATTGTACTTTGAGGATTCGTTCTGCTTCATATGTCCACCTTCTGATTCTGTTCAACCACTCATTCTGTAATCACCCTCATTTTGTACTTCTTTAATGTACATTTTGTCATCAAAGACAGAAGGAAAACTTGTTCTTAACATCTTTCTTGGTTTCTCTACTTGATTGGAATTGAAGTAGCAACCATAGTTGTAGCTATCTGCAATGCTATTCCAGTTCAGCATGTCAAAGACTGAGATTCAGTAACTCTTTTTTTTTTTTAAGACAGAGCTTTGCTCTGTCACCCAGGCTGGAGTGCAATGGTGTGATCTCGGCTCACTGCAACCTCTGCCTCCCGGGTTCAAGCGATTCTCTTGCCTCAGCCTCCCAAGTAGCTGGGATTACAGGCATGCACCATCATGCCTAGCTAATTTTTGTATTTTTTAGTAGAGACAGGTTTTTTCCATGTTGGTCAGGCTGGTCTCGAACTCCCGACCTCAGGTGATCTACCCACCTCAGCCTCCCAAAGTGCTGGGATTACAGGCGTGAGCCACTGCACCCTGCCAAGATTGAGTAATTCTTTAGTTTATATGCTACACCCCTCCCCTCGTCCTAAAAAGGGTCTCACTCCGTCACCCAGGCTGGAGTGCAATGGTGCCATCTTGGCTCACTGCAACCTCAACCTCCTGGGCTCAAGCAATCCTCCCACCTCAGCCTACCAAGTAGCTGCGACTACAGGCATGCAACACCAAGCCCAGCTAACTTTTTCCATTTTTGGTGGTGACAGGGTTCTACCACATTTCCCAGGCCGGTCTCAAACTCCTGAGTTCAAATGATCTGCCTGCCTTGGCCTTCCAAAGTCCTGAGATTACAGGTGTGAGCCACTGTGCTTGGTCTACTGTCTGGTTCTAAATTTAGGTTACTTTACCGATAAGAGAATTATTTATATCCCCCATACAGGACCTATCTTTCCAATCTATCTTGCCTGATTTTTCTCCTGGTCTGAGCATAATTCCTCTGCCTTATTCTCATAAAGTACCCCACTTTCTCCCATTCTGTGTTGGCTTAGAGGGACTGTCAATCAGTGCTTCAGTCCTGGCCAAGGGTTGGGCCTGAGATCTTGCTGAAGCAATCAGAATTCCTTATCTCTCTGGGCCTATCTGTCCACGAGATGTGTTATGTGGACAGTGGGGTTGAGTGGGGCTTCTCCTCCTTCCACATTGTGAACTGTGTGCTTGGGGGAGTCAAAGACATGCTCCCTGCCTTGTAGACTAGGCCTAAGTGAGAATAAGGCCAACTCAGAGGCAAGAGAAGCAAAAGAGAGAAACCTAAAATGTTGGACCCGGTTGCACTTGCAGGTAGCACTGTGCTGCTCATCCCTGTGACATGAGACAATACACTGCCTTTCAGCTTAATTCAGTCTGGATTGGGATTTTGGGGGGTTTTTTTTTTGCTTGTTTGTTTGTTTGTTGGTTGGTTTTTTGAGACAGGGTTACCCAAGCTAGAGTGCAATTTTGCGATCATGGCTCACTGCAGCTTCTACCTCCCAGGCTCAAGTGATTCTCCCATCTCAGCCTCCGAAGCAGTTGAAACCACAGGCACATGCCACCACATCTAGCTAATTTTTAAATTTTTTGTAGAGACACGATCTCGCTATGTTGCCCAGGCTTCTCTCAAACTCCTGGGGTCAAGCAATCCTCTCACCTTGGCTTCGCAAAGTGCTGGAATTACAGGTGTGAGCCACTGCGACTGGCCTTGGATTGGGTTTTGGTCACATATAACTGCAGGCATCTTGACTGCTAAGATAAATATTATGGAGAGAGCTTTAATAAATGGCTGCTGCCTGTAGTTATTGGGACAGTGACGCTATGAAAACAGAAGGATGTGAAAGCACAGCATCCCAAACTGTATCACGAAGGGACAGAGATGTTCCATCCACTTCATTTGGCCTTTGGGGCAGTGTGTTTCAGGCTGTAGGTCACAACACATCAGATGGGTCATGAAATCAATTTAATGGGACATAAATGGCATTTTTTCAAACCTAGAAGACTAGAAAATAGAAAGCACATCACAAACAAATTAAAGGTAGATTTGATTTCATGATGTTTTATTTCAGGCATATGTGTATGAACATTTGTTCTTGGTAGTGATATAAAATATGTTTTTTACTGAGGGACATGATCAAAACATTTGAAAGTCACTGCTTAGAACAAAACTGCATGACAAATTTGAATAGAGTAGAAGCATCAAAAAATCTAGTATATTACTACTGACAGGTTCTTTAGAAAAAAAATTTTTTCTGCTACTGATATTTTGTCCCTTCTTGCTAGGCATTCAAGTATACGAGAGACGGTTGGGACACATGCTTGGAATTAAAATAGTTAATTAAAAGTCTATCAGGCTGGGCACAGTGGCTCATGCCTGTAATCCCAGCACTTTGGGAGGCCAAGGAGGGTATATCACAATGTCAAGCGATTGAGACCATCCTGGCCAACATGGTGAAACCCTGTCTCTACTAAAAATACAAAAATCAGCTGGGCGAGGTGGTGCACACCTGTAGTCCCAGCTACTCGGGAGACGGAGGCAGGAGAATCGCTTGAACTCTGGAGGCAGAGAGTGCAGTGAGCTGAGCTTGCACCACTGCACTCCAGCCTGGCGATAGAGCGAGACTCCATCAAAAAAAAAAAAAAAAAAAAAAGGTTTATCAGACTCTTCCAGTTTAAGAGTGCTTCTCTGGATTATTTATTCAGTTAGTTTGAAGCTCATCTCTTTATGAGGACTGTTTTGCTCCCTGGTCTTCACTCCTGAGTGTAAGAGGTAGGGGAGAGAAGTAGCTTACCTCACCCTGAGAAGGCAAGGGAGTCTGACTGCCCTCGCTGTTCTCTGGATCTCACTGTTGCCCGTGTAGGAGCGCTAGTCTGACCCGGTTTCTGAGAGGAATCCACTGAAGAAGTCTGTGGCTGGCAAGCATTTGGTTTATTTCTAGGTCTGGAAAGGGCCCATGACCCTCCCTTCCCAGCCTGCCCCTACTCTGGCTTTCATGGGTGCTGTGGATATCGCTATCCTCCCTGCATCCCTGTCTAGCTTGTAATGAGCAGTTGACTCCTGGTCATTGACCACAGGGTAAATCACCTTCACCATGTGATATGGTTTGGCTGTGTCCCCACCCAAATCCCATCTTGAATTGTAACTCCCACAATTCGCACGTGTTGTAGGGGGAACCCGGGGGGAGGTAATTGAATCATGGGGGGGATCTTTCTCATGCTATTCTCATGAT
The DNA here is from genome assembly GCF_001698545.2 of Rhinopithecus bieti. Classification (NCBI taxonomy): domain Eukaryota; kingdom Metazoa; phylum Chordata; class Mammalia; order Primates; family Cercopithecidae; genus Rhinopithecus; species Rhinopithecus bieti. Next base: position 720,110 of record NW_016804741.1, on the reverse strand, counting down.
AGTGAATAAGTCTCAAGAGATCTGATGGTTTTATAAAGGGGAGTTCCCCTGCACAAGCTCTTTACTCTTGTCTGCTGCCAAGTGAGATATGCCTTTCACCTTCTGCCATGATTGTGAGGCCTCCCCAGCCACATGGAACTGTGAGTCCATTAAACCTATTTTTCTTCCCATTCTCAGGCATGTCTATCAGCAGCATGAAAATGTACTAATACACCAGGGCAAAGCCACCAGCCAGCACATCAGCTATCTTCTATGCTTCCCCATACAGCTTCAGGAACCCTTCAAATCCCTCAACAATCCACATAAACCTAGACGGGTTCCAAAGTGCTAGCTCAATCTCTTTATCTGGTTGGCCACCTCTCACTGCCATTTTAACTGGTTTCCCCACTTCGCAGCAAGCAGGGCCACACATCATGGCTGACTCCCTCAAGAGCCCAAATTGAGAAAGAGGCAAACTCCACTCTGTTTGTGACCTTACCATGAAGTTTCTGCTACCCTTCCGTCTCACATGGACTTGGAAAGAAGTAACCAGAATACACTTGTCTCGCCAATTGCTTCTTAACTTTGTACCCCTTCTTTTACCACATACTCCACTGGGGCCAGCAGGGACAGGCTTTCCCTTTCTTCCCATGGATCAGGAACTTCCCTGACATCATTTACTGAGTTCTTACTGAGTTCTTATGACTCTTTTTTTTTGGACATGGAGTCTCCACAGCTCAGGCTGGAGTGCAGTCGCACGATCTCAGCTCACTGCAACCTCTGCTTCCCTGGTTCAAGTGATTCTTCTGCCCCAGCCTCCCAAGTAGCTGGGACTACAGATGCATGCCACCACACCTGGCTAATTTTGTACTTTTAATAGAAACAGGTTTTCACCATGTTGGCCAAGCTGGTCTCAAACTCCTGACCTCAAGTGATCTGCCCACCTCAACCTCCCAAAGTGCTGGGATTACAGGCATGCTACCTATGACTTTTAATAAACCAAAGTCAAACAGGCATAGCTCTTAATACATAAAGGAAAGCTTAAGGAATTGAGAAAATCTTCAACAGTCTCAAGACCATTGTCTCCCTATGAACTTAAAAAAGAAATTCCAAATTGGTAGCCGAAACGTGAGCATTGACCTTTTCTTCCTCTTTCTTTCCTGTTTTAACAAATTCTAAACATCTGGAGGCAAGTGGATGCCCTTGATTAAATAGGGGGAAGGTTATGAAAATTGTATTGTTAACATTTTTGACATAATTTAATAAACATTATCCTTTCACAGGAATAATTTATGTTAATAATTATCATCACATGTGATGGTCAGATTGAAATACGCTTAGGTATTGTAAATACTTAGTGCCTGTATACATAAACACACACATGCACAAATATACTTGGTATTTCTACCATGAGATGTGAAGACAGTTGTTCACCATTATTTATAAGAGTGGATGAGCCTGTATAAGCATAGAAATAGCCCTACTTCTCAGTCCAAAAAAGGAATTTCTAAGCAGAAAACAAAGAAAATTTATTCTTCTAGACCAGTAGTCAGCAAATGTTTTCTGTAAAAAGCCGAAGAGCAAATATTTTAGGCCTTGCTAGCCATATGATCTCTGTCACAATCACTCAGCTCTGAGGTTATGGTATGAAAGCAGCCATGGATGATACATAAGTGAATAGACATAGCTGTGTTCCAATAAAACTTTATTTATGGATACTGAAACTTGAATTTCGTGTAATTTTCACTTGTCACAATTTTTTTTTTTTTTTTTTTTTTTTTTTTTTTTTGAGACATAGTCTCGCTTTGTCACCCAGGCTAGAGTGCAGTGGCGCAAGCTGGGCTCACTGCAAGCTCGGCTCACTGCAACCTCTGCCTCCTGGGCTCAAGCAGTTCTCCTGCCTTAGCCTCCCAGGTAGCTGGAACTACAGGTGCCCGCCACCATGCCCAGCTGACTTTTTGTATTTTTAGTAGATACAGAGTTTCACCACATTGGCCAGGCTGGTCTCGAATTCCTGACCTCAAGTGATCCACTCGCCTCAGCCTCCCAAATTGCTGGGATTACAGGCATGAGCCACCACACCCAGCCACAAAACATTATTCTTATTTTAAGCTTTTTTCAACCACTTAAAAACGTAAAAATCATTCATAACTTGTGGGCAATGTGAAACAGGTAGCAGGCTGGGTTTGGCCCAGAAGCCAGAGTTTTCAGACTCCTGTCCTAGATCCCGTTTAAAAATTTAGGTATTTTCATTTATCTGTCCTTCTTGCTCATTTATGATGCAAGTTAATGTAGCAATGGCAACAACCAAGGCCAGTTCTAACATACTAACTCCGCCACCACACTCAGCTTGCTAGCACTTAGAGGAGAAATGGCATCATACATCTGAGTTAAACAATGAATATGTGATCTGGGCATTTTGAGTGAGATCCTTCCAGATTTGCAACTTCCAGATTTGCAAATTCAACTGACCCAAAGAAATTGGTGAAGACAAGGACCGTGGTTCTTTATGCGCCCTCCCCAGTCCCCTGAGTTCTTTTTCTGGTTGAACACTGTATGAACACAGAGACCAGATTACAGACTCTGAATAAGAGTCTGAATAAGAGGAGAAGTTGTTGTGTGATGGACCTGCTCTAGCCACCATCTTTGCGGACCTGGGTAGTATTGCTGCCAAAACAATACCCTGCAACAAGTCACTGGAATTAATGTCTTGTGCTTTTGGCAAATCCATAAGAAGAAAAATGAACCCATGAGTGACATGGAGGGAATAATTCAATTACCAAGATCAAGGTCTGATTCCTTAGCATCCAGGCCAAAAAAGGATACATCATGAGTCATTCAGAAAAATTTGCATTATAATCCATATATGATCTGTCTAAGAATTAAAAAAAAAAAATAGGTTGGGTGCAGTGGCTTATGCCTGTAATCCCAGCATTTTGGGAGGTTGAGGCAAGAGAATTGCTTGAGCCCAGGAGTTCAAGACCAGCCTAGGCCATATAGCGGGACCCTGTCTCTACAAAAATAAAAATTAAGAAAAAACCAACTGGGTGTGGTGATGTGTGCCTGTAGTCCCAGCTACTTGGGAGGCTGAGGGAGTAAGGTTGAAGCTGCAGTGAGCTATGATTCCGTCACTGCACTCCAGCCTAGGTGATAGAGCCAGCCCCTGTCTCAAAAAAGAAAAAGAAAGAAAAAAGAAAGAAGGGAA
>NW_016804741.1:677987-716039 GCF_001698545.2 Rhinopithecus bieti | reverse complement strand
GGAAGGGAAGAAGGGAAGGGAAGGGAAGGGAAGGGAAGGGAAGGGAAGGGAAGGGAAGGCAAGGCAAAAGAGAGAGAAAAGAAAAGAGGCCGGGCACCGTGGTTCACACCTGTAATCCCAGCACTTTGGGAGGCCGAGGCGGGCAGATCACAAGGTCAGGAGTTCGAGACCAACCTGGCCAATGTGGTGAAACCCCCGTCTCTACTGAGGATGCAAAAAATTAGCCGGGCTTGGTGGTGCGTGCCTATAATCCCAGTCACTCAGGAACCTGAGGCAGGAGAATCGCTTGAATCTGGGAGGCAGAGATTGCATTGAACTGAGATCGTGCCGTTGCACTCCAGCCTGGCGGCAAGGTGAGACTCCATCTCAAAAAAAGAAAAGAAAAAAAATAAATGTATGATACAGTTAGAAAATATTCCAATCCGGCCGGGCGCGGTGGCTCAAGCCTGTAATCCCAGCACTTTGGGAGGCCGAGACGGGCGGATCACGAGGTCAGCAGATCGAGACCATCCTGGCTAACACGGTGAAACCCCGTCTCTACTAAAAAATACAAAACAAAAAACTAGCCGGGCGAGGTGGCGGGCGCCTGTAGTCCCAGCTACTCGGGAGGCTGAGGCGGGAGAATGGCGTAAACCCGGGAGGCGGAGCTTGCAGTGAGCTGCGATCCGGCCACTGCACTCCAGCCTGGGCGACAGAGCGAGACTCCGTCTCAAAAAAAAAAAAAAAAAAAAAAAAAAAAAAAAAAAAAAAAAAAAAAAAAAAAGAAAATATTCCAATCCAAATAAAGTATATAAAATAGTTTGCTATTTTATATCAGCTATCTGGAGCCTTCAGTTATCCACAACTCATTCCCACCAGGTCTTGGGTAGCCCTGGTTTACTGTAAAATTGCCTTCCATAGGATTTGTCACAGTCGCTCAGGATGTTGAACTTGCAAGAGTCATTTATGGCAGTCTACATGAGGTTAGATACAACTAATTTTTATATAACACTAATTTTATTACCCAAAGAAAATTCTAACTAAGTAAACCAATGTGTGTAACATAATTTCTCAGCAGAATTACACTGGGCATCAGCCTCCTAGCCATCATTCATTTTCACATTACATAATTTAACTGAATGAAAATATTTTAACATTTTGATGGTATGGCTAGACCTCAGAGGTTTCATTATAAGAAATAAAATAACTTATTCATACAAGAAACACTGTTTTAGAAGAACTTCATATAAAATGGCGATAATTAGTGAACATTGGTGTTTTTGATTCATTAACAGTAACCTTGTGATCGCTTTTTAAATTTGCATGCAGCCAAGTTGTTTCTATGGTTTAAAAAAAAATTATTTCCCTCCAAATAGAGGTCACAAAATTGCAGTTAATTTTGTATTACACTCTTTGGCGTGGAAGTTTTCTAAATCTTTTTTGTTCCTTTTAATTATTTGAGACAAAGTCTCCCTCTGTCACCTAGGCTGGAATGCAGTGGCACAATCTCTGCTTGCTGCAAACTCTGCCTCCCGGGTTCAAGTGATTATCCTGCCTCAGCCTCCTGAGTAGCTGGGGTTACAGGCGCCCACCACCTCATCCAGTTAATTTTTTTCTTTTTTTTTTAATAGGAGTTTTCACCATTTGGCTAGGCTGGTCTTGAACTGCAAACCTCAAGTGATCCCCCCTCCTCAGCCTCCCAAAGTGCTGGGATTACAGGTGTGAGCCACCCCTTCAGCCCTCTAAATCATTTTTAAGTTCCTGCTTTGTGTTAGATACTGTAGTAAGTGTTTGCTATGTGTTACCTTGTTTAATTGTTACCATCAACCCTATGAGAAGACTTAGAATATAAGTAACTAGCCCAAGGTCATAAAGCCAAATCTACTGATTCTGTGCTCTTGTTCTCATGACTCCAGAGTCCAAATCCATCCCCTGAGTTGTCTGTTCACTGTGAGACCACTGCACAATAACAACAGTGGGAAATATCTAAGAAATTGGTTGTTTTATTTATGTGATACAAAAATTCAAGTTGATAGATTTTGTTTTTACTCAATTGACCAAACATCCTTATTAAATCTAATTAAGTTTTAAGTTTAATATATTGATTACCTTCTACTTTGGAGAGCCCAGAAGCCCACAGTTTTTAACTTACTTGACAGATTTGCAGTAAGCAAAAGAATTAGGCATCTCAAACAGCCCCTTCACACTGAACATTACATACACCTTACCCTGGCTGACAGTCTAAAATGTGTAAGTGTTGGAGAAAGTGTTATTCCACAGTTTCATTTTTTTAATTAAAAAGCTCAGACTTCCAGGATCACAATTTAATTAAGCTTTCATCCTTGGATAGTTCTTCCTGCAATTAGAATTTTTTTCAGTAATAGATTGGTTATAGAGTTTGTTAAAATTGGCTTTGGGGATTTCTTCTTTCATTCCCTCTTGTGTAATATTCAGCTTTCACAAATGCTGTGAGTTGAAAAAGAATTGGCCTTCAAAGCAGAGTCATTACTTAGGAGGAAGAATAGACAGATTTTTAAACAAAGGGATCTGATAACTTACAGATAATGAGAAGTCATTTTTCCCTGAAAGAGGGCAGAGAACATTCTGGAAAGGCCATGAGGTTAGTAATGCTGGGTCAATGGGGTGTAAGATACACATGATGTTACCAAAATGGCAGGGTTTCTGTCTAGGCCCTGTCACTCACCACACAAAGCCAATCCCTGAGACAATGAGTATTGCCAGGGAAGAAGGCTTTAATTGGGTGCTGCAGCTGAGGAGATGGGAGATCAGTCTCAAATTCATCTCTTTCTCCAGCTAAATTCAGGAGCTTATATAGCAGGGAAGAAATGTAATCATGTGTGAGAAAACAGGAATTAGGGAGGACTAAGGAAGAGGAGCTGGTCAACAAGAAGCAGGTGGTTGGATAAACAATCATGAAGGGTGAGGGGTCTGGCATCTGGTTGTCCAGATGCAGTGATCTGGTGAGTTTCGGTTCCTTGTTATGATCTGGGACACCTGACGATTGGTTTCCTGAGAAAGGAATTCAGATAAAGCAAATGTAACTTTCTTAGGTTTTAATACTAGGTGAGTCAATTTCTATGTTTATTGAAAGAAACCATAAATATCAGTTTTACTGGATGACTGAAATCAGTTTTATGGGACAATTAGGCCAGTTTTAATGGAAGGCTAGAGAGAGATGATAACCTGGGGACCATGCTAAGAAATTTTATCTTTATTTAGAATGCGATGGGAAGCCACGGAATGATGTTTATCAGGGAAATAGCATGATGAGGTTTAATTTTTAAAAGGTCAGTCTAGTCCCTAAGTCTAGTGACATTGTAGAGAGTACATTAGAAGGCACAGAGTCAAAAAAGCAGAGTCTAGGTGGAAGATTCTGAGTGATCCATGAGAAATTGCTTAGGCCAGACCTGGAAAAGCTGAGGTAGATATGTTTGCAAGTATTTCTAGAATAACATCCCGATTGAGTGGCATTTCCTGAAAAAGAAAGTGCAAGTCCATGTCCTATATAGTGTGTCGAATACTCCACTATGTCCTCCACTACAAACAAGCAGATCAGACATGAAAACAAAATGCTTCATGCATTACTGGGATCTCAGGATGAAGGACTATTCTCAAAAGCAAGAAAAGAAAACTTTGACAATAACCACATGCAAACTTCACCCTGATTACTGTCTTGGTGAATTCAAGTCTTGGGCTAGCTGCAGGGTGTTGAAGTTGAACGTGAAACTCTCACAACAGGCCAGGGAAACTGGAAGGATTCGAATTCATCACAGGGACTTCAGATACCCTAGTAACTAGAAGAAGCAAATGCATGTCTTATCAGAAATAATGTCTTCAAACAAATAAGAACTCACAATCAAAGACAAGCAAACACATTGCGGGGGAAATACCATAAGTGAGAGACATCAGACATGTAAAATATAGATTTAAAATTCCAAAGACTTCAGAAGTTGGACTTATCTAATACAGGGTGGTATTAAAACATTGTGTATGATAACTTTAAAAAAAGATAGAATAAAAAAATGAGCACGTGGCCGGGCGCTGTCGCTCATGCCTGTAATCCCAGCACTTTGGGAGGCCAAGACGGGCAAATCACCTGAGATTAGGAGTTCGAGACCAGCCTAACCAACATGTAGAAACCCCGTCTGTACTAAAAATACAAAATTAGCCGGGCATGGTGGTGCACGCCTGTAATCCCAGCTTGTAGGGAGGCTGAGGCATGAGAATTGCTTGAACCCAGGAGGCGGAGGTTGCAGTGAGCCAAGATTGTGCCACTGCATTCCAGACTGGGCAACAAGAGTGAAACTCCATCTCAAAGAAAAAAAATAAATAAATGAGCATGCATGATGAGAAAATTGTGTTAAAATTAAGTGAAATTAAATAACCAAATAACTTTTTTAAAGTGGAAATTATAATTGTCAAAATATAAAACATAATACATGTATTCAGTAGTAGAGTAGACACAGGTGAGGAGAAAATAATAAACCAGAAGATGGATTTTTCTTTTTTTCTTTTTTTGAGGCAATCTCGCTCTGTAGCCTAGGCTGGAGTGCAGTGGTGTGAACGTGGGCTCATTGCAGCCTCAACCTACTGGGCTCAAGTGATCCTCCCTCCTCAGCCTCCCGAGTAGCTGGGACTACAAGCATGCACCACCACACCTGACTAATGTTTGTATTTTTTGTACAGATGGGGTTTTGCCATGTTGCCCAGGCTGGTCTCAAACTGCTGGGCTCAAGCAATCTGCCCACTTCAGCCTCCCAAAGTGCTAAGATTACAGATGTGAGCCACCGTGCCTGGCCAGGAAGATGGATTTTAAAACATTTTTTAGAATATAGTACAGAGAAATAAAGAGATGATAATATGAACAAAAGTTTAAGAGACATTAAAGATAGAATGAGAGATGTTACATATACCTATTTTGAGTTCCAGAAAGAAAAACTAGAAATAATGAAAGAGAGGCAATAAAGATATAAAGGGTAAGAATTTTCCAGAAAGATAACAGAAGATATAAGTTCACATGTACAAAAAACTAAAACACATGCTAAGCAAAATAAATAAACAATAATCGGCCGTGCACTGTCCCGACCTGCAGGACAGTCGAACGGGCCCTGGAAGGGGGAGTGGGAATGGAGGAGACAAGAAAACACAAGAAGTGGAGACAAGACAAACAGCCTGATCAAGTCTCGTTTATTGAGTGTAGGGTCATGCCTTATATAGGCTGGCAGGGGAAGAGGTTGGGCCAGGGCGGTGACGGGGGGCCGGGTCTTCTCAAATTACAATCGCGCATGCGCCGTGGGTTTGTACTTTTCCCGGGCGCGGGATCGCGCCTGCGCCCTGGGCTGCATATCTTCCTGGGCGGGAAAATGTTTGCGCGCGCGGGGGAAAGGTTGGCCCGCGCGGGAAAGGTTGGCGCGCGCGGGAAGGGTTGGCATGCGCGGGAACAGTTTTGGCGCACGCGGGAGAAACTTAGGCGCGTGCGGGAAAAGCTTTGGGCGCGCGCGGGAAGGGTTTGTAAATAAAGAACCCGGGAATGTGCCCTCTTGTCTCCGCTTTGCGGACATCAGGCAACAGAGGTCGGCTAATTCCGGGCCTCATGGCTCCGGACACTTGGCTCTCATTCTTCTCTCTCCTGCCACCATGTGAAGAAGGACATGTTTGCTTCCCCTTCCACCATGACTATAAGTTTCCTGAGGCCTCCCCAGCCCTGTGGAACTGTAAGCCAATTAAGCCTCTTTTCCTTGTAAATCACCTGGTCTTGGGCAGTTCTTTATAGGAGCCTGAGAATGGAATAATACAGGCATCCAATCCATCCGCTCTGCTACTTTTTTATCTTACATTTTCATGTTCTCACTTCCATTCTTGTCTAGTTTAGCTCCTGTTGCCCCACATTATAATCACTTGCTAGCTGCTCTATCTCTTTCGCATTTGCATGAGAAAACCACCAGATGGGTAGTTCACTGCTCCATATTTGGGCACAAGGGACTGACCAGTTGAGCATAGCCACTCTTTTGGGCTCCTCTCCTGCCACTCTCTTTTCAATCTCTACATTTTTACTGCTTCTATCCCTAGACTTCTGAAAGTAACCCAAGCATTCCAACCTGCCCCAATTCAGAATCTATCCATTTTCTCTTCCCTCTACTTGGAGCAGTCTGCAACATTCAAATGCTCTTACCTGGCTCAGCTTCTCATTCTTCAAATCTCTGCTTTAACATTTTGCCCTTTTTTCATTTTTAGTTTTATTGTAATGAAATTAACATAAAAGTAAGCATTTTAAAGTGAACGATTCAGTGGTATTTAGTACCTTTAGTGCAACCAACACTTCTACTTCCAAAACATTTTCATCACCCCAAAAGACAACCCAGTGCTCATTAAGCAGTCCTTTCTCATTCCCACCTCCCACCAGCCCCTAGAAATCACTGATCTGTTCTCTGTCTCTATGGATCTGCCTATTCTGGAATATCCTTCCTTTTTGATAGGCTTTCTCTAAGGATCCTCAGAGAACAAACTTTATGATTCCCTATCCTCTCCTACTCACTGGTTTCTCTTAATAGCACATATAACTATCTGAAACCGTGTTATTTATATACTAGTCTGTCTTTTCCTCCAAGATGTGAACTCCGTAAGCAAAGATCTTGTTTATTTTTCTGTTCTCAATGTTTGGAATGGTGGCTGGCATAGAAAGTTCTCAATACATACTTGTCAAGTGAATAAAGATAATCTTATGAGGTGGCATAGTCTTAGACTCTATTTAGTTTTCAGGTAAGTAACAATACTAAATTTAAACTAATTCAGGCAAAAATAAGTAAACATATGAGGGGACTCTCTCCATCATCATTATCATCGTCATCGTTATCATCATCATCATCTCAGGCCATTTTCTTCATATGCGTGGCTTCCAGATGAATTATGTAAACATTACCAGTTTATTTTCAATCCACCCATTCACTCTTCTAACCACTCATCCATTCATCCACCTACCCATCCATCCACCTATCCATCTATCAATCCAAACATCTGCCTCACCCATCCATTCATTAATCCATCTAACCATCCATCAATCCAACAACTTATTTATTGAAACCCACTTCTATGTTTAAGCACTTTTATCAGAGCTGTGCATGAAGCAATAACTAAGACCATATCAGATAAGATGCTTTTCCCTCCCAGTCACATAAAATATGACCAACAAGTGAGAGATATGTAAGAGAAAAGGCTTCTAAGTTAAGGAAATGATGAAAACAAATGTTTTGATGAGTAACTGTGCTAAATGTGTTTAAAGAATAGCAAGGAGTCAAGTGTGACTGCAGTAACACAAATAAGAGGGAGATTAGTAGGACATGTGGTCAGAGAAATGGCAAAGGGTAAGGTCACATAGGGCCATATCGGCCATTGCAAAGACACTAGATTTTGTTTTGCTGGAAATAAGGAGCTAGTGAAGAGTTTTAAGCAGAGTAACAGCATGACCTGACTTACATTTTAAAAGTTTCACTCCAGCTATTATGATGAGATGTAGGCTGCAGGTAGGCAAAAGTATAAGCAGCAAGGTCTGTTAGGAGATGATGGTCAGAGTCCGAGAGAGATGCAAGTGGTAGGATGGAAGCAGCACATATGTAAGCAGTGGGTGTTTGAACTAATTTTTAATGCAGCTAATGGGATTAGCTAATTTTAATGTAGTCAATGGGATCAGCTAACAAATAGGAAATGAGGAAAGAGGGAGGTAAAAATTCCTTGGGATTTGGGCCTGATCAATGGAAAAGGATGAGTTGTCATTTACTGAGAAGGGGAGATGTCTGGGGAAGAGGCATATTTGGTGGAGAATCAAGATTTCCAATTGTGTCATGTTAAGTCTGAGATGTCTAATGATGCATATAAGGCAGTTGTGTACATAAATCTGGAACTCTAGGAACAGGTTAGAGCATGGGATAAAAATAGTTTAAACATAAAATGAAACAACATATATTAAAAAATTTGTACATGTTGGTCAGACTCACTCTTCTGCTCAACTGTGCAATAGTTGCCAACCTGAAAGAAACTTCTGAGTCCATATGGAGGCCTCCAGAGCTCAGTTCCTCTTTGACCTCATCTCCTATACTCTCCCTCCATCCAGCCACACCATCCTCCTAGATGTGTCTTATCCTGGCAAGCATGTTTCTTCCTAAGCCTTCATGCTTATCTTCCCATACCTGGCATGCTGTCCCCATATATCATCTCACCTTACCTCATCAACAACTTTAAGTCTTTACTCAGATGTCACCTTCTTAATGAGGTCTACTTAGATCACTCTACCAAATTTTAGGCCACCCCACTGCGTTGCATACATCTCCTTCTTTGGGGCTTCTATAATTTACTATTTTCCATCTCTTAACATATAAATATCCTACCAACTCCATGAGAGTAGAAACTTAGTTTGTTCCATCACTGTATTGCAAGTGCCCAAAATAGAAAACCCTGGATCAACATTTGTTCAGTGAATTGAAATGAATAAAAGAAAATACTGCCCTTTGGGTGTGACCTAGTTTGGCAAGTATTTCACTTTTCTAAAAGTTTGCTTCCTTCTAGAAAATGAGACATTTTCAAGGAGGTTCTCTCCTATTTTCTTCTAGGAGTTTTATAGTTTCAGGTCTTACATTTAAGTCTGTATTTTGAGTTGATTTTTGTATATGGTATAAGATAAGGATTCAATTTTATTCTTTTGCATGTGGATAATCCAGTATTTCTAACACCATTTGTTAAAGACTGTCCTTTTTCCACTGATAATCTTGACACTCTCATTGAAGATCAGTTGATCATATATATATATGTATTTCTTGGCTCTTTATTCTGTTCCACTGGTCTATATGTCTGTCTTTATGCCAGGACCATGGTCTTTTAATTAGAATAGTTTTGTTATATATTTAGAAGTCAATAATTGTGGTGTTTCTAGCTTTCTTCTTCTTTATCAACATTGCTTTGTCTATTCTTGGTCTTTGGGAGTTCCATAGAAATCTTACGATTGTTTTTACTATTCTGAAACACTGCCATTGGGATTTTGATGAGGATAGTATGGAATCTGTAGCATGGATTAGATGTAGTATGGATTAGATGTCTTTCCATTTATTTGTGTCTTTTAAATTATTTTTAATCAATTTTGTGTCATTTTCAATGTATAAATCTTCTACATCCTTGATTAAGCTTATTATTACGGTTATTTGTTGATATTATAAATGGTATTTTCTCAACTTCCTTTTTGTATTGTTCACTGTTAGTGTATAGAAATATAATTGATTTTTGCAGGTTGATTTCATATCCTGCAATTTAATTGAATTTATTAATTCTAAGAGGGTTTTTTTTTTTGTAGATTATAGGGTTTCCCATACATAAGATTATGTCACCTACAAGGAGAATTTTGCTGGATGCCTTTTCTTTCTTTTTCTTGCCTGACTGCTCTGGCTAGGACTTCCAGTACTATGTTTAATATAAGTGTTGAGAGTGGGCATCCTTATCTTGTGCTGATATTAGAGGAAAAGCTTTCAGTTTTTTACCACAGAGTACAATATTAGTTGTATTAAACATTTTCTATGGTCTCTCCCAATTCAGACTTCTAAATTTAAGATCCAGAAGAACAATGGGGTATAAAGGAGTTTGACACTGAAGTCAAACTGCCTTAGTTCAAACACGGTTTCTATCCATTAGCTGTAATTTTCCCTTCTGTGGGTTTCTTTACCTGAAATGTGGGTAAAATAACAATACATAACATCAGCCAGGAACCAGTTAGGAAAACAGAAACCATACTAGGTATTACAATTACGGGGATTGAACATAGGGAGTTGGTCATACTCAGGGTCCACTGGGGCTTGTGGATAATTGTCAAGGTCCTGACACACAGTAAATGTACTAAAAATATAAGCTATGGGTACAAAATAGTTAATGACATTGTGCCTTACACTGAGGTTTTGTCATTTCTATTGTTGGATGCTTAAAAATGAATTATTTAGAAAGAAAAGGGGAATAATTCAATTGGGGAATAATTCAAATGACTAATAATTTAAAAAAGGAAAATTGAGATGGAAGGGAAAACAGTTATTCAACTCACTCATTCTTTGCTTCCAAAAGATCACTTGTGAGAATTTCTACTTAAGAGCAAAGAAAAGAAAACTAATTTGTGCTGTCAGAGTCAACCATTATTTTAGTCCCACAGCCCCCTGGTGAGCATACGGTATTTTTATTACAAAAGTTCATCACTAGTGCTTACTCAATAATTAGATAATCCCCACTGCAATCTATTCTAATCACACCTAAAAAAAATTCCTTATTGCATCTCCACATATGTCGATAGCTTTCACAAACCATAAATCAGTAATATATTGCTGGCATCAGAGTTTTAAGCAATTAATGTTAATCAATATGAAAACAAAAAGATTGATGTGGTTGGGCTTTTTCTTTCTCTATGTACAACAAACTGCAACTCTATTTATTTGAATTAGCTCATCACCTTTTTATGTTTGTCATTAGCTGAAATCACAATTACTGTCAAATCATCATCATGATCTAATGATTTTCTACAAGTCTAATTTGCATAGCACATAGTATGAGACTTTGAGCACGTCTCTAATATAATAGTTCATGTTCTTAGAAAGGACCATGCTAAATTCTAGTAGAGAACAAAGACTCAAGGGAGACGTTAATTTGAATAGTTCCAAGACACCTTATGGTATGCCAGTGTGGAAGATATTATAAAGCATAGTGTTTTAAATTACAATAATACATGCTCTTTCAGATTAAAATATAGATAAGATTATGGAGAAGCACTCCAGGCAACTACCTATGTTCAGAGTGTTAGTCTTGGCCCTGAAACGGGGAAAGACAATATATCTGCTATCAAAAAAGTATCTTGCACATGGCAATGTTCTTTGATAGCCCTCTTGGAACAGGCTGTGGATTGCCTGCTGAGCATCTCCTTACTCCTTTCTCAGTTCCGGACAGGATTCTCACTTTAAACAGGTATGCACCTCTTTGCTGTGCAACCCATGTACTTTGGGTAAGATGGCATCATTCTCAGCGTTCTAAGCGGGCTTTATTGGTGTAAATATCCCCTTGCCAGAGATTGGCTTAGGACCCATCATGTGGCTCATATCTGGCCAATAAAACATAAAGAGACATCTCTTAAGAGAGTCCTGAGAAGGGTTTTCTTTCTCCTAAGAAGGAACCAAAGGGGAAAAAAGTCTCTTTGCTTCTAGACATTGTTTCTGTAGATGTAAAGGCTGCAACTTCTGCAGCCATCTTGCTGAGAATAAATTCAGAATAAAGATGGCAAAATGGAGCAAGAAATAAGTTAATGACCCTGAAGCCCTCCTTCTGAAGTTGCTATTAGAGAGATAATATACTTCTTTATTGTTTAAGCTGGTTTGAGTTGGGGTTTTGTTTCACTGCAGCCAAAATGCCATTAGCCAAAATCTAAACTGGTATAATTTTCACTTTATTAAGCAGCATATCCTCCTGCTATGTGTTCTCCTATACTCATTTTAAGCCTTCCTATGAATGAATAGACTTAATTTATTCAACTGTGACTATTAAAGCCAATTCAAATGTCATCTGGTGCTTGAAGCCTTCTTCAGAGCTGCCAAAATAACTGGTTCCTTTTTCTGTGTTTTTGGAGCAATAGTATCTACATCTACCCTAGAATGCATCATTCTGTATTGTAATTATTTCCTGCCTCCCAATATTATTTGATTTTGAGTACCTTAAGGTAAGACATTGTTTCCCAGTCTTCTTCAGATTATCAGGTACTCTCATTAGGAGATTTTCAATATTATTCTAGAATGAATAAATAAACAAATGCATGAATGAATGAACCTCTAATCAGATACCCATAACTCTCCATACACCCTCCCTTGCCCTTGCATTTTTGAATTTGTCCAGCACAATATTCAGCTCTTTCTAATTATACCTCCCTTCTGTCATTTGAAAATGGGTCACCTTTTCCCACACTTATTTAAGCCTTCCTAAAACATCATGAAATGGTAACTGAAATGCATGTATGCCATTAAGTAAACATTATCAGACCTCAAAGAACCCGGTGAAGGCCACCAACATTCCTTGAAGAATTAAAGATGAAATGGACTAGGTCAGCATTACTAATAATGCATTCCTCAGAAGAATTATCTTTTAAGATGTAAACAGGTGTTTTTTTGGATAAGAAGCTCTATAATCAAGTAAATTAGAATACACTGTGTTTAAAAAATGTAAACTGGTTCTTAAGTGCAGAATTGCTTAGAGCTTACTATATGCCAATGGCTCTATGAATCTCTGAGAGAGATATAGTATATATTTTCAAAATGTATTTGAACATAGAATCAATTTTTCAAGGTACAACTATTAAAATGCCATAACAATTATTTAAACACAGTTTGAAATACATGTTACTAGATCCACTGAGCTTTGACTGTTACGTTCTGCTATTTTCCTAAAAAAGAATTAGAAACAAGCCATTATCTTTACAAAACTTCTTTTGTATTTTATATTTTTATATTATTAGGTTTTAGTAGCAACCTTAAGAGAATCATAAAATCTTGGATCTGAGAGGAAATCTTAAAATCCTTAAGATTTTACATTGTACAGTATGGGGAGTGATTATTGATTATGTTTATATTCACGAACCCCTTCAAAATCTGATGAAAATAGCCCACCTTCACTCCAGAAAATGCATCTACACAGAAAAGTTACAAGGAGTTCATGAACTTTTTGATGATAATTCATATACCCCATGTTTTGAATGTCTTTCCTCCTGTCATGACTACTGTATATATTGAAGAAATTTAGGTCCAAAAGTCATACAGCTTTCAAGATCAAAGTCAAGATAAGAATTTGGGAATTCTGGCAACATCTCTTCTGGTTTTTAGATTCAATCTAGCCAAAAATAATTTTTTATATTATTATTTTTGGACTCTATCAGGCCTCTCTGCTCTTCTAAAGCTGCTAGTGCAATTAACTGAACCTACCTCAGTCCATCACTAAAGACAGTGTGGTTGACCAGTGTTTTCCAATGCCTTAGGCAGTTGTCCTAAGATTAATTCCCTACTATTGTCATACTATAATTATGCCACTATTTCCATAATTCAGTTTTTCACATTCATTTCTAGCTAGTGAAGCACATTAACATGAATGTTCTAGACCTCCTACAACATGCAAAGTACAAATAAATAAGGATTCAGAAGTCTGACTGTGGTCACAAATTCCAGAATAGAAAAAACATGAATGTTCGTAGCATGCTTCTTTGTAAATAAGTTTGATGACCCTTGCTGAAAAAAAAATTCATGAGTAGAAAATATTGTTAGTGATAATTACCACCGAAACTTTATTGATGTCTGTGTGTATGTATATAGTTGATAGATGATAGATAGGTATAGATAGATAGATAAAAGTGGCATGTGTAGACATTAAATGCTTTAATGTTTATGAAATGTTATTACTAGAGACAATGCTTATGAACACTAATGAGTGAAAATCACATGCTTTTACTCAAAATAGAGACCATAAAATTAATTTATTAAGCATTTATTAAGCAGAACATAGGATGGCACTGTTATGAGCTGTTACTCCAGTATTGTCCTAAAATTTCAGCTTGGGGAAAGAGTCCCAAGCAAATGCAACTGCCTTCAAATAGACCTACACAGTTTTAACATTTATGAGATACCGGACCCATGTGTCAGGTACCCAACTAACCTCTGTACATGCAATCTTTCTACTGAATCTTTACAACACCTAAAAAAGGTGTCTACTTCTCACTCTCTTTTAACAGATTACGAAATGGAGGTTCAGAAAAGTTCAATAACTGTCTCATGCTCATATGGCTAGTAAGGGTGAGAGCTTGGGTTTGAACCCTTGACTTTTTGGTTGAGGATCCTAAGCTTCTAACCATTATACACCTTGCCCCTTGGTAACTACTGGCAGTTTGCAACTATCTAGGGCCAAATGCAAGCTCCTGATTCACATTTTTATTTCCCCTACATTTGTTAGCATAATCAGTCACTTTTGTTGAAAGATACTCTTTCCAAAAGCCAGCTATTACTGAGATTTTCCACTTCATTCAAACTCTTCATCCAATATTCATCATCCTGGTTTTCCTGAGTCATCAACTCCTTCACCTATGCATGCATATATTATGAAGGACACTATGCAAAGCAAAATTGAATGAAACATGGGCCCTGCCCTCAAGAAACTTGGAATTCAGAGGAGGAAGAAACAATTAAATCAATTAGTACAGCACAACTTAAAATGTCAGCACGTGGGTTACCAGATCATGGAAGAGACTTACCCGAATCGCCTTGATGTGTAGGATGGAATTGCTGAAGGAACCGTTGCCTGAGCTGAGTTTTGAAGAACGATGAGAATTTGCTGAATAAAGAAGAGTCGGGGCTGGGAGTAAGCATTGTGGACCTAGGGAACAATATGCATGAGACCTAACCTAACAGGATGAATTCTACAAATTATAACTAGTTCAGAGCAATTGAATTCTGGAGCATGGGTGCCATGTATCTGTGTGCTTTTATGCATGTGTAAGCTATGGCTTAGCCTTTACAAAGCATTAGGATGCTGCCCAGAAGTTCACTCTGGGTCTAGCTCCCAGCTTCTCTCTCTAATATGTTGTGAGTGTGTGTGTGGTGTGTGTGTTTTGAGTATATGTCTGTCGCAAATGTATATGCATGTGTTCCATATGTGCAGAACCTGTGAAAAACTCCTTTCATGTCCTTTTTTCTCGCGAAGAACTCTACATCATCCTACACATCTCTTCTGGCTCTTTCCTCCTTATGAGGAAGGCCCTGAGAAACCTCCTTCATGATCCTCCATACCCTTTGCATCACTGTATCCCATTCTCTCTTCTTAAGAGAAGCAGATGGGATGAACAGACTATGATTATTACCAAAATAAATTATACTAGCAACTGTCAGTCCCTTCCTGGGCAGTATATCTGCGGCAATGAAAAAGATACTTCTAGTGTCCCTGTTCAATATCCCTTTGTTCATAAATTTTGCTTTCTCAATTTTTAATTTCTACTAAAACAGAAACTGGCTCCTCGATATCTCCAGTGAGACAAGAGATTCGAGATTAGATGCCACAATATACCTCAAAAGTATACAAGCAGGTAGAAGACTCCACCCAATCTCAATTCCTTGGGTCCCTCAGTTTTGACCAATCTCCAGGGTCTTGGCTATGGAGTTTGTGTTCATTCCCATGGACAAGCCAGTCACCCAACCCCTGGGAGCAGAACCGCACAGACCACTGAAGAAGCTTACCATGAGAAGAGCTCTGTGATGTCTGTATGTAACTTATGTAGGGAGTAATCTGAATGTGGCACTCTGTAATTCTCTCTATCTCCTTGGAATCTACCATTTCTCTGTAGTTCTTTCAAGGTACAGTCTGAGGCAAAGAGAAGAGTCATCCCTGATTTGAGCAAATGCTAAGACTAATCCCATGAACTCTGGTCCTCTTCTCACACACTCAGCCTTTTGAAAATGAAGCCTTCTATGAGACAGAGAAGCCCAGGATACATCTTCCTGCTTGAAGGATTTTTAAAAGACAAAAAAATGGGTAGAGGAGACGTAAGGAATAAAAACTCTTCTTCAATTACATATGCCTATGTAGATTGTTCTGGTTATGAGATCACACTTTTCATGAAAATCTCAGAGGACTTGGTGTCCTCTAAAAGGTTAAGAACCCCTGACTGAGACAGATCTTGAGCAATGGAATAAAAATTCTGCTTCTTCAGAATAAAGTGGATGTGCATATGTCATCTCCCCTCAGATAAGTTTGATGCTAATTGCTCATTCAGGTATGAATCCTTTCCATCTGACACCACTGCTGCTTCCTGATGTACCTGCAACTTTTGTGATTTTACTACCCATGCAAAGAGTCGCTTGCCGCCTCCAGCAAAAGACACGAGCTATTTATTGCCTCACTTTACAGATGCTGCTGGAGATCACATTTAACAATACAAATATCACAGAATTGTCTTTGGGTGTCACAAGCTGCCAAAGTGTAGCTCAAACCAGAGCCTGATAACCTACTTTGCAAAACTCTACGCTAGTGATTTTACACACATTCCAGGCTTAGACAGGGCTAAAATGGAACCTAGCTGTTAGCAGTTATACTCTTTTGTTGATATCTAAACAGTAGTGCTTATCTCTTGCTTTGTGACTTATCTCACAAGTATATATAATTGCAGTATTTCATTACTGGAAACAAACTTCAACATTTACTACAGCATGCAAAAATGCAGTGAGCAGTTCTATTTGGGCTGCAGATATACCGCAAAATAAATGGAATCTAGTTGGAGGAACACACACACTCACATGCACACACCACTTGCTTTGTTCTGAGTTAACTGTAGACATATCTAAAACTTTCCAGGTTTGCATGGAGCTGTCTACCAGACGGGAAGGTGAAGGTAGCGAGGGCAGGTACAGTAGCACAAGATTACCTGAGAAATCCTGGCAAGCCCCTTCACCCCTCCATGCCTCCATTTTCTCAGCTTTAAAATTGGATAATAACAATTTCAGAGAGTTGTTACATGAGGATTAAATCAAATGAGTTAATCAGTGTAGTCTTCAAACCAGAACATGCCACTAGACAAATGTTCATTAGTAGTACTGTTATTATCTCACAAGTGGGCATAATAATGGCACCTTATAGCATGACAGGGCTTCTCTCAAGTCAGACGGGTTAGTGCACATGCAGCATTTAGAAGCATTTCCAAACGTGTGAAAACGGTGCAAGTGCTAACTGTTGCTATTTCATCTCCTGGAGGCATTATTGTAAAGACAGTGTTCAAATGCACCTGTTGTATTCACTGACCCTCCACTATCGATTTGGTGGACTTATGTGCATTTTGGGCCTTTTTGTTACAGGGCCAAATATTGTGCTGGGCGAAGAGGCCAAGGATGGAAATTAGGACGAAGGAAAAGGAAAAGAGAAAGAAAAAGTAATTGATACAAGAGGCACTTACTGAACTATTTTATGACTGATTAGCAAGGGTAGCTTCTTCTGCATTCTCTGTTTTCTTCCTTCAGGGAACTTTCCATCATTTAAACGGTGTCCAATCACTATAACCAAGCTTTATAAAGAGATAGGAGATTCTCTTTTTATTATTTTTGGTCAGTGATGTTCCAGCTTAAACTAATTACCAGGAGGCCCAAGGTGCTCATTCACTCACTTTTATATGAAACTGCAACACTTTTGCTTTCAATTGGGAAGAAATTTAAAGTGTCTGGATTTGAAAAAGAAACACTTCTAGCTAGTACCCATCTATACCTGTAGTCATAATGATGATGGCAACAACATCAATGCAATCCAGGCGTCACTTGGGGTCCCACATCCCTCAAGATCTGGGCAGGGTTGCTTCCAATCCAATGTCACAGGCTAACGGAGCCTTCAGGAGTACTTGTCTCACCCATATGACTGCTAGTGCCCATGGGATTCTGCTTTCAGCATCCCATTCCCAACCATATATGTACAACCTTTGGTAAACCCAGAAGTTCCATGAAGCATATGGTTGCACTGAGGCTTTGACCTTCCTTTCCTCTTTCCATCTCATATCTTCCTCCTCTCTCACTCTCATGAGCTAGCATTTTCTCTCATCTCATGCTAGGAGATATTGCTCCCTTCTTGACAGATTTGGTGTCAGCCAAAATCCATGTTCTGGCATGGATATCCTTGATGCATTACATTCTTTAAGTTCTTATTATTAAAATTTTCAAGTTTTTGTCTATCTCATTTAAAACGTCCATTTTATGGTTTAATGACACCATTAAGTAGGTGTAATCACTATCATCATCCTCACTAATCTTGATACCAGTAATTCTCAACTGGGAGCAATTTTTCCCCTACCCTACCCCTCTGGCAACATTTGGCAATGTCTGGAGACATTTTTGGTTGTCATGGACTGGGGGCAGGAGATGCTTTAATGGGTAGAGGCCAGGAATGCTGCTAAACATCCTACAATGCATAGAATAGTCTCCCAGCTCCACAAGTCAATAGTGCCAAGGTTGAGTAACCTTGCTTTATGCCTATTGCAAAACTCAGCCTTATGTTAGCCAAGTCATCCAAGGATACAAGTATGAAAGGGCAGAGGTGAGGCTCTACTGGTTTTAATGGCTTTCCAAATCCAGGCTCTCATCTATGATATAAGCTACCTGTTGTAGTTATCTATCACTAAGAAGCAATATTACCAGAAACCTAGAAGTTTAAAACAACATCCTGTGCACAGCTTACCAAGGTACTCAGAGTCTCACAAGGTATCAACTGGGGCTATGGTCCTGTCTGAGGCTGGGATGGGGAAGATAGCTTCCATGATTAATTAGTTATCAAAATTTATTTTCTTGCCACTATAGGACCAAAGTCCACAGTTTCTGCTGCCCCAGTTCCTTGAGGCTGTCCACGATTCCTTGCCACAAGGGCTCCCCAACATGACCACTTGCTTCCCCAAAGCTAGTAAGGGACAGACTCCAGTATGATGTCATGTAATCATGTACAGTCCCATCATCTTTGCTGCATCCTATGTGTAAGAAGGAAGTCACAATCCCCCCTATACTTAATAGAAGGAGATCACATAAGCTCGTGAACACCAGGAGGTGGGGATGGGACCATCATAAAAACTTTTCCACTGCACTGTTAATGGTTTCACTACCTTGAACATAGTTTCCTTCCTGGGTAGCAATTTCAAGAACTGTATCCTCACAAATGTGTACGTATCCATCAATTCTTACAGACCTCGACGAGTATGTACAGAAGGTCTACTGTAAGTGTGAAGGCCCCATGCTGAGGGAGGTGAGCATTCCTGACACTGACTTAAGGGTAAACACTGCAAACATAGTTCTGGAAGTCGGCTTGATGAGGTCGTTGGACCACCGCACTGAATCCATACCCCCTGCTACAGTGTGAAGATGATGATCAACAGAGCCCTTTAAAAAACAAAAGAATTCAGAGTGTCTCATGAAAGACAAACAAATTCAGTACCTTAACTTTGAATGGCACACAACTGATTCCTTCCTCTAGCCCCTTCTCTTGTCTCTTCTTGTCCTGTTCTTCCCCATAGTTACTTTTATTTATCCTTCCATTCTATTTCTTACTTTTCCCACCCAGGTCCTTGCTGGACACTCATGAGGGCTTTCAGGCATAGAGAGGTCAGAAAATTCAGAATGAAAATGCTACAATTATTCCAATAATTGTCACATATATTAATTGGAGACTGGGTGCAAACAACAGAAATGAATTCTGGCAAAGTTAAATAGGGAACAAAGGAAAAGGTATGTGATGGCTCAGAGAGTTGAAGCAACCAGTGTTAGAAAGAGCAGAAAGCTGAGAAACACATAGCTTCAGGTAGGAGCTGATTGACTGCTTTCTAATGGCCGTGAACACAGTGCCTGATAGGTATTTTTTCAACCTTGCCTCCCCTTTCCTTCCCTTCCTTTAGAATTCCCAGTGTCTTTTTTTTTTTTTTTTTTTTTTTTTTTTAAGATGGGTTTTGCCATGTTGCCCAGGCTGGTCTCAAACTCCTGAGCTTAAGCACCACCTCAGCCTCCCAAAGTGCTGGGATTACAGGCATGAGCCACCGTGCCTGACCCCCAATGTCTATTTTTCCCACCTTTGTGCCTATGTATATCGAATGTTTTGCTCCCACTTACTAGTGAAAATATGTGGGTTTTGCTTTTCTGTTTCTGCATTAAAGCATATAAGATAATGGCATCTAGTTGCATCCATGTTGCTGCAAAGGACATTATTGCATTCTTGTTTATGGCTGTGTTGTATTCTATGGTGTATATGTGCATTTTCTTTATCCAATCCACTGATGAGCATCTAGGTCAATTCCATGTTTTTGCTATTATGAATAGTGCTATGATAAACATACTAGCACAGGTGTCTTTTTGTTAGAACAATTTGTTTTCTTTTAGGTACATACCCAATAACGGGACTGTTGGGTTGAATGGTAATTCTATTTTTAGTTAAGAAATCTGCAAACCACTTTTTTACAAGGACTTAACTAATTTAAATTTCCACCAACAGCATACAAGTGTTTCCTTTTCTAGACAACCTCGCCAACATCTGTTGTTTTTAACGTTTTAATAGTAGCCATTTTGAAACGACACCCTATTCAATAACTAGTACTGGGGAAACTGACTAACCAAATGCAGAGGAATGAAACTGGATCCAGTTCAACTCTTTCTCGGGGCTAAGAGCAGTGGTCTGGGTACTCATGCCAGAGACTTGCTTCTGAGGTTTGCGTAACTGCTTAAAGGACACATGACCTTGTGTAATTCATTAAGTCACTCGGTGTCCTCATCTGCAACATGCGGATGGAAATAACCTCCTGCATTAATAGAGCTGTTGAGAGAATTAAATAAGCAGCCCGATACGTTGTAAGTATTCAACATTCAATATATGTTAGAAATGTCTCTTTCTTTTCTCTTTTACTAGATGTTTGCTTTCAATTCGTGTACTATTTTTGGTTTTGGCTTTCATATTCTCACACAGGTTTTTAAAAGCACCCAAGGGTAGCTTCAAGAGTGTGTGACCCACAAGTCATTCAGGGCTCCACGCTCAGAAGCACCCCTTGTTTGGCTGAATGCCCTCCTGTTACTATCTTGAAATTCTTAATTTTTTAAGGGGCTTCACATTTTCAGTTTTGCTCTTTGTTATTTTACACAGCTATATTAGGTTGTCCCTGCATTACTATAAAGAGATGCCTAAAACTGGGTAATTGATAAGGTAAAGAGGTTTAATTGGCTCGCTATTCTGCAGGCTGTGCAGGAAACATGCTGGCAACATCTGCTTCTGGTGAGGCCTTAGGAAGCTTAAAATTATGGCGGAAGGGGCAGGGAGCAGGCACATCACAAGGCAAGTGGGAGCAGGAGAAAGGGCGTGAGGAGGTGCCACACTCTTTCAAACAACCAGATCTCACTTGAACTCAATATCACTCATTGCTGTGGGGAGGACACGAAGCCATTCGTGAAGAGTCCACCCCCCATGACCCAAACACCTCCCACCAGGCCCCACCTCCAACACTGGGGATTACATTTCAACATGAGATTTGGAGGACAAACATCAAAACCATATAAAAACCTATGCTCTGGCTGGGTGCGGTGGCTCATGCTTGTAATCCCAGCACTCTGGGAGGCCAAGGAGCCGAATCACTTGAGATTAGGAGTTGGAGACCAGTCCAGTCAACACGGTGAAACCCTGTCTCTACTAAAAATACAAAACTTAGCTGGGCTTGGTGGTGGGCGCCTGTAATCCTAGCTACTCAGGAGGCTGAGGCAGGAGAATTGCTTGATCCCAGGAGGTGTAGGTTGGGTGCAGTGAGCCGAGGTCACACTACTGCACTCCAGCCTCCAGCCTGGACGACAGAGCAAGAATTCATCTCAGAAAAAAAAAAAAAAAAAAAAACTATGCTGTCAGACAGTTGTCAATCAATCCCCATGGTGCAGCTATCTCATAACACTTGTAGCATTGTGATGGGCAGGATACGTTTTTGGAGAGTGGAGACATCCCAGGACTGAAGACACAAGCCTCCTGTCCAGCTCTGGGCAATACAGCAATGCAAGGTCAGGGCACAGAACAAGTTTGGAAAAGTTTCTCTTTTTCTGGAACTGTGGGCAGAGAGGGGATCTCAGATCTACCTCAGGTCAGCAGCATAGTTACAGCAAACCTCCATTTCACTTTGTTTAGAGAGGTCACAGATAAAGTACGTTTTTGTTTGTTGCTTGTTTTATATTGTATTGTTTTGTTACCCAATTTAGATCTTGCTTTTTTATTAATGCTGCTTGATCACAACCTGTGGTAATTAACCAACCCTTTGGATGTGGCTTAATTTTAATTAACAATGCTCCAATTCTTAATAGGCTAAATGTTTGTTTCTCCTGCAACTCTTATCACAAGGCAATTTTGTGGTACTTTATACAGATTTTCTGAGAAATTGCTTCATCAATTTTTCCCTGCAGCTGTACACTGAATCTGACATGTATTGCTAGCTGCTGCTTTAAATTAATTTCCTAATTTTTCCAGTTCTTTCTATTTGGCTAGTTAGTCCCTACATTAAATTTCTTCACCTTGTGATTAACAATTAACAGTACTTATGACTGTTCCATGGCTATAAAATTGGCCTTGCTGGGTTCCACATTTATCTTGCCTTAATGATCAAATTTGTTTGGTGTAAGACTTTTTTTTCTTGACTTCAGCTTTCTATATTCTGGGATCTACAACTCAAGCTGTGTCCCTTTAGCCTCTTACATCATCACCAGCAATAAAGATTTTACTGTCAGGACTTGGCTGACAAATTTGCAGGCTCTTTATTACTGGTGATGATGGACTATAAGAAGCAGAAAAAACACAGCTTGAATCTCATTCCCAGCTTGAATTTGCAAGGCTGGCATTTAGAAAAAATGATGTTGTGATTTCATAAACCAAGAAAATATAAAGATGCAAGTCGGAGAATTAATAAAACACCTTCCCCCGTCTTCTTCTGAAATGGCTTTGGTGAAGTCATTGCACAGTGTGGATTTGGTCAAGTCTCCACCAACAAAATTGAATGTTTACATAATTCACATGAATTCCTCTCACTTCAGGTACCTGCGTAACTTCAGCTAGAGGCATGTGAAGAACTGAACTATCTTACTCCATGGCAAGTAATTTTCGTGTTGGGTTCTAAGGGTACACCAGAAAAATCATGCTTCAATGGAAACCTAAGCATTGTCTAGCCCAGAGAATTATCTACTCTATGGGAGCTATTTTACAACTCTGTAAATGACAGATAACTAACAGCAAGGCAAAACAATTCTTGTCTATAGACATCCAAATTCTGCCCTGTTCAGCAGTTCAACTGACTTCCTTCTGTCATTGCAGAAGGAGCTGATTTTTGCCTCCATTTGCACTTTTGTTTCAACATTCCTTTATTTCATACTTCTCCTTTCCACCAATTATAAGATCCCCCAGGTTTCCTCATTGAGTTAAAATATCTAACACATGTTCATTTTATCTGAGTCATAATTTGCTTTTGTTGAAAATTATATTTTAACAATATTTAATCGCTGTAGATAAACTGTAAAATTATAGTTCCATAAAGTAATAAGGTAAAGTACTGCTAGAAAGTAGTTGAAGGCTACGTTTGTGAGTCACTACACATGGTTTCTAATGCCAGATTTTTTCTTTGCTATCTGGGCAAATTTAAATGCTTCTAATTTCGTTACCTCATATATAAAATGTAGATAATAATAATATCTACATTGTGGGTAAATGAAATAATTCAAATTACTACACATTTTGATTAGTATTATTTGTTATTATGTTTATAATATTAATTATCCTTATACAGAATTTAAAATGTACTGATGCATTATTTAAACATAATCAAAATGAACTTGTTAATTGCTTAAGAATTCCAATTGAAATATTTTTACTCTACTCTTGAGCTTCTAATATAGTACATCCCATCCCTTCAAAAAGGAGTGATTTGTTTCATACGTATCTTGTCATAAGACTTAAAAACTTTCTGAGCCACTTTAATTATTTACCTGCATAGTGGGTGTATATATATATATATACACACACATATACATAGTGTGTATATATTTCATAGAGAGAGAGAGATAAAATTCCAGATCAGACCCAGTTTCTGCCTGTTTCTGAGAAAGTAACAAGAATCTAAATGTATATTGTCAGCAAACTCAGATGTGACTAGGATCCTGGCAGGAGAGGAAAGCACAGAAGCAGCCTGCCCCACTGACACTGATTCGGCTCCTGCCTGAAGCACCGCTTTCTGGCTGTGTGGCCAAAGTCACACGAAAAAAGAAAGGGGAGGTTCCAAAAACTCACCCACCGTGTGGACACTGCTATATTTCAGCAATATGGATTGAGAGCCTCAGGGTCATTCATGTATGCTTTGAAGCTGGTATTACACTTTTGGGAAAAGATCCTTAAAAAAAAATCCAAGCTATATATAGAGACTTAGGTACAAAGGTATTCACCACAGGACAATTTCTGGCAGTGAAAAATTAGTGATAACCTTAATACCCTACACAAATAAACAAAGATGCTTCTTCCTTAGGATGGAATATTACTCAGCTATCATAAGCCAGGTTTTCAAAACTGTTAGTAATATGAAAATTCTCACAATGTTAAATGTAAAAATAAACATAAAATTATAGTCTATGCCTCCTATTTTGTAACAATTCACACACACACACACACACACACCAGTAGCACACGCATGCCAATGTGTGCATAATGCACAGAATGAAAAGCTAGAGGAAACAGACCAAAATATTCACAATTATTAAGTAATTATTTCTGTGTAGTAAGATTGTGAGGATAGTTCCATTTTTCCTTAGGTTATGATGAATGGTTCAAACTTTAAACAGTGAGCATGTGTTACTATTATAGTCGATGAAAAAAAGTTATTTAAAAAACAAGAACCTGCAGGCCATATTAATAACCATATTTAAAGCCCACGGAAGTTACCACTGATAGCTGAGGACATCACGCAAAAAGAACAGGAGAAGGAGAATGGTTGTTGCCACCACCACAAAAGTCCCAATGTGCTACCTCTATCAGCCACATTGTCAATAATAGTTGGGTTTTTTTTTTTGTTTGTTTGTTTTTTTACCAGGGATTAATTTCTGGCAGAAGACTTAATTGAGGTAAATATAGGTTCTGTTACAAGCTATTGTTTTGTTTGCATAGCCAGCAGTCTACAT
This sequence comes from Rhinopithecus bieti, assembly GCF_001698545.2. Classification (NCBI taxonomy): domain Eukaryota; kingdom Metazoa; phylum Chordata; class Mammalia; order Primates; family Cercopithecidae; genus Rhinopithecus; species Rhinopithecus bieti. The sequence goes on along the minus strand of NW_016804741.1, from coordinate 691,317 downwards.
TGTTTCTAGAGGACCTTAATGTGTTTCTACCTCAAGGTGACCTTTGAAGAGTTACCCTTTAGTAGAAAGAAGTACAATGGTCACCAAAAGTGGTTATTCCACAACCATCAAAACAATATTAGACAATTTTGCATTCATATTTTAGTCTTATTCCTGATTTCTGACAATCCTGATGTTAACAGCTTTTAGAAGTTTTAGATGTTTGCTTTATTTTCTCTCTTTCACGCCATTACCAAGAATTCATTATCAGATAACTAAAGTTTGCACATTTTAAAGGATTAACACAGTAAATTTAAAATTTTCATTAAGCTGCCCTACTGCTAAAATGTACAACTTGATTATGTACAAAATAATTTCAATTAAGAAGGTAATATATTTCTGCTGTGGTAACAGAAAGCATTTGGAAATAAATTACCTATGTTTATCACCTAGCAGCGAGTTAAGCTAGTATGTATTACAGAAGACAACGAAAGAATAACCCTTATTAATATATATTATTATATATATATATATACACACAAACACATATATCCTTTTAGAAAGTTATTTTATGTATGCAAATGCAAATACCCTTGTGGTTGACAACTGTAATTAAGGTTTCTCTCTAGCTTTCAGAGAAATAGTGTATTTCTCTCTCTTCCCGCAAAGTAGTTCATCCAATTGGTACACCTAATTGAACCTGAAATCTCATACGTTCCACAAGATCATGTTAATCTCATCGTTTTCTTCCTCTCTTAGCTTGGTTAAAGGCAAAGAGTTTATTGAGAGAAGCTGTGATTGGCATGTCTTCTGCTGACCAATTGCAATTTCCTCTCCTTGTAAACTCTATTTAGTGTTACAAAAACAATTCAAAGGCAGATTGTAGATGCCAGGCTTTTCCTCTGACCTTTAAATCAAATTTAGAATTTCACAGGGTAGTATGCCTTCAAGCAAAATCTGTCAGCTTAATAAAGTGGAAATTTTCTGCAATAAATCTGCAATAAATGTCTACCATTCATGAAGAAAGGTAAGCTTTACTTATTGTTGAATAGTTCTGAACAAGGGCACAAGCTTCTTGGGTGAAATAAAAACAAGCGCTGTTAAATGTAAGAACAACTCTCAATAATGAAAGAAAAAGGGTGAGCGGCATAAATATAATGAGAAAACGAAAGAAACACAGAGGAAGAAAAACACAACAGAAGAAAAAAGATGACAGAATTACAAAGAGGCAAGACCAAGACAGGGATGAAGGGGAAACAAAGAAGAGGCACAAGGACACATAGACGATTCATTTGTGTCTCATTTTGCCAACGAGGACAAGATCATTACAATCGTAAGATCTCCTGTGCAGGACACATGAAGTCACTGCTTTGGGGGTGATGAACCACAACTGTACTTTAATCCTTGCTGAGTCTCCGTGTGTGTTTGTTATAGCACAAAATGATCTAATGGCGTATTCTATCTTCCAAACAAGTAAATGCCAAGTATTTGCTAAGGAAACTAAGGTCAAATATATACATTTGTTTTCTCTAGTTTCTAAAGGAAATCCTACTGATTCCCACTGACAGAGGACCACGTACATTTAGGAGGCCAACAGATAGACCCATTCGCAAAGAAGCTGGTAACAAATCACCAAAACAAACAAATTAAAAAACCCCAAAACATCACAGATAAACTATCACACAATTAAAATAATCTCCAATGCAAGACCTCTTCCTACATGTGGATTGTTTCACTTGCTCAATATTTTTAAAACATTGAATTAGCTGCCAATACACAAAAACAGAGAAACTCATGGTTTTCAAAATCCAGATTTCTCAGCTCCTCAAAAAATCAGAACTCTAGCTGCATTCCTATGTACTGATGATTAACTGGAGCATAAGCTGCTCTTGCCACAGACCCCCACATTACCCACTGCCATCCTTGCACCTGCTCATTTGGATTATTTGTTTGAGCACTGCTGTTTGTGAAATTTACAACTCTCACTATTAAGATGATTTGGCTCAGTATTAGTTTTCTGTTGCTGCTGTAACAAATACTGCAAACGTAGTGTCATCTAACTCTACAGCTTTATCATCTTACAGTTCTGAAGGTCAGAATTTCAAGATGGTTCTCACAGGGCTAAAATCACGGTGTTGGCAGAACTGCGTGATTTCTAGAGGGTCTCGGGTAAAATTCATTTCCTTGCCTTTTCCAGCTTATGGAGGCCACCTGCATTCTCTGCATGCTCATATCCCCTTCCTCAATCTTCAAGCCAGCTGTGTAGCATCTTCCATGTCTCTTTCCCTCTGACATTCCTGCCTCCCTCTTATAAAGACCCTTGTGATTACACACCCAGATAATGCAGTATAATCAATGCTTCTTGTGCTTTTATTTTTATTTATTTAATTTTTTTTTGAGATGGAGTCTCACTCTGTTGCCCAGGCTGGAGTGCAGTGGTGTGATCTCACTTCTTGTGCTCTTTAACTTCATCTGCAAAGGCTTTTTCACCACATAGGCACAGGTTCCAGAGATTAGAACATGGACATCTTTGAGGGGTCATTTATCAGCGTGCCACAGGCTCCATCCTCAAAAGAACAAAGAACCTTCAAAAGCCATACACATTGAAGGCATTGGCTCACACATTCAGGAAAACCAAGACAAATAACAAGGCAAACGTTGTAAAGGCATATCTCAGACATCGAAGCTTAAAGAGGTTAGAATACAGGTTTTTCCTGATGCTCCCTCCACTTCACTATACCATTTCTCTCTTAAAATGTATTTCAACACAATGTTTTCTTCAAATTGCAGCATTCTTCACATTGAGAACAAGTTTTTACACCAAGTCATTTGCCTGTCAGTGGAAGATGCATGAAACCGTCTTTGTTACCTCTACCCTCTTCTACCTTCTACGTTTCTACCGATTACAATTCATTAGCCCCTTTTTGGGCACCAATGTCGTCCCAAGTATTATGCAAAGTTCTGTCCAACTTTACAGGGCTCATTTTGTCTAATCTTCACAGCAGGAGATTTATCTTACAGATGATACTTAGGCCCAAAAACAGCTCATTGACTTGTCCAAACCCACACAGTTATTAAATACAATATGGCTTGACCTTGGAAGTCAGATCCTCTTGGTCACCAATTTATAACAACTGATTTATGGCACTAATTTATGACACTCTGGTCAACTATCCCCATATTCTTGTTTGAAAGTGTTTGTACTAGATGGAGAAGTTCATGGAAGTTTTTAAAAATGGATTTGAATGTTTTAAATTGTTCACCAAAAACAGTAAATAATCAGATCAATTTCCTCTTAACTACGTTTTGAATAAGCTCATGGTGCTGCTTTGGAGAAAGCAAACAGCCTGAAAACACCTTGAGCTTTGGAGAAAGAGGAGAGAAATACATTTTACTTAAGACAGGACTTTCAATCAAATACATATGAGGTTATGAAGGAAAATGAATGAAATAACGTGACAGTGAGATGTTTCTGGTGCTGTCGGGTGGCCAGTGAAAGGTGACTCCTTGGTATGTTTTTGCCAATCTGTTTGCATTTTCCTTGGCCATATTCTTCCCATGACCTTGAGATAGTCATGTAGCCTTCTGTCTTGGTGTATTCGGTTAGACATCTATCAAATGAAAATTATTATTTCAGCCCCTGTTTTCTTAAATGGATAGAGAATAACTCAAAACTGAAAATCTGGACCTGAAAAGTCATTTAAGAAATAATTCTCAAATTTGCCTCTTCTCTCCACCTACACCACTACCTCTGTAATCAAGCTAATCATCTCTCACTTACTGTGTGCCTTAGCTTCCTGACTGGCCTTGGTGATTCCAGTCTTGTCCCCAGCACACCTGATCTTCATATTGCCACTGGTGCAACCTTAATACAATTACTAAACTCTTCCATTTGACACACCTCAATGGCTTCCCAGTTGCTGTCTAAGTAAGAGTTACAGGGCATAACATAACTCACCTGGCTATCTGGCTCCCAACTAACCACTTTGACCCCATCTTCCCCAAGTTTAACTAACTCCTTTGACCTCATTTCCTCCAAAGTTTCCCATAGGTATATGCCTTTTACAAACATGCTCTTGACTACATTATTCCTACCACTCTTACTAACTGCTTCTCATCCTTGCAGGCTTTGATTCTCATACATGAGGCTTATAAAGAAGTCGTAATACAGAAATATCATCATAGGCTTTCTAGGTTGACCTAATATTTAACTTTACACTGTACTTAGCAAATAGACACTTAGTTGTTTGCATTTTTCCAACCTCAAATCCTGGGCCATTAACACATTTATGTAAATGAAAAGATCCCAACTCTTACTGCAAACACTTAGGGGAGATTATTAAAAACAAACAGGGCTATTGGCCTGTAGTTTTCTTTTCTTGCCATGTCTTTGACTAGATTTGGTATCAAGATAGGGCTGGCCTCATACAATAAGTTTGGAAGTATTCCTTCTTCAATTTATACTTTACATTAAGGTTTATTTGTGGTGTACATTTCTATGGGTTTTGACAAATGTATATCATAAAAAGCATTCATGTTTAAAGTATATTCCTCAAATTTTGGTGATTTTATTTCTTATTTTAATTGACTTATAACAACAGTACAGATTTATGAGGTATATGTAATATTTTGATGCATGTATACAATGTGTAATTATCAAATTAAGGTAATTGGCATATCCATCACCTCAAATATTTATCATTTCTCTGTGTTAAGAACATTCAAAAATTTTTTCTAGCTATTTTGTAATATACAATAAATTATTAACAATAGTCACCCTACTGTCTGTAGAATACTAGAACATATTCCTTATAACAATGATACTGTTAACCAACCTTTCTCCATCTGCCCTTCCTCCATTCCCTTCCCGGCCTCTGGTAACCATTATTCTACTCTCTACTTCCATAAGATCAACTTTTTCATTTATGGGTAAGAACTTACTATCGTCATTTCGCTAATTGTTTTCTATCTGTCCTGTAGTTATTTTGTGTATCTTTTTCTCTCTTGTTGTCTTCTCCCTTGTGATTTGTTGACTTTTTGTATTAATAAGCTTTAATTCCTTCTCTTTTTCTTTTGTGTAGATTTTATACATATTTTCTTTGTGGTTACCATGAGGCTTACATAAAATATCTTACAGTTAGAAAGTCTATCTTAAGCCAGTAACAACTTAACTTCAATCATATACAAAAACTCTGCACTTTTACTTACTCCCTCCAACACTTCATGTTATTGATATCAATCTATATTGTTTTATATTGTGTATCCAATAACAAATTTTTGTAGTTACAGTTATCAATACTTATTTTATTTTTATACTAGAATTAAAAGTGATTTATATACCACCATTGCAGTATTACAGCATTCTGTGTTTGTATACATACTAAACTTTACCAGTGAGTTTTATACTTTCATATGCTTTTGTGTTGCTATTTAGCAACCTTTTTTTCAACTTAAAGAATTTCCTGTAGCATTCCTCTTAAGTGCAGGGGCAATGAACTCTCTAAGCTCTTGCTTGTTTTAGAAAGTCTTTATCTCCCCTTCTTTTTTGAAGAAAAGATTACTGAGTATAGTTTTTAGTGGCTGGCAGTTTTTGTCTTTCATTATTTTAAGTATGTTATCCAACTTCCTTTTGTCCTGAAAAATGTCTCCAAAAAATCTGTTGATAGTCTAGGAAACCACAAGTCAATATCCCTTGTGAACATAGATGCAAATATCTGCAACAGAACACTGGCAAACATAAATCAATAGAACATTAAAGGGATCATATATTATGACCAAGTGGCATTTATCCTTGGGATGCCAGGATGGTTCAACATCCTCAAGTCAATAATGTGATATACCACATTAACAGAATGAAGGACAAAAATCACAATCATTTCAAGAGATGCACAAAAAGAATTTGAAAAAAATCAACATCCTTTCAGGATAAAAACTCTCAAAAAACTACATACAGAAGGAATTTACCCCAACATTAAAGGCCATAAATAGAAAACCTGCAGCTAACTTCATATTCAACAGTGAAAAATCGAAATCTTTTCCTCTAAGATCAAGAACAAGGCAAGGATTCCCACACTCACCACTTCTATGTAACATAGTACTGAAAGTACTAGCCAGAGCAATTAGACAAGAAAAATAAATTAAAATTACCTAAATCCTGATAGAAGGAGTAAAAATCTCTGTTTGCAGATGATATAGTCTTATACCTAGAAAACCCTAAAGACACCACAAAATACTCTTAGAATAACCAAATTAAATAAAATTTCATAATACAAAATCAACATACAAAAATCAGTTTCATGTCTATATACTAACAATAAACAATACAAAATAATTACAAGAACAATTCTATTCACAATAACAACAAAATAAATACTTAGAGATAAATTTAAACAAGGAGATTAAAGAGTTATTAACTGGAAACTACACAACATTGATGAAAGGAATGAAAGAAGACACAAAGAAATGGAAAGCCATCTCATGGTCATGGATTGGAAGACTTAATATTATTAAAATGTCTAAAAAACAATCTAGATATTTAATCCAATCTTTATCAAAATGCTGGTGTCATTTGTTTACAGAAATAGAAAAAAGTCCTAAAATCCATAAGATGGCACAAAAATACTCAGAAGCAATACTGAGAAAGAATAAGGTTAAAGGCATCACACTTCCTGGTTTTAAAATACATTACGAAGCTACAGTAACAAAAACAGTATGGTATTGACAAAAAGAAATGTATACACCAATAGAACAGAACAGAAAGTCCCAGAATAAATGCAGACATATACAGAAACTGATCTTTGACCAGGTCCCAAGAATACATAGGGAAAGGATAGTCTCATCAACAAATGATGTCAGAAATACTGAATATTCAGGAGTAAAAGAATGAAATTGCACCCTTTTCATATACCACGCACAAAAGTAAACTTGAAATGGATTAAAGACTTAAAGGACCTGACACAATAAAACTCCTAGAAGAAAACATAAGACAAAAGCAAAATTTTTCCAGTCAATGATTTCTTGGATATGACACCAAAGGCACAAGCAATGAAAGCAAAAATAGACTAGTGGGACTACATCAAACTAAAGAGCTTTTACACAGAAAATTAAAAAAACCAACAGAGTGAAAAACGTAATTTATAAAATGGAAAGAAATATTTGCAACTACATATATAATAAGGGGTTAATATTCTACAAATAAAATGAACTACTACAATTCAATAGCCGCCCCCCCCCGCCAAAAAAAAGAAAGAAAGAAATTTGATTTTTTAAATAGCCAAAGGACTTGAAAAGACATTTCTTCAAATAAGTTGTACAAATGGCCAAAAAGTATATGAACAGATTCTCAGCATCATGAATCATTAGGGACATGCAAATCAAAAACATAACGAGATATTATTTCACACCTGTTAGGATGGCTATTATCATTTTTTAAAAGATAATAAGTGCTGGTGGGATTTGGAAAAATTGGAATCCTTGTGCGCTGTTAGCAGGAATCTAAAATGGTACAGCACTATAGAAACAGTAATAAGGTTCTTTTAAAATTTTAAAACAGAGCTACCATACGATCTAGCAATGCTACTTCCTGGTATATATCCAAAAGATTGAAATAAGGATTCTGAAGAGTTATTAGAATGCTCATATTCATTGTAGTGTAATTTACAATACTCACAACCAAGATATGGAAACAAATGTTCATCAATAAACGAATATACATAAATGTGGCATATACGGCCAGGCACAGTGGCTCATGCCTGTAATCCCAACACTTTGGGAGACCGAGGCGGGAGGATCACGAGGTCAGGAGATCAAGACCACCATGGGTAACACGGTGAAATCCCGTCTCTACTAAAAATACAAAAAATTAGCCGGGCATGGTGGCGGGTGCCTGTAGACCCAGCTACTCAGGAGGCTGAGGCAGGAGAATGGTGTGAAACCAGGAGGCGGAGCTTGCAGTGAGCTGAGATCGCACCACTGCACTCCAGCCTGGGTGACAGAGCGAGACTCCGTCCCAAAAAAAAAAAAAAATGTGGCATATACATACAACGGAATGCTATTCAGCTTTATAAAAAGGAAACCCATTATATGTGGCATGTATGAAGTTGGAGGACACTATGCTGAGTGAAATAACCTAATCACAGAAGTTCAAATACACAAGATTTTAACTATATACCTAAAATAGTTGAATTCATAGAAACAGAGTGTAGATGCTGGTTGCCAAGGGCTGGAGGTGGGGAGGAATGTGGAGTTGCTGATCAATGAGAATCAAGTTTCAGTTGTACAAGATGCATAAGTTCTCGATGCCTGCTGTACAACATTGTGCCTAAAGTTAACAGTAGTGTGCTGTGCACATAAAACTTAATCAGAGGGTAATCTCATGTTACATGTTCTTATCACAATTAAAAATTAATTAAAGACTCTTTCCCCAAAGATTCTGACCCAATTTGTCTAGCGTGGTTGTACAGATATTTAAATTTCCAGGTGAATTTATCATGAACCAATGTTGAGAAGCACCAGTCTATAAGGATGAGTCGAGAATAAACTGAGTAATTACACAAACTTTTCTATCAAGGATGTCATCAGGCTAAATTATGTAATAAGGTAAATTTTCAGCAAGCAAGGGGTATATATTTTAGCTGTCCAGGGTGCATAGTTACATATCAGGTGTACACTTAATTGTATACCTTGTCTTATAAGATGAACTTAGAATAGATGAGGTGGTGAATAGACCAAAATATAATCTTCCAATATCTCAGCATACACATTTAAACACACACAAGCAGTATAATTACAACACTTATGATTTGTAAGGTTGATGGAAGAGTTCTGCTTAAAGGTAGCAGAGTATGAGGGTGAATGAAGAATTAAGCACATATTACTATTACCTATACCCCAGGAAGATGGTAGTGAGACCTCCTTGCACTGCAGGATCCACTAAAATGTTCTACATCTCATTTTTTTTCCATAAAAAGAGCTCTAGTCTGTTTTAAATAACACTTTTTGTGAAAATGCCAATTTATGATTCTATATTTAAAACTATAGTTTTGAAGACAGAAATATTAGAAAATACAAATAAATTTGGAAAAAAATTATATTGACACAATGTGAATATTTTAGTTAATTCTCTTATCTGTATAAATTCATGGTTTATGAACTTAAATTAACACAATACATAAAGGTTTATGCCCTTTTAAAACTAAATTTCAATTGTATCATGGGTATTTCTAATATTATGTATTTTTGAGAAACAGTTCTATTGTGTATACATATATTACCTATTATATAAATTCACATTTTATTTAACTATGTCTATCTTGTACATTTAGATTGATCTTAATTTTTCACTTTTACAAAGATATAAAAATAGAATAATGTGTATGTACGGGGGGTTGTTTATTGTTAAAGAGAATAATTGGGTTTAGGGCAACTAGCAATTCCATGCACTGGTTTCTATAAACCTCACCATTGTGTTCTTGATATACCTACAAATTACAGATTTACCTGCCACTCCGCCCCAAGTGTTTGGAATCATTAGATCTCAGACAATATGCATTTTTTAGTAAGTCCCACAAGCAATTCTTATGCAGACAGATGGTTCGTAGCTTCTACTTGTGAAACTGGTATTAGCCTTTTTAAAATTCTCACACATACTGGCAAACAGTCCATCAGAAAGATAACTTTTTATTTCCTTAAGCAATATATGATCACGCCAATTAAGATACACTTTTAGAAATCCTGTGCTAATTTGATAAGCAATAAGTACATGTTGCTTTTAAGATGTAACTTTTGATTGCTAGTGAAGATGAAGGCCTATATATATTCTCCAGTCATAGTGTATACTGTTCTGTAAATTTCTATTTCTTTTCATATCCTTTGCCCATTTTTTTCCATTAAGGTATCATTTTCTTCAATGGTTTTAAGAATTCTTTTATTTTAAAATTACTCCTTGGCTGAAAATATATTTCCTGGTTTATTGTTTGAATTTGAATTTTATGGTGTTTATTTCTTGTCCTACAGAAGTTCTGGGTATTTACACAGGCACACAGTATATCTTTTGCTAAGCAGCCATCCAGTCTTCTTTCTGGCATTTTTATGTCATTCTTTCAAGTCTTTCTATGCTGCCACTCTTGTTTTTCTTGTTTTATTTTTTACTTTTAACTCTTTAAGCCATCTGAAATTTGTGTTAATACGTTTTCTTTTCTTTGTTTTTCTTTGAGACAGAGTCTTGCTCTGTCACACAGGCTGGAGTGTAGTGGCGTGATCTTGGCTCACTGCAACCTCTGCCTCCCAGGTTCCAGCAATTCTCCTGCCTCAGCCTCTCAAGTAGCTGGGATTACAGGGGCCTCGCCACCACGCCCAGCTTTTTTTTATTTTTATTTTTTTTAATTTTATTTTATTTTCAGTAGAGATGGGATTTCACTTTCTCTAAGAAAATTAACTCATTTGTCGCCGGGCATGGTGGCTCATGCCTGTAATCCAAGCACTTTGGGAGGCTGAGGTGGGACCAGCCTGGCCAACATGGTGAAACTGCATCTCCACTAAAACAACAAAAATTAGCCAGGTGTGGTGGTGCATGTCTGTAATTCCAGATACTCAGGAGGCTGAGACATGAGAATCACTTGAACCCAAGAGACCAAGGCTGCAGTGAGCTGAGATTGCACCACTGCACTCCAACCTGAGTGACAGAGCAAGACCCCGCTCCCCTACCAAAAAAGAAAGAAAATTATTTTTTAAGAGGTTCTGTTTTTAATTTTTTTTATTATTTCTTGCTGTTATATGGCACAACTTTCTCTAACTAATATGTCAACTTGTTTCTCATATGAGCCTAGGAGGAGGTGTGTCATAGAGGCAACAGATGCTAATTATCTTATCACACATCTTATGATTAGCACAAGTTGGAGATAAAGCTTCACCTGATGTGGTTTCATGTCCCTTTAATCTGCATTAGAATATATTGTTATTTTTAAAACAATAACACATTTTCTTAGAGAAAAACAATTCCTCTTTCCCAAATGAATTTTTAGAGGTTGCCACTTGGAACTCATTTATACAACCTTCAAACAGTAACAAAATGTCACATGCTCATGCTGTAACTGTTACTAGGTTATTTCAAGATTTTTATTAATATAACAAGATTCACTGTTGTCTACAGGATGTAAATGGAAATGTGATTAATATATGATTAATATATATCAAGGAAATATTTTGAACTAATAAATGTTGCCTTTTCCCTTCTTTCCATATACATATATATAAATTTCTCTCTCTCGCTTTCTCTCTCTCTATATATATATTCCTATATACTTTTTTCTATATATACATATATAATATAGAGTAAAGTGAGAGAGAGAGACATATACATGTGTATGTATACATGCATAAGTATGTGTTTTGTTTTAACCTAGAGACCACTGCCCCCATTAAAACTGGACCCATTCTAGAACAGCCTGCCCAAAAAAAATCAGGACATAAAAGAGCCCAACAATAACAAAGTCTGGAAAACCTTGTCTTTTGATTGCAAGAGCTGAGCACTAGAAAAAGGTTTTTCTCTTTTTTTTTTAATTTCAAAGTTGTAGTGGTATCTCAAAGAAGAGTTTATAACAGCTAATACAATTTTCTCACCACACAGCGTGGAAATAACCCTTTCTGGGATGAGGTAAGGGAAAATTTGACGAGACAGAGAGAGTAAAAGATACCTTAAAGACAGACAAGAGGTTTCTAACTCTTGTTTTTACCCTGTACTTCAGCCAGGCCATGACCTTAGTGGGAAGATGGCAGCAATCCCAGAGGAGTTGTACAAAACAGAGAGATGAGACTTCTTTTCCCGTGGTAGAGCCCAAGAAGACTAAAGAGCCCTTCATGGGCTCCCTGCCCCCTCATCCTAACCAGGCCAATAAAGTGGCAGAGCAGCAGAGCTGGGTGAAAAGATAAAGGCACAGAACCTGAGGATGGTCTCACACAGTCCTATAGACCAAGGTTTGGCAAACTTCGTCTGCAAAGAGCCGAACAGTAAATATTTTAGCCTCTGTTGCTATTTGACTCTGCCGCTGTAATGAGGAGGCAGTCATAGACGACATGCAAACACACGGGCCTGGTTATGTTCTGGTACACTTTATTTGCGGACTCAGAAATTTGAATTTCATGTAATTTTAACGTGTCATATGATTTTGTGAGATAGTTTTCAACAAATATAAAATTAAAAACATATTCTTAGGTCACAGGCCAGACAAAAACTACGGCCAGAAGGCCACAGGAATACAACCAGTGTGGCACACATGAGGATGATAGAAAAGAACTTCTGTAAGCTTCGAATGAATACCCAAGGATGGGTGAAGATATGGATGAGAGAGTGGGTGAACTAGAAGATGACTTTCAGGAATGACAAGAGGATACTTTTAAAGGATACACTGTTAACTGTACAAGCAGTAAACCATGAAAGTATGGACATCAGTGGCAGTACAGTGGTGACACAGCAAAGACCGGGAAGCTTGTTAGGGTGAGAAAAGAGCACTGGCAAGGACCACACGCCCCTCCTCTGAGGCCAAGCTGGCACACGACAACTGCACACCCACATCCCACACATCCCAGAACTCAGATCATCCCCAGAGAGAAGGTAAGAATAATATAACACCAGAAGAGGCTGAGTTGCTTTAACATGGCAAATTTAAAGGTTTTTTTGCTATCAAAAGAAATAAGGATGTACAAATTGAACTAGTATCATTTATGAAGAAATAAGAAAAGTTATGTTTCAACACCTTAGTTATATGGCCCCTTAATATTCCTGACTGCCTGAGGTATATCTAGTCTTATGTTTGTAGTGTCCCTCCACTTTTGAGAAAAATAAAATTCCCACCTGAAAGCACACAGCCAAAAAATTGTCCCCTCGATTTGAAGTGGCCCCTCCAACACATCAAATACTTCTCTATTTATCTGATTTGTCTGTTGGTCTACATATTTCTTCTTGGTTTAACAATCATACTGTGTAAATTGCTATAACTTCAGAAGAACCTAAATAACTGGCAACAAGTCTCATTTAATTACGCTGCTTTTAGAAAATTGAATCAACTTTCTGTATCATTCTTTCAAATGAGTATCAGAAATTTGCTACAAGGGAAAAAATGAATTCCTCTGGGATGTTGATTAAAATTCATTTAAAGCTACAAATTAATTGGGAAAGATTTCATGTCTTCAGAATACTAAACTTTACCATTTAGAAATATGGTTTTCGGCCGGGCGCGGTGGCTCAAGCCTGTAATCCCAGCACTTTGGGAGGCCGAGACGGGCGGATCACGAGGTCAGGAGATCGAGACCATCCTGGCTAACACGGTGAAACCCCGTCTCTACTAAAAAAATA
>NW_016804741.1:611717-674619 GCF_001698545.2 Rhinopithecus bieti | reverse complement strand
AGTAGAGACGGGGTTTCACCGTGTTAGCCAGGATGGTCTCGATCTCCTGAGCTCGTGATCCGCCCGTCTTGGCCTCCCAAAGTGCTGGGATCAGAGGCTTGAGCCACCACTCCCGGCCAAGGTTTCCATTATCTTTATTTTAAGAATACACATTTCCTTTAGGATCGTGTAGAGGAGTTTTTTAATTGTTAATGCAAATTTAATACATTTTATTATATATTCTGAATATATATTACTGTTATATATAAAGATCTTCATTTGTGTGCATTTATTGTGTATGTAATCTTTTTTACTAAAAGCTCTTATTTCTTCTAATGGATTTCCAGATGATTCTCTAAATTCCTCAGATAGATACACTATCCTCAGACAATAATTTCTTGTAATTGTATTAAGAGATATAAAAGTTCATAGTTCACTGAAAAGAATGCAAATTGATCCTTAAAGATGTGGGGAATAAAAACTCACCTTGGCTCATGTAATGAGCTCCTGTAACATGCTACCATCTACTCTTCACCCATCAGATAGGCAAAAATCCAAAGGCTTTGCAATACACTCTGTTGAGGAAGCTCTGAAAAAAGAGCCTGTTTCCAATGGTGACAATGAGATTGCAAAGTGACGCACCTTCTCTGAGAGGAAGTTGGCAATATCTATCAAGAATCCATACAAATTTATCCTTTAACCTAAAATTCCACTCCATGGAATCTTTCTCAGATACACCGCGAAAATAAGAAAAGGAAATGCCAAAACAGGTACAAGAATGTTCATTGCTTTTGTACTTAGATTTTTTTTTTTTTAGACAAGGCCTTTCTCTGTCACTCAGGCTGGACTGCAGTAGCACAATCACAGCTTACTACAGCCTCAACACACCAGGCTCAAGCGATTCTCCAATCTCAGCCTCCCAAGTAGCTGGGACCACAGGTGCACACCAAAATGCCTGGCTAATTTTTAAACTTTTTGTAGAGATGGGGTCTCACCATGTTGTCCAGGCTGGTCTCAAACTCCTGGGCTCAAGCAATACTCCTGCCTTCTTTGGCTTCCCAAAGTGCTAGAATTACAAGAGTCAGCCACTATGCTCAGGCTTAGAATTTTTTTAAATTATTATTTATCAAGTAGTTCAACAATTTCTGTTCTTCCTTAATAATAAAAGCATTCAGAAAAATAAATTGCTCTCCAAGAATAGATGTAGCAAGGCTCCGTATCTTCTAATCTCTTGTTTTACTGCTATTTTCAAATATTTTAAATTATTTGAGAGCTTTTCTTCATTTTGGCAACCTGTTTATCTGAAAATCCACAGTACTGAAAGATTGATTTATCCTTGAAATGTAAATGTTTTACTAATACGTTTGTCTTATTTAATTTGGCAACACTAATTGTTGGTCTTTTTGATTTTTAATTATTTGGCTGGTTGGGTTTTTTTAATGTTTGAGATTTAGACTCACTATTCCTGTGTTCTCTTTTTCTGCAGTTCTTGTTTTGTAGATTTCCTGGAACTATCCTCATCTCTTTTTTTCACTCGTCATTTTTAACACTTCTTTTTTGCCTTGGGATTATGGGTAAATTTTTTGATTTGCCTTCCACGAAACAAATTGTATTTTTTTCAGTACCCACTCTGCAGTTCACTATCCCCACCTAAATTCAATCATTACTTAAATTTCCTTGCAGACATTTCAGTGACAGATTATTCTTTCCTACTTATTCTAACTCTGTAAACGTACTCATAAAGTAAATTTTCTTAACAATGCAAATATTCTTTCAAATATTCCCCTAGTTTTGTAGCCAATCTATTTTTTAAAGGGGCATTTCCCTTAATTCTTTATGGTTGTTCATGACTTAAAACTGCAGCAGATTGAATATATTCTTTTGTGAACAATTTCTGTTTTAGCAGCTTTTGTTTTGTGTACCTGAAGGCCCCTTTTCTGGTTCACCACCACCTTCTAAAGTAAAGGCCTGATTTATTATTCTCATCTACTTATTTCCTGGAAATTGTATTGTAGTTCTCACAAGTATTTAGGCTAGTCTCATCTGTACTCTATGTGGCTAAAAGTACTCAAAATATCGACCATATTTAGGGCCTTTTCCTGAG
Organism: Rhinopithecus bieti; assembly: GCF_001698545.2. Lineage (NCBI taxonomy): Eukaryota > Metazoa > Chordata > Mammalia > Primates > Cercopithecidae > Rhinopithecus > Rhinopithecus bieti. The sequence goes on along the minus strand of NW_016804741.1, from coordinate 672,536 downwards.
TTCTAAAATTATTCCTATTTTTATCTTCAGCTGGTCATATCCTGAAGACTTTAGAACTTTGGTCACATGTTACCCAGAAGATGACAGATGATGGATCATGATTTTGAATTTCAGGAACAACCACTACCTCTTTATCCAATAAACACACAAGCAATCACAAATCAAGTAAGAAGCAAAACCTTCAGGGATGCTGGGATGGAGATATGTAAGTGTTCAGAACATACCAAAATATACATGATTTTGAAATAGGTTGATTTTAAAGGGAGGCTTATATCCTTGAGGTAAACTTTTCCCAATAACAAGCTTATTAAAATCTCTTTCTGCTACACTCCATGAGAAAGACAGAGGAACAGAAAGGGCTCTTAGTAAGAGTATATGGACTTCTTTTTTTTTTTTTCTGACACAAAGTCTTGCTTTGTCACCCAGGATGCAGTGCAGTGACAGGATCACAGCTCACTGAAGTGTTGAGTTCATAGGCTCAAGCAATCCTCCCACCCCAGCTTCCCAAGTAGCTGGGACTACAGGTGCAAGCCACCATCTCCAGCTAATTTTTCTATTTTTTGTAGACATGGAGTCTCACTATGTTCCCCACGCTGGTCTCAAACCCCTGGCCTCAAGCAATCCTCCTGCCTTAGCTTCCCAAAGTGCTGGGACTACAGATGTGAGCCACCATGCCCATGACCTTTTAAAGCTGTTTTATAATGAAATTTTTAAACACCTTCTCCACACTATTGTTAGAAGCTGATTTTTGTTTACCTTTTATGGGAAAGAGTTTTGCTAACATCTTAGTGAAAAACAGTTGATGGTTTGTAATAAAACTATGAATAGCCATTCATTTACTCAATCAGCAAGTATTTATGCAATACCTACTAGGTTCTAGAATAGTGACTGGTACATTACATATATTGATATAATGAGGAACAAATCCAATCCCTAACCTCAATCTATATAATTTGCAAGTCTCTACAGAGAGATAGACAGATTATGGATAGATAGATGACAGATAGATATCATACATATATGTATGTACAATAAACCACAAGTACACATATACTTTTAGAATTGAACCAATGTGTATTATCTCCTTAAATAGAACCAGGTATAGAATATTCATTAATATGTAAGTGTTCTAGTTAATTGTTACAGGTTGAAATCAATGTGAGTGTATATATGCACTCATATGAACAACTTTATAGTAAATGATGTAGAACACATTGCTTACACCAACACAACCCTTTTATCTTCCCAACACATCCTTTTTATCCTTTAATAAAGTCCCATGGTTTTCAAAAAATAGACATTATTAAGGGAATGAGCTGAATTTCAGGCATCTACAGTTGGTTTATCATCAACTTACATTTTGTAAGTGTTAAACATCAACACTTACAAAAGAAATTTTACATTTGGCTGTACCATACTGTAAAATAAAAGCAACAATAATCCCATCAACAAGAAGACTATGTTTGTTAAATATTTCCATGACTTCTGCCTGTTGATGCCTTCTGGCTTTCCTACAATGGATAACATTTCAGATTCTGACTGATAAAGAAAGAACTAAAGTGATTGCTAAAAACTCTAGAGAATTTTAGGTTTAAAAAGTCATAGGTGTTTCACATTCATGTCTTTTGATTCACTTTCCATTTGTATGGCTCTAACAAATTTCTGGAAAAATAAAAATGATCAGAGAGAAGGTCTGAAATAGTGAGAAAATCATAGTGAAAAAAATACCAAAATGATCAGAGATTGTAACTAAGTCTAAATTTCGAAATTTATTTCAGGTTATTTGTATTTTTATTTGTACTCATCACAGTCAATAATGCTGTTGATATTCAAATTAGCCATCAAACCTTTAGCTAAGACGTGTTAGAATAAGGGCTCATCTTTGAGGAAATTCGTTGAATCTCTCTTCATTGAAAGGGGATGGGCATTTTAACTTCAGGCTTTAATCAAAATTTAAGAATGTATCTCCTGACTTAGATATAACTATAAAAACACATTGAAATCCAATTACTTTAATAAAAAGACACCAGCCTTGAAATTAAAGGCCTGTTATATTTACATCGAGAAGGACAATTTATTGCCTAAGATGCATATAGGCACATACAAATAAACTACCTCTTTTCTCATTCCTACGAACTTGAATTGTCTTAAAGTTTTGCCAATGAGAGTATGTGACCTACCTTGGAAATAAATTAACTACTTTTTACTCTTTCATAAGGTCTATAGTTTTTTGACTCAATTCATGTGAAATGCAATAAACTTGTCCTTCAATCACAGAACACAGGTAAAATACCTATAAAGCATTTTAGATATTATTATATAAAATATCAAGTTAAAAATAAAATTATTGTATAATAGTTTGGGGATAAACTCTTGATAAGTATTCAATAGTCCAGATATAATATGATCTTCAAACTCTTTCTTACATACTAACTAAAATGTAAAATCCTTGGTTACCAAGTAGAGAAATCAACATGAGATTTTTTTTTCTTCTGTTATTTTCCAGGCTTAGGGGAGACAGAATAATGAGGGCAGAGATCTTGTTTTTATCTAAGACATTATTTGTAAAACAACAGGCTAACATGTTCCCTGAGTAAAAGTATGTAACTTCATACTGGCCTTGTTTTTTTAATAGGGAATGAACTGGCATTTTCTCCTGTCAGCTAATGAAACAATTGGGGATTATTGGAGAATAATAAATGGACAATTAACAGCTTTATCTGGAGACAAAGATTTGCCCATCTTTGAATGATGAGTTGGCAGTTCTGTGTTTTGGGAGCTTGTTTTGAATGTTCAGAGGGGGAACAATGGAGAACTTCAAGTTATTGCATTAAGGGATTTGTTTACGCATTTATGTATGTATGTATTTATTTTTATAGTTGTAAACACAAATGATAAAAACATGCAAAACTCTGTTGCAGCTCAAGGTAACCATTCCCTTTTATATCATCCCAAGAATATTTCTAGTCTCGGTACAATGAAAAGTTTAAAATTTAAAACTGGAAAACTGTAAGATGAAGCATAAGAATTGGACTCCAGGCTGGGTGCAGTGGCTCACACCTGTAATCCCAGCACTTTGGGAGGCCTAGGTGGGAGGATCATGAGATCAAGAGTTCAAGACCAGCCTGACCAACATGCTGAAACCCCATCTCTACTAAAAATACAAAAGTTAGCCGGGTGCGGTGACACGTGCCTGTAATCCCAGCTACTCAGGGGGCTGAGGCAGGAGAATCGCTTGAACCTGGGAGGCAGAGGTTGCAGTGAGCTGAGATCGCACCACTGCATTCCAGCCTGGGTGACAGAGCAAGACTCCATCTCAAAAAAAAAAAAAAAAAAAGAATTGGATTCCAAGGAATAGATCAGTTATTTTGTGATTCGTATCCCATCTACAGAGTTAGATAGCTGAATGTAATAGAATATTTTCTAGCCACCCTAAAAACATTGAGACATAACACAATGGAATGCAAACGAGTCATTAAAAATAATCATGTCAACAGTATAACACAGTGTTTAAGGTCATAGACATTGGTATCAGATAAGCCAAGCTTTAAGTCCCCATTCTACCATTTATTAGCTTTATTACTTTAAGCAGGTTATATCACCTCTCCAGAAGTAACTGACTCAGAGAGTTGTAGAAATTAAGTGAGAGGATGCATTTGAAATGCTTAGCACAGGGCCTGGTGGATCCTCAAAACACTTTTATTAAATGAATAAGTAAACATTTAATAGATGTTTGTTCTTATCACAATAATTTTTGACATGGCAATATATCCGTGACATTTCTGAGTTAAAAGAAATCAGCTGCAGAACCACAGGTAGACTATGATGTCATCCTCATGAGCGCCCTGCATGTATTTCACATTGCTGTGTGCACATGAGCTATCTGGAAGGAAGTTCGGAAAATGAATTGTTACTCTCATGTCATGATCATTTCACTGCATATCACTCTTTGCTTTGTATTCTCAAGATACCATCTTAGAGAAACAGTTAAGGTATATATAAAATCAGTATTGATCAGAGAGGCTTTCACATTTATTCAAATATTCATCAGATGGGGCTGAAGTCTTACTGGAGATAGAGACTGGGAATAAAAGACATCAGGTGTAATCTATCTTTAGAGATCTTATTCAAAGATAAAAGATACAAGCATGGTCCTCCTGCTCATCAGGACCACAAAGAAAATTGTATTACCATTTCTACACCACTGTATCACTGTCTTTTTTATTTTTAATTGATACTTAATAACTGAACAAATTTATGGGGTACAGCGTGATGTTCCCGTACATATATACAATGCATTCTACTGTCTTCTGATGTCTTTTAAACTTCCCATGTAATAAAGAGAAGTGTATTATCATTTCAAATAACCTCTTAGAGAACTTCTGATACTAGATATCCATAATGTTTTTAAAAGAAAAATGAAGGGGTAGCAGTTTCTCTTTGGATTCTTGTCAAACTGCACCTTATCACTAACCAGCCTTTCACAAAAGGAACTCACAGTAACATGCAACGGAATTGGATGGCACAGGAGAAACCCATCACCTCAACTGGCATTGAAACGTCAATAGTGTTATGCTCATACACAAAGTCATTCATTGCCATGCATGATGAAATCCCCACACGGTCTCTTTCTGCTTTGAGTTTGTTTAGAAGAGTTTTTAGGATACATCCAGGAAAACTTTAGGGAAAATACTAACCAGGAAGAGCTGACATTTCCTAGTCTGTGACCCTGAGGGAGATGGCCACCAATGGAGCTTCCTATCCTTTTCCTCTGAGCCAGTAATCCCTGGCTCAGAGGCTAAGTTGATGGGGTCAATCAGAGACAGGATCTGCCCCAGCTGACCCATATGGCATAGCTTTTACGTACTGAGATCACACCATGGAAAACCAAAGAATACACACACCCTGGGAACCGAAGTAACTTGGCAAATGAGAGGCCTAATGGCTAGAGTCGTGTTATCTAATACTATAGCTGTATAGAGTTTTAAATTAAAATTAAAATCCAGTTCTTTAGTTCTACTAGCCACATTTCAAATGTGCAGGTATCTCACGTGACTAGTAGATACCATACTGGACAGCACAAATCAGAACATTTATATCACTGTAGTAAGTTCTACTTAACAGCATTGGGAGAGGAGCCACCACATAACATTTTGACCTTCAAAATGTTGTATTACGTGTATGTATTAACAATTCAGAATTAATTATCATACATTTAGATGTTTAAGTAGTAATGTTTTAATTGTTTTATATAATTTGTATTCGAAACTTCAAAAGATTACCCATTTTCATCTGGGGCTAGTAGGATTACAATCACAAGCACAACCTTAAGTGGCTACATTCAGAAATATTATTATAGGTTGTTCTCTCCACAGCAAGTGTAACAATTTTAAAATAATGTAAGGCACATTTTAATTATAATGATGACATTAAAAGCCCTGGTTTGGCTTCAAAGGCTAATAACAAATTGCTTTTTTAACATTTATTTTCACTCCCAGGTACAGGAACCATATCACAGATGGAGAATATAATGAGACAAATGTCATATGGTACATATTGAGCATTACATTCCAACTGTGCACAGCAGGGCCGGAGAGTGACACTCACAGGTATGTGATGCCTGGTTCTCTCCCTCCCTGTTGTCTGTATAAAGCAGAAAATCAGAATATTTAGTAAGTAATGGCATTTGCAGTATTGGTCTCTGTCAGCATTAACAGGAGTCCAAAATAGTAGCCTTGTGAAATTCTCTTTCATACTATTTGTAGGGGAGAAAAGATGCATTTATGAAGTTATTTATTTATTTAAAAATATATATTGATTGCAGGGGTGGTGGTTCATGTCTGTAATCCCAGCAATGTGGGAGGCAGAGGCAGGTAGATCACTTGAGGCCAGGAGTTAGAGACCAGCCTGGCCAACATGGCAAAACCTCATCTCTACTAAAAATACAAAAGGTTAGCCAGTTGTGGTGGCACACACCTGTAATTGCAGCTACTTGGGAGGCTAATGCATGAGAATCGCTTAAACTTGGGAGGTGGAGATTGCAGTGAGCCAAGATTGCACCACTGTACTCCAGCGTGGGCAACAGAGCAAGATGCCATCTCAAAATGTGCACGTGCATGCACACATACACACACACACGTGTGTATATGTGTGTGTGTGTATATATGTATATATGTGTGTGTATGTATTTTCATATATATATATATAATGCTTCCTATGAGTGAGGCTCTGTTCCAGTCCCTGGTAAGATAGTAGATAAAGCCCCCATCTCACATTGCTCACTTTCTAAGCTACGAAGTAGAGTCAATGAACAAACTAAAAAGAAAGCATGTCAGAAAGAGGGATAGAGTGTGCTGGCAAAGGCATGCTAATTTACATAAAGTGGCTGTCCTCCAAGGATGTCCATGTTGTAATTTCAGAAACCTATGAATATGTTACCTTACATGGCAAAAGGTACTTAGGTGTGAGTAACTTAAGGCTCCTGAGAGGAAATGATTATCCTGGGTTATCTGGATGGGTCCAACATAGTCAGAAGGGTCCTCATAAGGAGGCAGAAGAGATGTGGAGATGGGAGCAGATGTTGAAGAAATATCACCGCTTCTGGAAGGGGGCCACAAGCCAAGAAATATGGGCAACCTCTAGAAGCTGGAAAAGACAAAACAAACAGCCAACAACAAAAACCCCAGTTCTCCTCTATAGTGTCCAGAAGAAACACAGATCTGCTAACACCTTGATTTTAGCACAGGGGAAAACATGTGGGACTCTGACCTCTAGAAGCACAACATAATAAATTTGTGGTGTCTCAAGTCACTAAGTTTGTAGTGATTCATTATAGCAGCCAGAGGAAACTAATATGATAGTCACAGAAGGCTTCATTGGAAAGTGGACATTTGGACAAAGATCTAAAAGGAGGGGTAGCACCCTTCCTGTGCAGAGATTGTGGTGACGTGGAGCCTTCTACACTCCATGTCTCCAGGCATCTGGAACATCCACTCTCCTGGATTAGGAATTTAGGTTGCCCCCACCCCTACCCCACCCATGCAGATCACTGGGGACTGAGGAGATTTCCCAGCTTCACGACTAGGCACATCTCACCCACTAAATTCTCCCTTAGCAATGATGCTTATGCCTGCCACTGGAGACCTGTAGGTGGGCCTGCCCAGACTGGCCCCACCCATCTTGCTCCATAACCCCCAGGGCTGAGCAGGGAGCTCAGACTACCGTTCACTCTATGGATCAGCCCACTGTCTGAGGCAACAGAGAGATTCTCCTGGTAAAAAAAATAATCAAGTATCTACCCAGCCACATTGGCTGCAGCTGGCTCTTACCCATAAGCATCATCTATTGACTTACAGGTTAAATTGCACAGCCCAATAAAAAAAACCTGCTAAAAGAAATATGTAGGGTTATAGAGGCAAAGCCAAAAAGCTCCACCCAACATTCTGTATAGTAACACCCCTTAGGGAGGGGTAGAGTCAAAGGAAAATAAATACAATAATATCATGGGGAAAGAAAAAAATCTTACTTGCATGAAAATAATTATGAAAATTAGAAGTGCCACCATCTCTAGATGAGAAAAAAACCAGCATGAGAATTATGACACCAAGAAAATTCTGCTTGTAGTGACACTACCAAAGGATACTAGCTCTCCACCAATGATCCCTAACCAAAATGTAAACTCAGAAATGGCAGATAAAGAAGTCAAGGCATGGATTGCAAGGAAGCTCAATGAGATCCAAGAGAAGGTTGAAAATCAACACAAAGAAATGTCTAAAGCTTTCATCAATCTAGGGATTGAAGGAAGAGATAAAAGTTTAAAAGAAATCAATCAGAGCTTCTGGAATTGAAAACTCACATTTCAAAATATAATTGAAAGTTTATATTTGCTTACATCTTCTATTTGACCAGACCAAACAGAAGAAAGAATTTTAAACCTTGAAGACTGGTCTTTTGAACTTAGACAAAATAAAGAAAAAAGAATTAAGAAAAATGAACAAAATATTCAAGAAATATGGGATTATGTAAAGTGATCAAACCTACAAATTACTGGCATTTCTGAGAGAAGAAGAAAATATAACCTGAAAACACATGTCAGAGAATAATTCAAGAAAATTTCTCTAATTTTGACAGAGAGGTAGACATCCAGATACAAGAAATCCGGAGATACTATACAAAATGAATATCCTCAAGGCATATAGTCACCAGAATGGCAGCCAGAGAAAAAGGCCAGATCATATACAAAGGGAACCTGATCAGGCTAACAGCAGACTTCTCAGCAGAAATCTTACAAGCCAGGAGAGGACTGGGAACCTGTTTTCAGCAATCTTAAAATAAATTCCAACCAAGTATTTCATATCCCACCAAAGTAAGCTTCATAAGTGGAGGAGAAATAAAATTTTTTCCAGAAAAGAAAGCACTAAGGAAATTTGTTACCACTAGACCAACTTTACAAGAGATTCTTAAGGGAGTTCTAAACATTGAAACAAAAGAATACGTGCTACCAAAAATATACTTAAGTACATAGACCACAGATGCTATAAAGCAACCACACGATAGAAACTACAGAGTAACTAGCTAAAAATACAATCAAAAATCTCAATATCAAATATTAATCTCAAATATCAGTATTAATCTTGAATGTAAATGGTCTAAACACTCCCACTTAAAAGGCACAGGGATGTAAACTGGATTTTAAAAAAGGCTCATCTATCTTTTGTCTTCAAAAGACCAATCTTACATGTAACAACACCCACAGTCTCAAAATAAAGGGTTAAAAAGATCTATCATGAAAACAAAAAACAGCTGGAATCACTATTCTTATATCAGACAAAAACAGACTTTAAATGAATGATAGTTTTAAAAAAAAAAGGACAAAGAAAAACATTACATCATGATAAAAGGTTCAATCCAAAAAGATGACTTAACTATTCTAAATATATATGCACTCAACAGTGCAGCACTCAGATTCATAAAACAACTACTTTAAGACCTAAAAAAGATTTATATAGCCATGCAATAATACTGAGAAACTTCAACACACCACTGACAGCATTAAACAGAGGCAGAAAACTAACAAGGAAATTCTAAACTTGAACTCAACACTTGACTAACTGGACTTAAAAGGCATCTATGGAATACTCCCCCTGTCAACCACAGAGTAATACATTCTCTCATCTGCACACAGAACATACTCCAAGATTGACCACAGGCTTACCCATAAAGCAAGTTTCAATAAATTAAAAAAAAATCAAAACCATACCACCCACACTCTTGGACCACAGTGGGATAAAAAGAAAAAAAATCAGTACCCCAGTCCTCTCAAAACCACACAACTACATGAAAATTAAACAACTTGCTTCTAATTCGCTTTGGATAAATGACAAAATTAAGGCAGTAATTTAAAAAAAATTGAAATAAATGAAAACAGAGATGCAACATAGCAAAGTTTCTGGGATGCAGAAAAACCAGGGCAAAAAAAGTTTACAGCACGAGATTCTTACGTGAAAAAGTTAGAAAGATCTCAAACTGACAACCTAATATTACACTTAGAGGAACTAGAAAAACAAGAACAAATAAACTCCAAGGCTAGAAGAACAAACAAAATAAGTAAAATCGGAGTGGAACTGAACAAAATTAAGACCAAAAAATCTATACAAACAATCAATGAAAGAGAAAGTTGTTTCTTTGAAAGGAAAAACAAGATTGATAGATCACTAGCTAGATTAATAAAAAAAAAAATGAGAGAGAGAGAGAGAGATCCAAATAAGCACAATTAGAAATGACAAAAATGACATTACATCCAATCCTACAGAAATGCAAAATATCCTCAGAGACTATTATGAACACCTCTATGCACTCAAACTAGAAAATCCAGAGGAAATGGATGAATTCCTGGAAACACACAAACTCCCAACGTTAAATCAGGAACGAATTGAAACCCCAAACAGACCAATATCGAGTTTTGAAATCAATCAGTAATAAAAACCTACCAATCATAAAAGCTCACACCAGCTGGATTCTGTCTTAGTCTATTCTTGCACTTCCATAAAGAAATACCTGAGATGGGATAATTTATAAAGAAAAGAAGTTTAACCGGCTCATGATTCCATGGGCTATAAGGAAGCATGACTGGGGAGGTCTCAGGAAACTTATAATCATGGTGGAAGGTGAAGGGGAAGCAGGCACTTCTTCACATGGCCAGAGAAGGAATAAGTGAGGCAGGAGGTGCTACACACTTTTAAACAACCAGATCTCACAATAACTCACTCACTACCACAAGAACAGAACCGAAGGGAAATCTGCCTCCATGATTCAATCACCTCCCACCAGGCCCTGTCTCCAACATTGGAGATCGGAATTTGAAATGAGATTTGGGCAGAGGAACAGACCCAAACCATATCAGATTTATAGTTGAATTTTACCAGACATACAAAGAAAAGCTAGTATCAATCCTACTGAAACTATTTCAAAAAAGTAAGGAAGAGGGACTCCTCCATAACTCATTCTGTGAAGGTAGCATCACCCTAATACCAAGAACCTGGCAGAGATACAACAAACCAAATACAACCTCAGGCCAATATCCCTGATGAACACAGACCCAAAAGTCTTCAACAAAATACTAGCCAACTTAATCCAGCAGCACATCAAAAAGTTAATTAATCACAATCAAGTAGGTTTCATCCCTAGGGGGTGAGGTTGGTTCAACATATGCAAATTAATGTGATTCACCACGTAAAGAGAAATAAAAACAAAAACCATATCATCATCTCAATAGATGCAGGAAAAACCTTCAGTGAAACCCAGCATCCCCTCATGTTACAAACCTTCAACAAACTGGGCATCAAAATAACATACCTCAAAATAATAGGAGCCATCTATGACAGACTCACAGCCAACATCACACTGAGCAGGCAAAAGCTGGATGCAGGATGCATTCCTCTTGAGAACTGGAACATGACAAGGATGCCCACACTCACCACCTATTCACCATAATACTAGAAGTCCTAGCCAGAGCAAGCAGTCAAGAGAAAGAAGCAAAATGCATCCAAAAGGAAAAAAAGAAGTCAAAGTAGCTCTCGTTTCTGACAGTATGGTTTTATACCTGGAGAATCCTAAATACTCAATTAAAAGGCTCAAGGAGCTGATGAGCAACTTCAGTAAAGTTTCAAGATACAAAATAAATGCCCAAAAATCAGTAGCATTTCTACACATCAATAATGTTCCAGCTGAGAGCCAAATCAAGAATGCAATCCCATTTACAATAATAACACACACACAATAAACTAGTTAGAAATACATCCAACCAAAAAGGTGAGAGATCTCTACAAGGAGAACTAGAAAACATTGCTAAAAGAAATCGTAGATGACAGAAACAAATAGACAAACATTCCATGCTCATCAACTGGAAGAACCAATATGATTAAAGTGGCCGTACGGTCCCAAACAATCTACCAATTTGATGTTTACGTCAAAGTAGCAACATCATTTTTAACAAAACTAGGAAAAACTATTCTGAAATTTATATCCAACCAAAAAAGAGTCCAAAAGGCCAAAGCAATCCTAAGCAAAAAGAATAAAGTCAAAGGCATCACATTACCTGACTTCAAACTATAATATAAGGCCACAGTAACCAAAACAGCGTGGTACTGGTGCAAGAACAGATACATAAACCAATAGAACAGAATTTTAAAAAACACAAATAAAGCTGCATACCTCCAGCTATCTAATCTTCAGCAAAGTCAACAAAAATAAGCAATGAGGAAAGGACTCCCTATGCAATAAATTGTACTGAGATAGCTGGCTAACCATATGCAGAAGAATGTAACTGGACCTCTACTCTTTGCCATATACCAAAATTAACTCAATGTGGATTACAGATTTAAATGTCAGGCCTCAAGCTTATAAAAATCCTAGAAGAAAACCCAGGAGACATCACTCTGCACATTAACCTTGGGAAATAATTTATGACCAACTCCTTGAAAGCAATTGCAACAAAAACAAAAAAACTGACAAGTGGGACATAATTAAAGTTTGCTTCTATTCAGTAAAAGAAACAATCAACAGGGTAATCAGATGACCTACAGAATGGGAGAAAATATTCCCAAACTATGCATCTGACAAAGGTTAAATACCCAGAATCTATAAGGAACTTAAACAATTGAACAAGCAAAACCAAATAATCCCATTTTTTAAAAATGGACAAAACACAAAAACAGATACTTCTCGAAAGAAGACATACAAGTGGCCAACAAACATAAGAAAATGCAAACCAAAACTACAGTGAGATATCATCTCCCACCAGTCAGAATGGCTACTACTAAAAATCCAGAAAACAACAGATGTTGGGGAAGCTGCAGAGAAAAAGGAACACTTATACACTGTTGGGGAAAAGGTGAATTAGTTCAGCCACTGTGGAAAGCAGTTTGAAGATTTCTCAAAGAACCTAAAACAGAACTAACATTTGACCCAGTAATCTTATTACTATGAATATGTCCAAAAGAAGATAAATCATTATTCCAAAAAGACACATATTCTTGTAGGTTCATTGCAGCACTATTCACAATAGCAAAACCAAGGAATCAACCTAGGTGCCTACTAATGGTGGATTGAATTTTTAAAATGTGGTACATATACACTATAAAATCCTATACAGCCATAAAAAAGAACAAACTAATGTCCTTTGTAGCAACATAAATGCAGCTGGAGGCCTTTATCCTAAGTCAATTAATGCAGGAACAGAAAACCAAGTACTGTATGGTTGTATGGTCTCACTTATAAGTGGGAGCTACATACCGGCTACTCATGAACATAAAGATGGCAACAATAAACACTGGGGACTATTGTGAGGGGAGAGATGGGGGCAAGGACTGAATAAACTTTGGGAGTACTATACTCACTACCTGCGTGGACTGGATCATTCATACCCCAAACCTCAGCATCACACAGTATACCCATGTAACTCCTGTATTCAGTGGGCACATGTGCCCCCGAAGCTGCAATAAAGGTTGAAATTTTATTTTTGTATGTGTGTGTGTAGACATATACATACATATACACACACATATATGCATACATATATATATATAGAGAGAGAGAGAGGAAGGGAGAGAGAGAGGAGAAGTGAGGCAAGCCATGTGCATATCTGAGGAAAATGCATTCCCGGCAGAGGAGACAGAAAGTGAAATTCCCCGACGTAGGTGCACAACCAGCACACTGGCGTGACATCAGGAGAGCAGTGCAGCTGAGTGGAGTCAGGAGGAGGAATGTAGCAGGGAGTGAAGTCAGAAGTGACTGTCAGAGGAAGCAGACATATATCAGGCAAACTGGGCTGCCGTGAGGATTCTGGCTTTTACCTCAAATGAGTCACTGAAGAGGTTTTCAACAACAACGAAAATGACATGATGGAACTTATGTTGAAGAGGATTACTCAGGCTACTGCTGAGATCAGATTGTAGGGAGCAAACGAAGAATGAGGGAGATCAGATAGGAGGCTCTCCTAATAGTCCAGGTGAAAGGTAATGATGGCCTGGGTCAGGGCAGTTGAATGTGGTGGGTCTCTAGGTGCATTGTCCAAGAATCATTCTGGGTGTGACATTAGAAGACATTGTGGGGTTGGGTTGGGGGGGGCAAGGCAAGGAGCAGTGGGACAGTTGGAGAATTACTACAATAATTTAGGGAACAAATTAAGGTTGCTAGGACCTTCATCCAGAAAGAGATGATTGACAGTGAAATCTATTTTCAAGGTTTAAGGTAGAGCTGAAAGGGTTTTCTGACATCTGGTAAAAATAGAAGTTACATGGGGAGTGCTAACACCACAGCTTTCCTATCCTTTTATCACTTAATCCTGAGCCCCAGGCAGCCTAAATATTATCCCTAGGAGACCAATCTTTATGGTCCATCTGAACAATTTACTAGCTTATTTATAATGAGGAAAGAGAAAGCTTGGATAGTCAAAATCAACTCAGGTCCTCAAACAGTATCTATAGCAATACTCTCAACCTCCTTTTCCACCAAATGTTTCATCAGAACTATGTGAGAATGAAATTATAATAAGCTTTGGAGATAGGATCAACAGGTACAGAAAGACTCCAAGATTCTTTTTTTTTTTTTGAGACGGAGTCTGGCTCTGTCGCCCAGGCGGGAGTGCAGTGGCTGGACCTCGGCTCACTGCAAGCTCCGCCTCCCGGGTTCACACCATTCTCCTGCCTCAGCCTCCCGAGTAGCTGGGACTACAGGCGCCTGCCACCTCGCCCAGCTAGTTTTCATATTTTTTAGTAGAGACGGGGTTTCACCGTGTTAGCCAGGATGGTTTCAATCTCCTGACCTCGTGATCCGCCCATCTCGGCCTCCCAAAGTGCTGGGATTACAGGCGTGAGCCACCGCGCCCGGCCAACTCCAAGATTCTTACATTGTCTAGTTGGGGCATTGCATTCCTAGATGTCCAATAGATCCTTGGGTTTTGTCAACTACTTCCAATATTTCAAAAATCTTTCCAGAAACTTTGCACAGAAGTATAATATTGCATTGCTGGTGATGTTATATAACTTCCCCATTTCGGTTACTTTATAGTCACTCTGTGTGGTTCAAATTATACTAGTCAATAAGCCTGAATAGAAATAAGAAAACCAGTTACTACTTTAAAAAGTGTAATTTGCTTGAAAAATATCTACTATAAGGACTACAGTGTAACTAATACAGATGGTGACTAGGGGAAAACTTTGGGAAACAGGAAGTGAGTTGCTTTCGGCTCAGGTGATCCTTACAATGTCCTCCATAGATTCTTGGAGATGGTGAATTCATATACCCCACTCACTGACCCAGTAGAGTGGACAGTTGTGATCTGCCTGACCAGCACTCACCCTCCCGTCTTTTGATGACAGCTTCCTAACATTCCTTGGGAATCCACGTCTGCCCAGCTTTCAGGCTGCAGGTCCACAAGTCCAGGTGAATGTTCTCCCTTGCCAACTCCCAGGATTCCATGGGGTACAGTCCTGTCCAATCAGAACATTGCATTCTCTTGGCCACTATGATTGGCTCAGAGATGACCATGTGGCTCAATCAAATCTGACCCTAAGGATTTTGCTGGAAAGACCAAGGAGAAAAGCACTATTTTGCCCTCTAGATTTTCCAGGAAGTTATGACGCAGGCCTAGAGCTGTTGGTGCCATCATGTCATCACAAGGGATAGCCTGCTTGGAAATGGAGCCAGCTCAGAGGTGAGAAGAGCTTAAAGATGGAGAAAAGAGCCTGAGTCTTGAGCTTTGGTCACTCACTGACAAGTGAAAGAGAACTGATTCGTTTTAAGAATTAAATGACCAGGTTTTCATCCTATTTCTTTAACTTACCTGCTATGGAGTAAGTCATCTGGTTTCTGCAATCCCATAAAAGCTAATTTATTACCAAGGGTGTTGAGAGGAATAATTAGTATGAGTCTCAAAGCAATTTGAAATGTATAAATGTGATATACAAAAACAAAAGCACAAAATGCAGTTATTACTGTCAGCTACTTTCCCTCCTCACAATCTAATGACAGCAAGTAGTGAAATCACCAAATGGTATGAGTTAGTGAGGCAAAGTCCATAAATAATTGAGAATCATTAACTATAAATAATTATTTCATTATTAAACCTTTAGAGTGGACTGTGGTGAATATACTCTAAAGGGCCTATGTCTTCCACCAACACCTTTTATCTCCATACTGTAATCAGCTCTCAAAAATACCTAGTTGTGTAAGTGTTTGTGTTTATTTCTTCTCCATTAAACTTGAATAGGACACGAGTCATTATGGACTCCCATCCATTATAGGAGTGTTGGAGGCTTTCAACATTTGCATAACCATAATTAAAAGAGATTTATGATTCTATTTTAGAACATAAAAAGTTTTGTTGCATAAATTACGCTAATATTTCTAAGCCTGTTTGACTTTCTTTGCTGCCTGTCCATCCAGACAAGCATGGCTTGTTTCTGCACTCCACAGGGAAGGTGTTTAGAGAGGCACTTGCATTGTGGGGTTTTTGAAGTACTGTGTTCTTTGAGTGGAGTTTGCCGACACAGTGTGAATGGGCACAGATCCCAAGATAGCAAGTGCAGGCTTGCCACGTTCAGAATAAGTTGGTGCCTTGTAAGCAATAACCGAGACCAAGGCTATCCACCTGTGTGGTACTGAGTTCAAACTAAACACAAACAATACACATACTTCCAGAACAACCCCAAAACAGATGATCATGGAAGATGATGTAATGCAAGAGAGTTATAATGAGATAATATATAAATATAACTCATAATAAGTATGCCCTCCATTGTAAAAATCACATCTACCCCCAAGATTCAAAGGTAGTTGTGTGTACCTCCAAAGCCCACACATTAAATCACCACGCTCTACGTTGCAAACTGTCCTAACTAGGAGAGCTGACATTTGAAATACTTCTGTCCACAAGTACTCATCTTTCCCCATTACCATTCACTCACATCTTTTGATGCTGTTCTTTAAACACATCTTGACGTCTAGACCCTTGAACACTTTCCAAGTGTTTCAGTCTCTTTCTCCATTGTGACTTTGCTTTCCTCACAACCCCAGAACCAATGGTTTTAGCGAACTGTTTGCAGTGATGGCACATCCTCACAATCTTGAACCCCTACCATTTCTCCTGAGCCCAGTGCCCAGCCATGAGTAACCCTCATCACCTGTTTGCTTGGATCATATTTCTGAGCTATGAAATATGACTAAAAATTCTGATAAAACTAAGCCTAATGGATCCCCTACATATCATTCCTCTCAGCAAGACCCACATAGGGCCACAGAAGTGTTAAAATGGTTTTAACCTTATTAAGAACAACCTAAGTGACAACTGCAGTGACCAATCATCATCCAAATAAGATTATTTTGTCTGGAACAAATTATAAATACCATTTGTTCCGGACACTGGGACTGCCTGAGCAAACTTATATAGTTACTATAGTGTTACTATAGTTCTTTTTCTTTTCTTTTTTTTTTTTTTGAGTTGGAGTCTCACTCTGTCACCCAGGCTGGAGTACAGTGGTACGATCTTGGCTCACTGCAGCATCTGCATACCAAATTCAAGTGATTCTCCTGCCTCAGCCTTCTGAGTAGCTGGAATTACAGGTGCGTGCTACCATGCCTGGCTAATTTTTGTACTTTTAGTAGAGACAGGGTTTCACCATGTTGGCCAGGCTGGTCTCAAATTCCTGGCCTCTAGTGGTCTACTCTCCTCTACCTCCCAGAGTGCTGGGTACAGGCATGAGCCCCCGCACCTAACCTAGTTACTTTAGTTCTAATGCACTTAGCCATAAAGATTAAAAGCAATGGTTCTAGAATCTGATTGATCCCATACTGAATTCCCGCAATGCCACATTGTAAGCATGTGACCTTGATCATACAGTTTAACCATTCTAAGACTCAATTTCCTCAGCCATAAACTATAGATAATAACAATACCTAGCTCTAGTATTGCAATAAGGAGACACTTTATTATTATATCAAATTTAATTGATCTACCTAACATTGTTGAAAACAGTAATGAGTAAATCTATGTGTTACTTCTTATCTTGAATACACATGAAGAACCGCATGGTTTATACAAAGCAATACTTCACAATCCATTACAAACCAATCCTTGTATTTCTCTGGAGGACATCTGTTCTTGCCCTGGTGTCATCTTCCAGAGGCCCTTGAAAATGATCCCTTCCCCCAATCTACAGAACCCATAATAAAAGTACAACTATCCCTAATAAACTTGCAAATTTCATGAAAATCTACCTAGCCATTGTTGTTTGATAAAGTAACAGACACAGAGAAAGAAACTTTATATCAATGAAATAACCTATGTAAAATAGCTAATGCAATTCCTGATATCTAGTAAATGCTTAATAAATGGCCATTTATCCAAGCAGAACTGTTCAACAAACTTAAAGAATGTGTAAACATATAGAATGCACAAAGCCAAAAACTCTAGCGAAATATATCTCTAAGATCTGTTGGCATGAACTAAAATGATTAATCTTGTTTTGCCTAATATTCAACAATCAATTACAGCAACGTAAGATCTAGAGATCCAGTTTAGCAGTGATTCATGAGAAGAAAACTTAAGCATGCTTATGAACCATTGAGGGATACAGGGAACATGGCTGAAAGTAAATGTAAGGCAATCAATGTCTGCATTCTTCTACAACTGTAGATTTCAACATGGAAAAGTGCCGAGCCATGAAACCATCAAACTGTGCCATGAAATTTTATTCACTGTATACCAGCGGTCCCCAACCTTTTTGGCACCACAGATTACTTTTGGGGCAGACAATTTTTCCACAGACCCAGAGTTAGAGGCGATTGGTTTCAGGATGAAACTTCCACCTGAGATCACCAGGCATTAGTTAGAGTCTCACAAGGAGCATGCAGCCTAGATCCCTCACGTGTGCAATTCACAAGAGGGTTTGTACTCCTATGAGAATCTAATGCTGCTGCTGATCTGACAGGAGGCAGAGCTCCGGCAGTCATGTTCTCTTGCCCACCACTCACCTCCTGCCGTGTGGCCCAGTTCCTAACAGGCCACGAACCAGAACTAGTCCACGGCCTGGGGGTCTGGGATTCCTACTCTATACAATATATCTTTACTACAACTGAAGGTACACTCATGCAATTACAAATAAATACGTGATATAAATAAGCTGGGTGCGTCATCTGACATGATATAGACCCAGGTGTAGTTTGCTGAGAAACACCACCATAGTGTCAGCACAAATCAGGACAAAAAAATACATGGAAATGCAGAGAATTTTGCTTCCTGATTGTGTAAGAGAATGTGTTCAGGACAACAATGATTTCTTTTACCTCTGAGGGAGAAGAAAAGGGATAAGTCCCCTACAAATCTTTCCATGTGCAAGACCCACATAGGGCTACAGAAGTGGATTTACCCTGTTAAACATTATCATAAACAACCTGAGTGATAGTAAGTGGAATGACCATATAATTTATCATCCAAACAGGATGCTTTTGTCTGAGACAAATGACAAATGTCAATGGACAACAGGACTATCCTGGGCATCCAAGTCATGTAATAGTAGCGTATGTAATTTAATCACTTTGGATGGGTCACCATAACTTTTAGTCTTCAAAAGTGTATGGTTTAGAAATATCACCATTTGGCAAACACCACAGCAATAATTGTTGCAAGTAAGAATTGTCAATGGTTGCTAAAATTAGCAGGCAACAGAACAAACAACCCTGAGAGACAGAAAGTAAATTATTGGTCACTAGAAGCTGAGGAGAGGTAATAATAGGGTGTGATGGTGTGATGGGTTTCTTTTGGGGTGATGAAAATGTTCTGGAATTCCACAGTGATGACAGTTGTACAACCTTGTGAATATAATAAAAACCACTAAGCTGTATATATTAAAAGGTGAATTTTATAGTATGTAGACTATATCTCAATGCAAAATAATAAAAATCAGTCAACAGAGTGAAAAGGAACAGAATATTTACATAGCCTCAAAGCACCTTGTAACAAGATACATATAAATTGCAAAGTAAAATTGTAACTACAGTGGAGAAACCTGCAGGACACCACCTAAACTAGATATTCAAAGTTAATATCATCAGTAATAAAACAGACTCACACCACGTGCCTCCTGATTCAAAGCTCTGGAGACACAAGCACACTTCTGCAGTATTTTCCTAAAAGTATATAACCTAAATCTCACCATGAGGGAATATCAGGCAAACACCACAACATCCCAAATTGAGGGACATTCTACAAATAGCTAGTCAGTATGCTTCAAAAGCATCAAGGTCATTTGTAGTGGGTTGAATTGTGGCCCCCAAAATATACACCAACTCAAGACTCCAAAACGTGACTTTATTTGGAATAAACATCTTTCCAGATGTAACAGAGATAAGGATCTCAAAATAAGATCATTCTGCATAAAGATGGGCCCTAAATCCAATAACATGTGTCTTTAAAAAGGGAGACTATACAAGAACAGAGAAGAAACCCACGTAGCCGGGCGCGGTGGCTCAAGCCTGTAATCCCAGCACTTTGGGAGGCCGAGACGGGCGGATCACGAGGTCAGGAGATGGAGACCATCCTGGCTAACACGGTGAAACCCCGTCTCTACTAAAAAATACAAAAAAAAAAACTAGCCGGGCGAGGTGGCGGGCGCCTGTAGTCCCAGCTACTCGGGAGGCTGAGGCAGGAGAATGGCGGGAACCCGGGAGGCGGAGCTTGCAGTGAGCCGAGATCCGGCCACAGCACTCCAGACTTCGTCTCAAAAAAAAAAAAAAAGAAACCCATGTAAGAACAGAGGCAGAAAGGGGAATTTTGATGCCCCAAACCAAGGATTGCCAGCAACCAGCCGGAAGAGAGGCTCGGAGCCTCCATGGAGAAGCAGCCCTGACGACACCCTCTTTTCGTTCTTCTGGCCTTCAGATCTGAGAGAGAATAAATTTCTGTTGTTTTCCGCTACCAAGTTTGTGACAATTTGCTATAGCAGCCCCAAGAAGCTAATGCACTCCTAAAAAAGAAAGAAAAGCTGAGGAACGGTTCCAGATTAAAAGGGCCTAGGAAGGAGTGTGTATTCCTGAGTTGGATCTTGAACTAGTAAAAAGGACGTTAGTAGGATAATCTGTAAAAGTTAAGATTTGTAGATTAAATAATTGTATTGTATTAATATTATATAGTTATTTTGTAATTTTACTTAGGTTTTATAAAATGTAACGATTTGGGAACCAGGTGAAGGGTATATAATTCTTTGGAATATTTTTCTAATATTTTCTAAGTCTGAAATTATTTCCAAGTAAATACAGTCATCCTTTGGTATCCTTGGGGAATTGGTTCCAGGATCTCCCTCATATACCAAAAATCTGTAGATCCTCAAGTTCCCGATATAAAATGACACATCTAGTATTTGCATATAAACTACATCCTCCCATATACTTTATGTCATCTCTAGATTACTTACAATACCTAATACAAGTGTTATGTAAATCGTTGTTATACTGTATTGTTTGGGGAATCACGACAAGAAAAAGTCTACATGTGTTCAGTACAGATGCAAATTTTTTAAATATTTTCAATCCACAGTCAATGGAACTCACAGCTGTGGAACCCACAGATACGGAGATCTGACTGTAATTCAAAAATAAATAAATAATTTAAATTGTACAGCTCACCTTAGATGTAAGAACCACCAAAACCATTCAGTCCTGAGCAAGTCATAGACACACTACATTTGTTCTGAAGCTGTCAGATTCTGGGCAATTATATTTTGTTGTGATGGTTACAAGCATAAGGTCCTAGAATCATACAACTTCCCTACTGGCTCAGATACATGTTGTTAAACTCATTGCTTAATCTCCATGTACCTCAGTTTTCTTGTGTGCAAATAGGAAATAATCACAATATCTCCTTCATAGAATTGTTTTGAAGATAACTTAAGAATCTATGTAAAGTACTTAGCACCGTACATGACAGATAATAACTGCTTACAACTGTTAGCTCCTTTTATGATATCGGTTAGTGAATATGACCAGCCCTATACTCGGCACAGAGAATAAAGCAAAAAAAACAAAAAATGCAACTTTCTGTTTTGAAAAACACTTATGTACCAAGGAAATCATAAAACCAAGAAGAAGCAGTGAGTAGTGGTAAACAAAGGACGCTCCTAGGGTAAAAAACTAAGTAGCCTGTGATTTCTTTTCCAGAAGACTGAAGGAGACAACTGGGACATTACTACATGGGGGAGGGGGGAAAAAAGAATGTTTGCAGAGAAGCTCAATGAAAAGTTGTTGAACACAATCATTGATTGGCTAACAATTAGAGATGACCTTGCAAACACTATGCCTGCAATTACTGGAGGCAATCAAGCAAAATCTAGTGTGCTCTCAGGTCTATTAAATGGGAATTTCTGTAGCGAGTAGGAGGTTGGAAAATCTGACTGCTGAGGGTCTGTAAATACGCATTCTTCTATTCTTCCCTTTCTCATGGTCTCTCCCCGCATCTTTTCACATCTTACTCAACATGGATGGGAAGAACATTTTCATCTCTAAGACTGAAAACTGATTAAATGTTTATTGGGACCAGCAATTGAAACCAAGTAATGTGGCCAAGATTGAGACCCTATATCCCTTTAAACTTTTTGCCAACCTCATCCAGAGACCATCATTGTCTCTTTCAAGTGACTTTGGGCTCTGTGGGTGCTGAGTACATTACCCTATTCCCTGCCAGCTCTGCAGAGGGCCAGCGCTGTGCCTACTGCCAACTGTGCAGTTTGCCAGCAAAATCTCCAAGCTGGGAAAATGCACACACATCAAAAGATCTGCTATGAGGTTTAGCAGCCAGGCACAGAATGGATGCACAATTGTAATTCAAGTCAAGGCCATCCAGCTTTATGCAAAGCCTTTGTGAGTGGTGACTGGCACACTCCTCAGGTACGTTTTGGGGTCTCTCCAAATGACACACTGCCAAGAGATACCTAAGGCTCTTTTGTGGCTTTCCCTTCAAAGCAGCCAGGAGGAGGAAACATATTTCACTTGCCTCAAACCCAAAGGTGTCTCCTCTCATTCTAAGCTTCCCTGAGGGTTTCTTCTATGAGAAGCAGCAGGAGAATCCTCTCCATTGGCATCTCCCCAAGGAGGGCACATACAATTAACAATTTTGAGAAAATATGCACTTCAAAGATCCTCAAAAGGATCAGATGGGATTGCTTATTAGCAGAAGCTGGAATTGGGTGGCAAGGGCATTTGTCCCCACAAATGTTTCCTTCCCCTTCAAGCAGGCCACCTGATTGAAAAGACAGGCAGGAAAGAACGTTAACCCTCACATCCCCAGCCTCCCACGGCACTCCCGCTACAAAAAGGGGTGATCAACTAGACAAAAACAAAACTATTTAAAATGCCACTCAGCTGCTTTAGGCATTTGTTTGTTGGTTTATTTTTTATCGAGTAACTGGCTGAACTACAATCAGTGAGGATTTTTCATTTGCCATGTTTTTGTGTGATTTCTCAATCAATACTCATCTTTCACGTATCCAAAAGACAGGAACAGCTCCAGGCAAGAGTTGACTATTCTGAGTTATTCATTTACAAGAAGAAATTGCTTCACTAAGACCTGAGTGATCTGCCAGCACGACACTGGAACATTTGAGTTACAGCAGACATTTATTTTTCTCATGTTTTATTTTTGGGGAGGATAGGTTGGTCTTTGTCCATGTAAATCTGGTAGCCTCCCTTAACATTTAAGAAGAGAAAATGGTAAGTTATGAAGACTTCCCTAAGCAATTAGTGGGCTAGGAAAACATACATGTAACAAATCAACAATTCACTGGGTGTTTACTATATGCTATGCCTTATGCTAAGTGCTTTACAATCATCATCTCATTTAAACCTACAACAGTCTTATAAAAAGGCGTATTATTGTTCCCAAAAACTAGGGTTCAGATATATTGTTAAGTAACCTGCCCCAGGTGACACTAAGAACACACTGAGAAAATGCTTACTGGGTTCATATAGTAAAATGAGGATGATAAAGAAAAGGTTATTGAATTGATTTTAAATAGTATGAGTTTTCTAAGTTAAAAGAGACTGTTTCAGCCACTGACACTTCAGAGATTCACTGTTCATTTCTATCCTCTTAACTCCCCTTTTGAATGTCCTAGACTTCACAGAATCTTGTTGTTAATTCATTTTCTTTCAAACTTCAGAACTCTTCTCACATGCAGACTGAGCTGCAGCCAAAAAGTTCATCACTCCTCACTAGAGGAAGGAAATCAAAGTCCACATCAGAAAAATGTGACAATCATGCTGGCTGTGTGGTCAGCTTTTTAAATCAGCTTCCTAGCTCTCCTAAAAATAAGTGTTATGCAAACGTGCAGCAAATATATATACACATATATACTGTACATATACCTACACATGCGTACACACACACATACACACATGGCAACTTGGTCATTGTGACCATTTCTAGGGAGATCAATGTGATTTGAGGGAAGAAACGGGGACATGAGGTGAAGATATTTTATCATTTTACTCTAAACCCTAATGCTTTGTTTGATAGCAAATATTTCTAAGTTTGAAAGCCATTTTTAAGAAAGTACAATAATTTATGGTAATCACTGGTATAAAGAATAAGGATTTATTGAGAGGAATTTGATTGAATGTGCTCCGTATATTGCGACAGGAAAACCATCTTCAGGAAAACAGGAAATCCAAGTCCTCTGGTTGTAAAGAGCTTCTTACCCAGAAGTGGCTGCTACTGGTGCTGCTAGGGTCCTTCACTGGGCCTGGGCACCAAGCCCCAAGGGCTGTTAATAGTTCACAGATGCTCCCTTCTCCAGAGAATCTCTCTCTGCCCACTGCCAGTCTCCCGCCTTTCCAGGAGGTTGCACTTTCACCCCATTCCCTGAAGAGGCCAAGCTGTTTAGGGAAGAAGCTAGTGGCCAAGGCCCTGCTGACAGGGAGATTTCAGTGTCCAGTCCCTGGCCTCAAGTAAACCAACCCTGTGGGCCTTTTATGCCCCAGAGCTCCCTATGGGGTTAGCCTGAGGCTCAAGTCCTGCTGGAACCACATCCTTGCTTAGATTCTCCTGCTCCTTCATGCTTCCCCTTCATCTGTCCTGAGAGCAATCCCTCAATAAATCACTTTCACAGTAACCCTTGTTTCAGGCTCTGCTCCCTAGGAACTCAACCTAAGACACTCCCATTACCTCTCACTGTCTGATACTTAGGGGCTGAGATCTTTACAAGTGAATTCAATGACCTTTAATTCAACAAACGGATATCTTTAAATTTGTTTACAATGTTCCACAATTTGTTTACAATGTTCCACAATACACACACACACACACACACACCCAAAATCATTTTCTGAAGACTCCACATCATTGATACTAATTCTTGACAAAACACAAGAAAAGAACCAATCTGACATATAAACACTGATGCAAAACGTCTTAAAATGTTAATGAAAACAAAAGAAACAAAAACTTAGCAAATGAAAAGAACGATTCTATGCCCAAATGGGGTTTGTAACCTGAAGGATAACTAACGTATTTAGTGTTCAATGCCTATAAAGCCCATGATGTTGTAAAGATAATAAAAAGACATTTTGTTATATCTTTGTTACATCAGAATAATTTCATAACATAATTTTGAAGACATATGTAGATATAAAACAATTAGAATATATAAAGGGATAATAAACTATTTCAAAATCAAAAATAAGTATTTTAAAATCAGCATATAAATTCAATAAGAAATATATAGTATCTTTAAAATATATTGTTTTGAACTGAATTTTGATCCCTAAAATTCACCTGTTGAAGTCCCAACCCACAACTAACTGCCTTTAAAGACAGGACTTTCAAAAGGCTAAAGTCAAATGAGGTTATAAGGGTGGGACCTTAATGAATAGGACAGATGGGGATTTAATTTATGACAAAGTTTGCAGTTTGTTTTTTATCAGTGGGGAAAGATAGATTATTCAATGAATGAATTTGGGACACCTGGGAAGTATACTAAAAATAAAATCAGGCGGGGAGGGGGCGGGCAGTGCGCGGGTTCACACCTGTAATCCCAGCACTTTGGGAAGCCGAGGTGGGTGGATCACAAGGTCAGGAAATCAAGACCATCCTGGCTAACACAGTGAAACCCCGTCTCCACTAAAAATACAAAAAATTAGCTCAGGAGGCTGAGGTGGGAGAATGGCGTGAACCCAGGAGGTGTAGCTTGCAGTCAGCCGAGATCACACCACTGCGCTCCAGAATCGGAGGCAGAGCAAGACCCTGTCTCAAAAACAAAAATTAAAAAAAAAAATTGAATCTACAAAATTTCTTTCACCAAAAATGGGTCAATGATATAAAGCCTTAAAAGCACTAGAAGAAAACATGGGAGTTTAAAAAAATATTATTTCTTTCTAATAAAGATCTTTATACGCAAGATCTTTCTAATCTTGAAATAAGGACAACCTTTCTAAGAAACAGATTATAAATCTTACTGTATTCAAATGTTTCTGTTTGCTTTTATTGTAGAAAGACAAATGACTAACAAGGTAAAAGTATTTAAAGTTCATATGATACTACTTTCACTGCTTTATCAAGAACACTTAATTTAAAAGAAACAACATCTCAAGGTGGCTCCACAGTGCAATGGATAGCACATTGGACTTCTAGGGACCAAAAAATAAAGATCATCCCAATTTATAAAAATGAGAAATAACTTTAGCATGGTGTTTGTAGGAGGAACAACTTGACTTACGAACATCCATAAAGGTATTAACACTGATAATTTTTTTTTTTTTTTTTGAGACGGAGTCTAACTCTGTCACCCAGGCTGGAGTGCGATGGCACGATCTCGGCTCACTGCAACCTCCACCTCCCGGGTTCAAGCAATTCTCCTGCCTCAACCTCCCAAGTAGCTGGGACTACAGGCACGTGCCACCACACCCAGCTAATTTTTATGTTTTTGCTAGAGACGGGATTTCACTATGTTGGCCAGGCTGGTCTCAAACTCCTGACCTTGTGATCTGCCCACCTCGGCCTTCCAAAGTGCTGGGATTCCAGGCATGAGCCACCGCACCCAGCCAATTTAATTTTTTAAAAAAGACCAACATATAGTACTTGGTGAGGATGGGAAGAAACAGAATTTTTCAGACCCTATTATGCGAGTGAAGATTGGTGCAGACTCTCTGGAGAGCAACTTGGCAGTGTTTATAAAAATATAAAATGCACAGAATGATGGTTCTGCAAGCCAATGCTAAGTATTTGTTGTGTAGCATGACCTTTGTTTGTTCAAAAGTACATGGACAAGGATATTCATTGCAACATTGATCAGAAAAGACTGGAAACAACCTACATACCTCCTGGTAAGACAATAGTTGAGCAAGCAAACAAACATAAACAGTCCATACAAGGTTTATTTATGTATTTCTTACAAACAGGATTTAAATAATTTAATAATAAAGGACATGAGGTACAAGAGTTTACAAACTTTTACGATATAAGGCCAGATAGTAAATATTTTAGGCTTTGGGTACCATCTGGCCTTATTAACAATTATTCAACTCTGTTGTTACAGAAACAAATGGGTGTGTCTGTGTTTCCATAAAATTATATTTACAAAAATGGATGGCAAGCCAGATTTGGCCGTTGGGCTGTAGTTCTTCCACTCTGATTTAATGGATTTATTTATGGATAAGTGAGTAATCCATACGTGTTAATGAATTGGATATACAGATTGGAAATTTTATGGATAAATCTTCCCTACATGATTTAATTATATATGTTATCTCTATTATGTACTTTATATACATGGATATTATTAAATAATAGTTTCTACAGGATTATACCTTATAGCTGTGAAAAAGAATAAGGTAACCTACGTGTTATGACACAAAAACCTCCCAGATGAATCAAGCAGAAAACACAAGTAGCAGACCCATGACAACAGTACACTCCTGTTTGTGTTTAACAATGTACAAGTTTTATGCATTTGTAAATGATACAGAATTTGTCATTACCTCTAGGGAAAGGATTGAGGGACTGGTTTTCTGGGGAAATCAAGAAAAGTCCACTTCCCTTTCATATTCTTTTGTACTCTTTCACTGTGTATATATAATTTTTAACTATAAAATACACATTTTTTAAAGAAAATAAAATTTATGGACTAAAAATGTACGGGCAAGTAGACGTAACACAATTTGGAAGTTAGGCTGATGGTCAGCTGGTACCCTGCTGGAAAGATCACACCTGTTATTAAAATGTTGATATATGTCTGGAGCAGTTGAGAAATAACCATATCTCTGAACACATTGAAAGGTTCCATTAGCCTGGCAGTCCTAGTGCCACTTCTGGAATGAACTGCTCCTCAAAATACCCCAGCACCTGTAGTTCCTCAACAAAGTTCGTAACTTCACTGAGCTTCTCTTTAGTCATTGGAGCAGAATCAGTATTACTTGGCCTACCTGGCCCTGAATTTGTTGGAGTATGAGAGGAGATAACGTATCTAAAAGCACTCTGCCAAATAGAAAGTTTGTGGCCAACAGAAGATAATTAACATCTTTTTTTTTTCCCTCCACTTAGAGCCGGTCGACAAAGACAATGTGGAGGAGCACAATTATTTTCTAACATCCATGCTCAAAACATTGCCTTTCATTCATACCTCTATTATAGCATGAATAATAGCATTGTCTAGTGTGTTGAATACATGTCAGTTTCCTTTGCTATCCAGAATCCTTTGATTTAAAAAAGTGGCTTATTTATTTGCATATACTCAGGACCCACTATAATGGCTGATGTAGACCGGACATGTTTGATGAATAACCAAACAGAAAGAAGGTAAAGAAAAATAATGAGAGAGATCTACAAAAAGAAATCTGTATATGTGTTGAAAGGAATATTCTCAACTCCACTTCTCAGTCGTCTCCAGAGAAACTCAGTGACAGTTTGCAAAGCAGTGCCAGAATAAGAGCGTAATTTATCAATCATTGCTTGAAACTACTGATGGGATTCTAATAATATACATCTATGTGTGTACATACACATATACACAAACACATATACACACATATATATATATAACAAATATTATTTAAGTGGCTATAGAAATTGCTTAGATTCTTAAGAATACAATATGAGCAAGACAGTCAATTCTGTCTTGGGGCTTATGGTCTAATGGTTAAGGAGACAACAATAAAACTATCACATAAATGTGGGCATTCTTTGTAATGAAGATACACGGTATGGAGGAAATGAGGTTTTATGATAGCATTTAACAAGGAAGAGTCTAGTTGGTGAGGTATGTCTGGGGAACGATCAGGGAAGTGTTCCCTGGGGGAATGACACATAAACTGAGAGCCAAAGAAAGTAACAGTTAACCAGATCAGGGCAGTGGGTTCTGTCTATAGGTTATAGCAATGGCCCTTTGAAAAAACACAAATGGAGCCTTTAAGGACAATGTGGGACAGCACAGCTGTAGCCCAGAGAGAGAGAGGAGGGACGATAGATTACTTAGAAAAACTGCCATGTGCCCATGAAAGCCCGTGCCCATGAAAGCCCATGCCCTCCTATTCTGTAGGCACATGGATAGACTACATTTCCCAGCTTCCCTTGCAGTTAGATGTGGCCACATGACAGAGTTCCAGCCAATGGCATGTGGAGGAAGTGACGTGACTCTAAAGGAACAGCTGTTCTTTTTCCACACACTTTCCCATTCAGCAGACAGGAGAAAAATGATGATGAGACCCCAGGGTAAAGAGGAGCCAAAGGATGGAAGGAGCCCAGGTCTTGCAGGAAACCTGCACTCTCTGTGAGGGCTATTGCCTGCGTGAGAAGTAAACTTCTGTTGTGGTTGAATCATTATATACTTTTGAAACTATTTATCCCTTCAGCCTGGCCTACCCATACTATGAGAGATAAGTGTGAGCCAGATTGTGCAGGGCCTTGTGGGTCACATTAAAGATATTGGGGTTTAGGCTGGGTGCAGTGGCTCATGCCTATAATCCCAGCACTTTGGGAGGCCGAGGCAGGTGGATCATGAGGTCAGAAGTTTGAGACCAGCCTGACCAACATCGGGAAACCCTCTACTAAAAATACAAAAATTAGCTGGGTGTGGTGGTGCGTGCCTGTAATCCCAGCTATGCAGGAGGCTGAGGCAGGAGA
Organism: Rhinopithecus bieti; assembly: GCF_001698545.2. Classification (NCBI taxonomy): domain Eukaryota; kingdom Metazoa; phylum Chordata; class Mammalia; order Primates; family Cercopithecidae; genus Rhinopithecus; species Rhinopithecus bieti. Next base: position 642,874 of record NW_016804741.1, on the reverse strand, counting down.
ATCGCTTGAACCTCAGAGGCAGAGGTTGCATTGAGTCGAGATTGCACCACTGCACTCCAGCCTGGGTGACAGAGTGGGACTCCATCAAAAAAAAGGAAAGAAAAAGAAAAGAAAAGAGAGAAAAGCAAGAAAGAAAAGATATTGGGGTTTCTAAGAAATGGGGAGCCATTTAGGGGTTTTATGCAAGACAGTGAGACATGATCAAATGTATATTTTTGAAAAGATGATTCTGGTTGCTCTGTAGAGTTACAAATTGCTCCAGTTTTCCATTTTACTTTGCTAGGTTGCCCCTGTACTAGGTTAGATAAGGAAGTAGCAAAACAATAAGATATTTCAGAGATATGCCATAGTAAGGAGTGAGTGGCATCAGAGTTGAAGTAATGGAAGGAAAGTAAGGAATATGAATAGACAAGCAACGTTAACAGAATGAAAATAAAAATTCACAGAAAGAAAAAACCATTAAAGCATTTTCTAAAACAAAAAGTAGAAGCAAGTACAGTTACAATAAGCAAAGGAGGAGGCAGAAAGCACTGTTACAAGGATCATGGGATTTGGAATTAGAGCGCGGCTCTGCCACTCACTAGCTTTATGATGCTGGGAATATTACCTAGATTCTCTAGTCTTCAAGTTTCTCCATCTGTGGAATGGGGACAATAGAATTTATGTTGCAGAATTTCCATTAGGACACAATGAGGTGATGCTATCAATTGTGCAGTACAGTGCCTGGCATGGAGCCAGTGCTCATCAGTGTTAGCTGTTATGAGTATTCAGAGCCAGTGTGGGAATGAGTGGGTTGGATATCATAGGAAATGAACATGATCTAAAAAATCATGTGGGTACCAAAGGTTGAAATCAAGGCAGGTGATAAAACATTTTGGAAGATCATGAAAACATGCTATCTATGAAAACTGGAGCCATGATAAGGAAGGAGAAAAGAAGTTCATCCCACTGAGAAGTAAAGGTCCTTTTATTTAGGATCCATCAACCTCAGCAATATTGACAATATCAGCCAGATAATCTTTTGTTGTACAGGCTTAGGGGAGAGGCTGTCTGTGAATTATAGGATGTTGACCAGCATCTGGGTCTCTATCCGCTAGATGCCAATAACATCTCCCTCTTCAGCTGTGACAACCAAAAATGTTTCCAGGAATTGATACATGTCTTCCTCTCTTTTGTCCATTCATTATCTTTCACCAGGGATATGAAAAGAATTAGATGGACACAATGCTCCCGTCATAAAGCTTGCATCCAAGAGTTTATATTAGCTTTTTCTCACTAGTCTGCTCTTGGTCTCATGGGCATAGTGTCACTAAAATATTTAAAGGTAGGGGAGAGAGTTCAATTACTTGAACAGAGTATATTAGGTTTCAAGTTTTCTTTTATCTCTTTATTGAAAAAAATAGTACCTTTTTAGGACTGTTGCAGAGTAAGTACTGAGACAGAGGTATGTGACATCATTTGCATTCTGGTTGCCTGAACCGTTAAAAGATAGTTCTACAGCCACGATTCTGAGAGGCTGACCTTGAAGTCTTAGAGACCTATGTCCAAGGCCTGGTGCCCAATTAATTCCTGACCTTATGTACTTGTCTTTTAAACTCCTGAATTAGTTTTCTATCCTGTGTAACAAATTACCACAAACTCAGCTGCTAAAAACAACATCCATTTATTATCTCATAGTTTTGTAAGTCTGGAGGTAGCAAAACCTGGTGGGCGTGGGGGTGAGGGGATGATCTCTCTGGGTTCTCTACTCAAGGTCTCACCAAGCTGAAGTCAAGCTGTTGGCCAGGCTGCAGTCCTATCTGAAGGCTCTGGGGTAGAATCCACTAGCATGCTTATTCAGGCTTTCGGCAGAAATCAGTTCGTTGTGTTTTAAGGACTAAGGTCGCCTTTCTTTGCTGCTAACTGTTGGCCAGAAAGTACTCTCAGATGCTACATGGTACTTGCTGGTGCTTGTACATGACCCCCTCCACCTTCAAACCAGGATTGCCACAGTGTATTGAGTCTTTCTTGAAGACTCTTGAACATCTGACTTCCCATTCTGCCACTAGCCAGTGAAAATTCTCCAATTTTGAAGGGCTCACCTGATTGGCCAAACCCACCCACATAATCTCCACATCTTGAACTCAACTGACTCGGGACTTTACATATGCAAAATCCCTTCACAACAGTACCTAGATGAGTGTTTGCTTGAATAACTGGGATACAGGAGTCTTGGGGGAGCCATCTTTAGAATTCGACCTCCCACAACCCTTCTGGAAATCACAGTGGGGCGGGGGAAGAAACCCTGCCTTTTGTAGTTTCCTTTTATGGCTTTCTCCTTTGCTCAAAGTTGGGCACTATTTCACTTCGTTAGGGTCCTGCAGGCCCCATGAGGGTAGTGGGTGCTGTCCTAGGAAACAGTAACTTAACCCTGACGTCCATTTGTCCAAGAACCCTAAACAGGTTAAAGATAAGAGTGTTGAATTCATAAGTGAATTCATTTATGAAAAATTTTATTGTTTCTGTGAAGTGATTTAATATTTACTTTGTTTTCTTTTATTGGAGTTTTAATTTACTGGCAATAGACAGTGAAGTCTGCATGCCCTGCATCTGACCGTGACATCCCAATCATTGCTAGGAGCTGGATTATAGGCTTCACAAAAGTGAGGGGGTAGAAATATTTTAATTTTGTTTTTAATTACACAATAACAAAAGCTATTACGAACCAGGAAAGAATACTTTAAAATTAATTATCAGCCAGAATAAGTTCCTCAGAAAGGCCTTTCAAAGCTTAATCAAGATAAAATGAAAAGAACATAAAAGTAAATTTTTAAAAAATCTACTAAAAGACAAAATAATTCAGAGAACATGAAAAAAATAACTTATGAGAGAATAAGGGTTCTAAATTAGATACTCCTCTTGAATCATTGTCAAGGACACATCCTACTTGAATTATGATCAAAAACCCATATCAATCTCTCTCTACCAGAAAATGGAAAAGAATGACTGAAGTTCTTTCTCCTTCCAGATATGACTCAATTCCCAATTTTATGACAACTTTCATGCTGTTTTATAAAATACCAGATGAACAAATCAATGTCAACTTGCAAACAGAGAGTCTGGGTGTGAGCCAGGTATTTGATACCAGTCTTAGATTCACACATTTGAAGATTCTCTACCTTCTAGGAAACACCTAACCTCAAGGATAGAATACAGACATTGTCATTCTATTTTTTTTAAAAAAAAGAGTCTCTTAAGTGTATTTGTAAGTTACTATATACCCCAAGATTACTAATTTCTCTTAAGTCAATAAGAATCTCTTCAAATGAGGCACTCCTTTAAGTTTACCAAATTACCACTTAGCATCATGTGATATAATAAACATCCATATTGTATGTTGGTTCACTTTCCCTGTTAACATTTTCTCTTCTTCTCAAAACAGCATTCCATTTTCCAGTGGAGAAACTTTCCTCCCTTCTTCCAATCCATTTGCCTTAGGAGAGAGGACAATGAGCCCATTTCCTAGTTCTGCTGAAAAAAAAATACATGATATAGGCCAGGCAGATCAGAACATTGGCTACCCTAGTCTCAGTAACTGCTTCAAGAATAGACTCATAAAATCAGCCAGGCCAATATGACAGATATCTTGGAGCTTTGTTAAAACTGTTGATAAATGAAGGCTCTACCACGAATATTGTCTAGCTGGTAGAAGGGAACCCTAGATCTGCTGGTATCATCTTGCCACTGTGAAGAAAGAGGCTTCCTGGGAATGAAGCCCATCCAAGGAAATGCAGAGCCAAGGGACAGAGAGAGAAAAGGTCTTGGAACCATTGTTTGAGCACTTGGATCCAGCTTCAAGTGAGCCCATTACACATGTAACTGTTATTTACATATAAAATTGATTTGCTTTTTGCTTGGAGTCAGTTTGAGCTGGGTTTTTGTTTTGTTTTGTTTTGTTTTTTGTCATGAAACCACAGAGTTATGACTAATCACTTTGTCTGGAAAGACCATCACAGCTGCTATATACCACTACTCTCAGTGTTTTTTTGTTTGCTTGTTTTTGTTTGTTGTTTGTTTTCTTTTTCTCCTCTGCTTTTTCTATACAAACTATGCAAGGTCCCCCCTCTGGGCTTGGTTCATTCACTCCCACTGATCTGAAATACTCTGTTTCACAGCACATATTAAGTTCCAGTCCCAAGAAGCCATTCCAATCTGATCTAACCCCTGTTGCAAACCACACCACTTGCTGTTACACCATCTTACGTTGTTCATGTGCCAGTTCATTTATCAGCAAGTTTTGTCCCCGAATACCCTCCAGGATCCTAGAATAAAATGGTTCTCCATCAATCCCCACAGCTTTAACACAATGTTCAGCTCAAGTCTCCAGCACCTCTCACCCCTGGGCTGCTGATAAAGTCTCCTAAATGAACTATCCACACCCACACTGCCCTCTTTACTCTGTTCTTCTCCTCAGCTTACAGACATGCCTGCTGAAAACCCTTTGGTACATTGTGGATGTTCCAGGGATTATATCCAAATGCTGAAAATGGCCTCCAAAGCTCTACAGGTCTGGTCTACCCAGCTCCCCTCCTGCTTTCTCTCTCTGCTCCAGTCTCACTCAAGATCTTCAATCCCCCCCACCACTTACCATGCTCTCCTATCACAGGAGAGTACATGCTGTCCCCTCTTCCCTTAGCATTTGCCTCACCTTTCTTTTCCTAACCCATGCTCATTCTTTAGACTTTAGCACAATCTTCATTTCCATGGGGTAATTTCCATAACTCTATTGATTCAATTACCTTCCCTCTACTATTATTATAAGCTCTCCTGGGTCCATGATCACTCTTTCACTGTATTATCAAATTTAGCATTATATACAGTAATATAAATACACACATGTATGGGTATTTTATTAATGTCTCTCCCTACTTGATAAGCCCCATGAAATTCAGTACCATGACTGTCTTTTCTCACCATTACATCACAGCACCTGGCACAAGCAACATCCTTCATAAATAGTAGGCACTTAGAAAGAAAGTGGTTGATACAGCCATGAAAAAGAATGAATTCCTCTCCTTTGCAGGGACATGGATGAGGCTGGAAACCATCATTCTCAGCAAACTAACACCGGAACAGAAAACCAAACACTGCATGTTCTCATTCATAAGTGGGAGTTAAACAATGAGAACACATGGACACAGGGAGGGGAACGTCATACACTGGGGCCTGTTGGGGATGGGGGGCAAGGGGAGGGAGAGCATTACGACAAATACCTAAAGCATGAGGGGCTTAAAACCTAGATGATGGGTTGATGGGTGCAGCAAACCACCATGGCACATGTATACCTATGTAACCCAAACCTGCACATTCTGCACATGTATCCCAGAACTTAAAATTCAAAACTATATATTAAATTGTTAATAGTAAAAGTAGAAATTGGTTGAGTAAATGAATCATATAGGTGGAATATGGTTAAGTATTGCTGGATAGATGGAAGTGTGGAAAGAAAAAGGATGGCTAGGAGGAAGAATAGAGGAAGGATGGATGAATGAAATCATAGTTGGATTCATTTTTATCCTCCATGTAGGAAAACGTGTCTTTTTCCTACATTTTAAAAACTGTGTAATCAAGTAAAATTCTTATGAAACTGTCACAGACTTGTCTAGAAATATGAGCTCTTAGATGAGACACACCAGTTGCAGAGAGCTAAACTGAGAGCAGACAACCTGTTAAACAATAGAAAGCTTGAGAACCACAGGGAAGCCTGGAATCGTTGATTATTTTGCCCTGTGAGTGACAGTCACCAACCAGGTAATTTTGATACCTAGTGCCCCAATTCTGTAATTGAGCTACATGTTTGCTTCTGGTCAAAACAGCAGCTAGATGACGAGTATTTAATATTATCACAGAGGCTTTTCTTGTAGATTTCTAAGGCGCTGAAGTAATATGTTATTAATATACATTTTCTTTGTGTGAAAACGAATCAAGTTTCCCAGGCTCAAGGCTCAAGGCATTAAAAAACAACCATTTCTTTATGCCTTCTCTCTATCCAGGCAAGTCAAGCTATGGTGAAAATGAAGAAATCTACAAAGGTAAAACATTTTATTCTTACAAGTCATGTCACCTATGGATGGGTTCCTATGCAAGTATGAAAACACACATGGATGGTGAAGATGTGGATATTTTCACGTAAGAGTTTAGGTGTTTAGTCTGGGCGCAGTGACTTGCACCTCTGTAATCCCAACACTTCGGGAGGCCGAGGTGGGTGGATCACCTGAGGTCAGGAGTTCAAGACCAGCCTAGCCAATATGGCGAGACCCTGTCTCTATCAAAAATACAAAAATTAGCTGGGCCGGTGGTGGGTGCCTGTAATTCCAGCTACTCGGGAGGCTGAGGCAGGAGAATTGCTTGAACCTGGGAGGCGGAGGCTGCAGTGAGCCGAGATCGCACCATTGCACTCCAGCCTGGGCAACAAGAGCAAAACCAGTCTCAAAAAAAAAAAAAAAAAAGAGTTTAGCTGCCTAAACTCTTACAGCATGGAATCTGTACCACAGCCCTGAAAGCCAGATATTATTTTAACCCAGGACTCTCCCTACCCTAAACTTAAAATCATGGTGATTCTCACCTACGAGGTACATCAGAATCAACTGAGCACAAGTACTAAAATTAAAGATTCCTGTACCCCATCCCCATAGGATGTTGTTCATTAGGTCTGGAGTGAAATTCTCAAACTTGTAATTTTTTTTAACTTTTTTTTTGAGACACAGTCTTGTTCTGCTGCTCAGGCTGGAGTGAGGCAGCACAATCATAGTTCACTGCAGCCTCGAACTCCTGGGATCAAGTGATCTTCCTGCCTTGGCGTTAGCTAGGAAGCTACCACTACACTACACACCACTGTGCCTAGCTGATTTTTTAAAATTTGTTTAGGAACAGGGTCTCACTATGTTGCCCAGGCCTGTTTTGAACTCCTGGGCTCAAACAATCCTCCCAGCTCAGCCTCCCAAAGTTCTGGGATTACAGGCATCAGCCACTGCGCCTGACCTGAAAATATTTTTAAAGTGAGTCAGTTCCATTCAAGTATAGTCTGTCTATGCAATGGCATACTATAGAGATTGAAAATAGTGTGAAACCTGTGTGCACATTGGTGTGGATAGAAACTACAACATGATGTCAAATGAATGAAGGCTATAAGATGGTCTCATTTTAATTGAATGTTTCACATACACATTTATATATACATATATTCACATGTATGTCTTTGCTTTATGTACAGAAAAGGGTTGGAAAGTGGGTATGATAAAGGCATTAGCAGGGTCTATCTTTGGAGAGGCTTATTATTTTTATATTTTTTTCTTGACAACTTTAGTTGTGCACACATTGTGTTATCATAAGGGGAAAAGCAGAAGTGAAAACCCCATGGGAAGAAAATCAGTCAATGTAATCAAGCCATTAGTCACTTCATTAGGAAGGAAAGTTAAAACAGCCAAATCAATGAGCATCATCTAAAGATAACAACCTGTTTGCTGATTTGACCAAATGTTTTAAAGGTACTGCTTTGACATTTTATTCCAATTTTGATAGTTTTTATTATATTTTAATAAGTACATATTTACTTGTCCTGTGAGACAAGCACTGTGCTAGATGGATGTGTTATGAATCACCTGGATTCATGTGCTTTCAGGTTCAGTTCCAGACAACTGCACTAAAGCAAATCATACAAAATTTTTTATTTCCCAGTGCGTATAAAGTTATATTCACACTGCATTGTAGTCTATTAAGAGTGTGATAATATTATATGTAAAAAGCAAAAGGTGTATACCTTAATTTAAAAATGCTTTTTGCTAAATAATGGTAATGATTAACTGAGCTTTTCTGTAAGTCATAATCACTTTGTTGTTAGAGGGTCTTGCCTTGATGTTGATGGCTGCTGACTTATCAGGGTGGTGGTTGCTGAAGGTTGGAGAACTGTGGCAATTTCTTAAAATAAGGCAACAACGAACTTTATCACATCGATTGACTCTTTCATGAAAGTTTGCTCTGCAGCATGCAATGACGTTTGATAGCATTTTACCTACACTAGAACTTCTTTCAAAATTGGCGTCAATCCTCCTAAGCCCTGTTGCTGTTTTATCAACTAATTTTGTGTAATATTCTAAATCCTTTGTTGTTGTTTCAACAATGTTCATAGCATCTTTACCAGAAGTAAATTTCATCCCAAGGAACCACTTTCTTTGCTCTTCTATAAATAGCCACTCTTCATTCATTCAAGTTTTATCATGAGATTGCAGCAATTCAGTCTCATCTTCAGGCTCCACTTCTAATTCTAATTCTCTTGTCATTTCCACTACATCTGCAGTTACTTCCTCCATGATGTCTTAAACCTCTCAAAGTCACCCATGCAGGTTGAAACTGACTTCTTCCAAACTCCTTTAATGTTGATATTTTGACCTCCTCCCATGAATCATGAATACTCTTAATGACATATAGAATGGTGAATCCTTTCCAAAAGGTTTTCAATTTACTTTGCCCAGATCCATCAGAGGAATCATTGTCTGTGGCAGCTATATCTTTATGAAATATATTTATCAAATAGTAAGACTTGAAAGTCAAAAGCACTCCCTGATCCATGGGCTGCAGAATGAATATTGTGTTAGCAGGCATGGAAACATTAATCTACTTGTACATCTCCATCAGAACCCTTGAATGACTAGGTACATTGTCAATGAAGAGTAATATTTTGAAAGAAAAACTTTTTGAGCATTAGGTCTCAACAATGAACTTAAAATACTCAGTAAGCCATGCTGTAAACAGATGTGCTATCATGCAGGCTTTGTTGTTCTATTTACAGAGTTCAGGCAGACTAGATTTAGCATATTTCTTAAGGGTCCTGGGATATTTGGAATGGTAAGTGAGCATTGACTTTAACTTAAAGTCACCAACCGTGTTAGAGTCAGCCTGTCCTTTGAAGCCAGGCATTGCCTTCTCCTCTCTAGCCGTGAAAGCCCTAGATGGCATCTTCTACCATGAAGCAGTTTTGTCTACACTTAAAATTTGTTGTTTAGTATAACTGTCTTCATCAATTATCCTAGCTAGATCTTCTAGATAACTGGCTGCAGCTTCTCCATCAGTACTTGCTGTTTTGTCTTGCACTTTTATATTACAGAAATGACTTCTTTTCCTAAACCTCATAAGCCAAACTCTGGTAGCTTTTAATCTTTCTTCTGAAGCTTCCTAACTTTTCTCAGACTTCATAGAATTGAAGATAGTTGGGGCCTTGCCCTGGTTTAGGCTTTGGCTTAAGGGAATGATGTGGCTGGTTTGATCTTCTATCCAGACCACTAAAACTTTCTCCATATCAGCAATAAGGCTGTTTCACTTTCTTATCATTCATGTGCTCACTGGAGTAACACTTTTAATTTCCTTCAATAACTTTTTCTTTGCATTCATGACTTGGCTAACGGGTGCAAGAGGCCTAGTTTTTAAACTAGTTTTAGACTAGTTTTTAGGCCTTTTCGACATGCCTTCCTCACTAAGCTTAATCATTTGTACCTTTTGGTGTAAAGTAAGAGACATGCAACTCTTTCTTCCTTTCACTTGAACACTTAGAGGTCACTGCAGAGTTACTAATTGGCCCAACTTAATATTGTTGTGTCTCAGAAAATAGGGAGGCCTTAAGAGAGGGAGGGAAATGGAGGAATGGCTGATCAGTGGAGCAGTCAGAGAACATGCACACATTTATTAAGTCTGACATCTTATATGGGTACAGTTGGTGGTGCCCCAAAACAGTTACAGTAGTAACATCAAAGAACAATGAACATAGGCCAGGAGAAGTGGCTCACACCTGTAATTCCAGCACTTTGAGAGACCAAGGCGGGTGGATCACTTGAGGTCTGGAGTTTGAGACCAGCCTGGTCAACAAGGCCAACATCTCTACTAAAAATATAAAAATTAGCCGGACATGGTGGTGCATGTCTGTAATTTCAGCTACTTGGAAGACTGAGGCAGGAGAATCACTTGAACCCAGGAGGGAAAGGTTGCCGTGAGCAGAGATCGTGCCACTGCACTCCAGCCTGGGCAATGGAGTGAGACACTGTCTCAACAACAACAAAAAAGAACACTGATCAAAGATCACCATAACAGATATAATAATGATGAAAACGTTTGAAATGTTATGAGAATTACCAAACTGTGACACAAGACATGAAGTGAGCACATGGTTTTGGAAAAATCAGGGTTGCCACAAACCTTCCATTTGTAAAAACTGCAATCTATGAAGCACAATCAAAGAAAGAACAATAAAATGAGGGATGCCTAGACAGAGGTTCTTTTATAATGCAAATGCATTTATTTTTTTCTCAAATGTAAACACTTTTTGTTAAAAAATTAAAATGAATCAAAACAAAATTCTACAAAAACCATAACAAAGAAAGTTAAGCTTTTGAAATCTTACCATTCCAAGACAAGCCCAGTAAACTTTTTGGCGACATCCTTTTAACTATTTTTATATAAGTATTTTCATGACCAACTTTATTAATCCAGGACTGAGAGATTTCTCTAAACTTGGGCCTTTCGGTACTAAACCGCGGACAGTCCCAGGCAAACTAGGATACTGGTCACCCTAGATGTAGACGTAGGTTTATATCACCATTTCAATGGTGTCATAGTACAGCGTGTTTCATTATACGGATTTGCCATAACTCATTTAAACAGAATCACTAGTGGAGATTTAGGTTGTTTCTAATTTGAAGCCATTGTTTCTATTACAAACCATCTGTGATGAACATCCTTACACGTACATCCTTGCACACTTGAAAATTATCTGTGTGGGGTAAGTTTTTAAAACGAAGTTTCTTTTTTTTTTTTTTTGAGGCGGAGTCTCACTCTGTCGCCCCGACTGGAGTGCAGTGGCCGGATCTCAGCTCACTGCAAGCTCCGCCTCCCGGGTTTACACCATTCTCCTGCCTCAGCCTCCCGAGTAGCTGGGACTACAGGTGCCCGCCACCTCGCCCAGCTAGTTTTGGTATTTTAGTAGAGAGGGGTTTCACCGTGTTAGCCAGGATGGTCTCGACCTCCTGACCTCGTGATCCGCCCGTCTCGGCCTCCCAAAGTGCTGGAAAACGAAGTTTCTAAGAGTACATACATTTTACATTTTGCTATATACCACCAATTTATTCTATTTTTTAAATATTTTTTTAATTCACACCTTTGACCAGTTGAGCATGAGACTGACAGATTTTTCATAACCTCATTGATTCCACGTTTTGCCAATCTTTTAAAATCTTTTCTAATCTGATGGGCAATTCACTTCAAATTCTTAATGCATATATTTATTTTATGGACAGAGCATTATTATTTTCTGTCCAAAAGTCAAATGCTTTATTATGAAGATACCATTTAATAATCTATTTTAAAAGTTTCATTGAATATAATTTACATACTACAAAATTAACCTGTTTTAAGAATACAAGTAGATGAATTTTAGTATTGTTACAGAGTTGTCAGTCATCACCACCATCTAACTTTGGAACATTTTCATTACTCCAAAAAGAAACCTTGTGCCCATTTACATCCGCTCCCCATTTCCACTCCCAGCCTCGTTCAACCACAAATCTTTCCGTCCCTGCATATCCCAGAGCTAAAACTGCTGGCCATACATAGTGTAGGGTGACCATCCTGGTCTACCAAGGACTGGAAGATCTCCAGGGTCGTGGGTTCTCCATACCTGGACAGTCCTGGGCAGACTAGGGCAAGTCAGTCATTTGACCATAGTGCTTTTCCTAAGCCAAAACTTTCAGATCTCCTTTTCTCCTGTCGTGGTTCATCTGACCTCTCCCTTACGGGGTGGCCTGATTTGGTAGGTCAGGCAAAGACATTGTACAAAGGGACACCCCTAAAAATCAAGGTCTGTATAACATTCTGAGTTGAATAGAATATAACAACGAAGCTCTCCACAAGGAGCTCCTTCTGACTCTGAAACAATTAGTTGTCTTAAATTATTGGCACACATTGGCATCATGACTATTTGATGTTCCTCACACACAATCCTTCTCCATCCAGCCATAACGTTGAGACCAGAGAGTCAGTACCTCAACTACAACCAGAAATAAGAAGAAGGGAGAGGGATATTGCAATACTGCAAGAGCAATTACTGAGTGCCTGGCATGTGCTACAGACTGCTCTGCATCCTCTTCTTTAATCCTTACCACCCCCTCCAGAGGTTAGTATCATTAATCCCACTCTACAAATGAGGAAACTCAAACCCAGACAAATAAAGTCACTTGCCTAGGGCACACAGCTTGGGTGACAGGCAGGATTCAAACTCAAGTCTCAGCCCAACACCAAAGCCTGGATTCATACTGTTATCTGCATGGTCTCCTGGAAGCAGTGGAGGGACTAAATACGTTAATTTAGAATATATAAAGAAATATACTTTCCAAGTTTACATCCCTTTTCCAACAAACACAGAAACACAAAACCACATTGAGGGGATTTTTCCCCAAAAAATGCCTTCTCTCTAGTGAAATAGTGTTAGGGTGACATGGGGACTGAGGAGGAGGGGTGTTGAAGGATGTTCAAGTAACAGGAAAGCCAATATAATTCAAAGTGAAATTGATTTAAAATTTTGCTAAGATTTTTTATGCTTGCATATTTCACACCTAGAGCATACCTTTAGTCTTATTTACAGTTTAATTAAATATATACTTCAGTATTTTACATAGTGTATAAAAATATAGTTCTATATAAATATTTCTTAGGGAGATCTGCAAAAGCATCTCTTATAATTGATATGATGTTTCAAAATACACAGTGTTTCATAATCAGATACATTTCCTGAGCTTAATGGTAGAAGGCAGCTCACATTTATATTTACTAGTTTTTAATTATCTTATTATGTATAGTTGTGATTTACCCAGATTTACCCAGACAGGAGATCTAGGAAGTAGTATATTTGAAGTTACTGGATAATTTTCATTTATATTTGCCTAAAACTTTTCTCCTTCTTAGAATAATTGGAGGAGACAGAGATAAAAACCTCAGCCTTGCTCTTATACCACCAACAGATACCGATCGTTCTATATATCAATCTGCAGCAAAACATTGCTTGGCCATAAAGTTGAAACATGCAGCCAATGTCAGGGCTTGCACATTTAAACCCACAGCACTGAGAATATATACATAAAAGTCTAACATGTCAGACTTAACGTTTCTAGATTGCCCTGGTAACTACTGGCATAAAAGGGTGGTGTGAGGAGAACCATGTGAACATGGCTTACACTTTATCTGTATCTGAAAATGAGAAGGTCTGCCTTTTGGCCATAAACATTTGTGTTTCATAACACTGTATATTGTTGTTTTTCAAACACTTTATAATGTGGGTGGATTTTCACCACTGCCCGCAGCTTGCCTGGTTAATTTACTGTTGATTCAGCCTGGCCCTGGTCCATCAACCTGAATAAGGGATTAATTACAAAGTGCAGAAAATTATCCTGCACATGAAAGCAGGGCTTTCTCTTCTGGGTTCCAGGACCAAACCTGTGTTGAGAACTTACAACCCTGTGTTAAGATGCTTACAAGAGATAAGGTGATGGAAAGAAAGAAGGCTCGCCTGGGAGTTTAAGTGTTAAGCTTAGATGTGCTGACCAGCCTCTAGGTATAGATGAGCTTCACCATTGCGTGAGGATGGTTGGTGTGTAGTTGACCGTTGCACAGATCCCATCCCAGACAGCAATGAGAATAGCCGATAGAGCTCCTTAGAACAACATAAAGGTGTATTTTATTCATTCTTTTCTCTGTTAAATATTTATCAGGCAAAAGCTCCGCATGCTAAAAATGTAAGAATCTAATGATGAATAGTATTAACACTTTCTCAGCTCATGACAACACAAGTCAAATGAAAAAATATATATATTTACAGATGTGACTTATAGATTAGCCGAACTCTTCGAAATGTTTTAAATCATTATCTATTTTCTCCAACTTAACTGAATTAGCCTAGCTATGCTTTCTGATGGATTCCACAAATATTTATTGGGCACCCACTGAGATCAGGGTTCTGGGTAAGCACTAAGGATGAACAATGAACAAAAGAGACCTAATCCTAATCTTTATGGAAGCTACAATATAATGTTGGGCCAAACATCATCTTTAGAAACTGTACTGAGTGTTGTGAAAGAAAAGAAGAGGGTGCTACAGATATGTATAGCAGGAGGCCTCAATCTAGGCTTCAAAGCAGAGGTCAGGAGGTACAAGGAAGGCATCCCAGAGAAAATGATGTTGAGCTGAAAACTGTAAGAAGAAAGGGGGAAGAAAGGAAGGTTCCAGGCAAAGTGAATTGCATGTTCGAAGGCCAGGAAGCGGGAGGAGCCTGGTACATTTAAGCACATGGAAGAGGGCTGCTATAGCTGTTATGCAAAATTCAAAAGGGAATATGGTTTAAGATGAAGCTAAAGAGGCAGAGAAGAATCAGATTCTGCACATTTGGTAAGAAACTTGATCTTCTTCCTTGAAGCACTGGGAAGTCATCCAGGGAATTTAGGCTGGGTACAGTAGACAGAATAATGTCCCCTTCTCACAAAAATGTATGCATCATGATCCCTAGAAACTGTGAATACGTTACCTTACGTGGCAAGAGATGTTGCAGGTGTGATTAAATTATGATCTTGAGATGTGAAGAGTATCCTGGGTTTTCCAGGTAGGTCCAGTATAATCTGGGTCTTAACATGAGAAACAGGAAGTCAGGAGAGTCAAAAGCATCCTTTCCTGAAGGAGTTATATGGGTTTCTTTGTGTCCAAGTTTATAGAGATAGAGATGTAATGATGAAAGAAGAGGTCAGGGGTGAGGGGAAGAAAGATGGAGAGGAGGGAGGGAGAGATGTGGGGTGGCTACACTGCTGGCTTTGAAGATTTGAGGTTGCTACATTTCTTGGCTCTGGCTTGACCATGAACCAAGTAATTCGGGCTACTTGTGAAAGCTGGAAAGGGCAAGAAAATGGACTCTCCTCAATAGGAACGCGTTTACACTGTTGGTGGGAGTGTCCATTAGTTCACCCATTGTGGAAGACTGTGTGGCAATTCCTCTAGGATCTAGAACTAGAAATACCATTTGACCCAGCAATCCCATTACTGGGTATATATCCAAAGGATGATAAATCACGCTACTATAAAGACACCTGCATGCATATGTTTATTGTATGGATGCATCCATTCTGTTGATGGATATGTGGGTTGCTTATGCTTCCCTTTGGTTTTTTATTGGTGAGTTTATTCCCTACATGTGACTCAGTGGGCTGAGCCCCTTCGTGGCATAAAAAAATTAAAACTTTGCATCCTGACCCATGCCTGAAGTAAAGGAATAATGGATTCTGTCACCCAACACTTATTAAGCACCTCACGTATGTCAGCTGGAGGGCTCTCTTTTAGGCCCTGGGGATGATCATGACGAATAAAACGAATTCCTTGCTGTCAGTGATATTTCATTCTAGTGGGAGAAATTAGGGAATGAACAAACCAAGCAGGAGGAAAATTCATTTACTCAACCCTCTTTTGAATATTTACCAAATGCAGGCACCTACCAGTACTGGGTAGACACAGACCTGAATAGAGGAGGAACAGAGCTCATGCCCATGTTTCACCCGGGAAAGCACAAACACGCAATGATAACAGAATGTGCTGGGGGCTACAATCAATGTCTCAGCTGAAATATTTAGGAAAAGACAATAGAGGAATTTTTTAAAGGCAGAGAAGGCCAGGCACGTTGGCTCATGCCTGTACTCCCAGCATTTTGGGAGGCCGAGGCAGGCAGATCATCTGATGTCAGGAGCTCAAGACCAGCTTGGCCAACGTGGCAAAATCCATCTTTACTAAAAATATAACAACAACAACAACTAGCCGGAAGTGGTGGTAGGTTCCTGTAAACCCAGCTACTCAGGAGGCTGAGGCAGGAGAAGCGTTTCAACCTGGGATGTGGAGGTTGCAGTGAATTGAGATCATGCCACTGCACTCCAACCTGGGTGACAAAGCAAGACTCCATCTCAAAAGAAAAAAAAAAAAAAGCCTTGAGAGAAGAGGAGCACTTTGAGCCGAACCGTGAAGGGCGTTCATGTCTTCATGGGGTAGGGACAGGAAGGAGAACCCGGTGGTACAAAAGAAAGGATGGAGCTCACATGATACAGAGCAAACACCTCACCTCTTCGGGTAGGAGAATATGAGCAGTTGCTGCAGCTCTTAGTCTGGATTTGGGTTTCCTTCTGCTTGGCTCTCAGTTTTGCTTTCACTCCATTTCGTCTTTGGTACACAGGGCCTCCTATGCACCACCAGGTCTCCTGCGTGATATGTTTGGGCTTGTAATGTGGTCGTTGATGATCTGGTGTGTGTCCTTTCCCAGTAAGTATCCCTGTGGGCAGTGCTGAAATGAACAGTCTCTGTTGCTTCTTGCTTGGTCTCTGCCTCACAAGGGTCCTTTGTGAACAAGAAGGCAGCAGGCCTGTGTGACTTGGAGAGGAGGTGACCCAAGGTTCCATCCTAATCCAGCCCTAATACCCAAAGAGGCATATTCCTCTGCTTCTCCAGTATTGATCAGGAGACTCACTCTGGAATCAGATGGCCTCACCTGGCTCCCTCTACATGAATCCAGCCCCACCACTGAATTGGGCAAATTAGTTAAGCCTCAGTGCTTTCATAAGCAAAAGGGAGATCAAAATTAATCCTTGGGGGTGTCTGCTCTAAATAAGATCATCATGGGTGAGCACCCCTCACAATGCCCAGCATAGAGTAAACAGTTGAGAAATATTAGCGTTAATTTTCTTTTCACTTTCCATGGCCTTTCAACCCAGCACCAAGAACCTGAAGAGATTACAGGGGTCTGAACATAATGGAAAGGCATTATTCCTTTCTTTTAGAACTCCAAATGCAATAATTATTTACAGGATAATGTTCAGATATTACGGAAGCATTTAATTTTAATTGATCTCTGCACATGAATAAATGAAGTTTAATAACAAAAGTGGTTTGAGTTTAACTTTATGTTTTAATACCTGAGCAAACTCTCAAGTCCTAGGGATTCCAAAAAGTGCTGCATACAAACACAAGCAGAAGTGACAGCACGGACACTTTTTCCCCTGTAGCACTTAACAATTTGCAAAACACATCCTACCTACTACCTGGTTTTTCCAGAAGAGCAGAAAGGGATCCATTGAGGCTGATGCCCCAGATGTCCTCTAAGTCTCTTGCCCCAGATTGGCTCACAATTGCTTTTTTGGAATGTAGGTACTAAAAAGCCATTAACTTGCCAAATAGGAGGACTTCTCCTCTCTTTGAGACACTCAGTGCCTCCCGTTCCCTGCCGTGGGCTCATCTTCTATCAACCCTCTGAGTCGAGGCATTGCAGCTGTTAGGCATGCAGTCTCTGGAGTCACACTGCATAGGGCTCAAGTCTGCTTTGGTTTCCTCCAACCATGCAACCCTCTGCAAGTTATCAGCCTCTGTGTGCCTCGGTCTCATCATCTGTAATATGGAATCGTATTTGTATATGTCTTGCTATTATATTCCTTCAGGTTTGACAGGAGGTTTGAATTAGAAAAGACATATAGGGATGGTGCTCAAATGTCACTGCTGACTCTTCCCCCACCTATATTCCATCAGGGGCTAGACCAGGCACCTGAGAACACAGTAGACTCTCAATGGAATATTCAGTGAATCTTATTTTTCTGTTTTACTGAAGAGTCTAAGGAGGTGTCTGAAGCAGTAGTTTCATATATTCTCTAAGAATGTCTCAAGGGGCAACAATGGGGAAATAAATGAATTCTTAGAAGTTCTTATTTGAAAAAGACACATACATGTTTAGAGCAGCACAATTCACAATTGTAAAGATATGGAACCAATCTAAATGCCCATTGACCGATATAAGTGGATAAAGAAAATTGGGTAAATATACACCCTGGAATGGTACTCAGACATAAAAAGGGATGAAATAATGTCTTTTGCAGCAACTTGAATGGAACTGGAGGTCATTATTCTAAGTGAAGCAACTCAGGAATGGAAAACCAAATACCACGTGTTCTCACCTATAAAGTGGGAGCTGAGCTATGAGGATGCAAAAATATACAGAATGATATATTGGACTTTGGGTATTTGGAGAGGAAGGTTGGGAGGGGGATGAAGGATAAAAGATTACATATTGGATACAGTGTACACTGCTCAGATGATGGATATCCTAAAACCTCAGAATCCACCACTGGAGAATTCATCCATGTAACCAAAAACCATTTGTATTCCCAAAACTACTGAAATTTTAAAAATAACAATAGAAAAGAAATAAATTCTTAGGAAAAAAGGCAAAACAAGCTAGAATTCATCTGTACTTCATTTTTTAAAATGGTCAGGTTCAAAGCTGCTATGCAATACTGGGGCAACACTAAGTATCATTGAAATTATTTGTCTTTTTTTATTTTTAGTCAACCTGAAGTGAACAATATTTTAACACAAAGCACATTAATTTATGCAGCAACTCGTATATAATGAGCAGGTTCAATAACAGATAATTATATGGAAAGTACTTAAATGCTAACTATGTACTTTTAAAATGCTGCAGAAGTAGGTTCATAATTAAATTATAATTACAAGTAAAAATGGCGACAATGATCATTCCCTGAGAAATCTGCACATTTTTATTTCCAGGGTTGTGTGCAGCTTCTCTAACAATTTGATTCATTACTTTGTTGGTAGCTCCACTCTGATCTGACTCGTTTTGCATGATGGATTTTAAATTTAAAATTAACTAAAATTATCTTTCAGATTACTAATTACCATATGCAATGATTTCAATAGAATACCCAGGTTGCCATTAAAAAATAGTTTGTGAGCATGTAAGTTTGAAACTGTGGAAGATTTATAGTGGAGAGAAAAGGGAACATTGGCTGATTATCTAATAGAAACTAAACAATTGGCAGAAATTGAGAAAGCTTTAAAACAAGTTATGAACTACTTGTGGAGAGGGATACACATAACTATTAATGTGGCAAAGTCAGAAGACTTTTCAAAACTTGATATCATTTATAACTTATCCAGTTGCAAGTGAAAGAAGCACATCTGGCCGGGCGCAGTGGCTCACGCCTGTAATCCCAGCACTTTGGGAGGCCGAGACGGGCGGATCACGAGGTCAGGAGATTGAGACCATCCTGGCTAACACGGTGAAACCCCGTCTCTACTAAAAATACAAAAAATTAGCCGGGTGCGGTGGCGGGCGCCTGTAGTCCCAGCAGCTCTGGAGGCTGAGGAAGGAGAATGGCGTGAACCCAGGAAGTGGAGCTTGCAGTGAGCCGAGATCGTGCCACTGCACTCCAGCCTGGGCGGCAGAGCGAGACTTCGTCTCAAAAAAAGAAAGAAAGAAAGAAAGAAAGAAAGAAAGAAAGAAAGAAAGAAAGAAAGAAAGAAAGAAAGAAAGAAAGAAAGAAAGAAGGAAGCACATCTGAATTGTCGAAGAAAAAGAGAAAGATTTATTGGTTCATAAATCTAATAAAAAGTTCAAGAGTAACTAATTTCAGGTCTAGCAGGATCCAGAGTCTGAAATAATGTCACTATGGTTTAACTTCTTGCTAACTTCAATACCCAATTCTGGTTTTCTCAATGGTCATTTTTCTCAGATAGGGACTCCCCATATGGTGGAAAGAAATACCTTTCAGATGCACCAGATTTACATCTTCAAAGCTGAGGAAGCCCAGTGGAAGAGGAGTGGATTTTTTTTTTTTTTTCTTTTTTTCTAAGAGCTTCAGGAAAAGTCTCAGGTCTGAATCTCATTGGTTCAAAGACAGTCAAGTTGCCTTATCTGAACCAATCTCTGTGGTAACCAGGGTAGTGCTGTGCTCTGATTGGCCAAGAGTTACAAGCCCTTACTTGGAGCTAGAGTTATCATACACTAATTTATAGGGGCTGAGATTCCAAAGGGAAACTGAGTTGGTGCTTCCAGAAGAAATATAAAGAGATGCCTGGATGCCAAAAGCTCTCTGGGTGAACAGTGAGCCTAACCAGACTTTGTCCTCATTCTCTCCTTTTCTTAATCTTAATTAAATAAGGGTTTCCTTCTCTGCTCAGCTTTTTCCTTACTCCAAAATGAGTCCTTTTGCCATTTGGTCAAATCAGTGCATTTAAACTAACATATGCTTTATATGGGCCAGAGAAAAATTTTTAATGCATATCTGAATCTCTCTGCCACCACCATTCACCCTAACTTCTTGCTATGGTAATATTCACATTACACAAAGTAGAGGAAATTATGTATTGAACCTCCATAAATCTATCACCCAGCTTCAAACATTATAACCATGTGCCAAATGTATTTTATCTATACCCTCCATCCTCCACACTTTTTATGGTCAGAGAACTTTAAAGCAAATCTCCAATGTTATGTTTCAATATTTCATATGAATATCTAATAAGGACTTTATAAAAGCCTAACCACCATGTCATTTTCATACCTATCACTGTTAATAATGTCTTAATATCACCATGAGTACATGTCTATATTTCCCCTTGATTGACTCAAAGATGTCTTTCTACAGCAGGTTTGTTTGAATAATAAAGTCTCCACACTGCATTGTCATGATGCTTAAGGCTCTTTTATTCTATATCAATTTTCCCCTATACTTTCTGTTATTTTCAGGTCATTGCTTTATGAGACAACCAGACTATGTCATTTGTCCTGAAGAATGTCCCCCATTCTGGATTTAGCTGGTTGCTCCCTTGTGGTGACATTTATCCTGTTCTTCTGTCCCTCTTATTTCCTGAAGCCTGGTAATTTGATCTAGGGTCTTGATTAGATTCAAGGTCAGTTAATTTTTTGTTTGCAACTGATTCCATGTAAATGTCTTCCTAATGTGCTCTTACAGTTAACACAAACCCCTCCCACCTCATGGTCTGCTTCACTCTCACTAGTCTTTCATTTCATTGTCTCTCTTCTCTCTCTCCTGATACCTCTGGCATGCTTTGATTATTTCTCTCTCACCAAGCTCCTGAACAACTAGAATACTTCTTTCTTCTAAGAATGGTCATCCCTTCTCTCCTGGCCCAGCTAGCTAACACCTTGTTAGGGAAACCATCTCCAGCTCCTACTGACCAGGTTCAGTCTTCCCACCAAATGCTCCCATAGCATCACCCCATTCTCCTTTGCAGTCTTATCACTATTGCAATTTTCCATTTATTTTGTGTGATTTTTAAAATAGTATTTGTCCTCCTCTGGACACTATATGCTTCATGAAAAAAAAAGGACAGTGTTTGACACATGTTTGTTGAAAGTACAAATTTGTTTTTAAAAAGTATACACAAAATATGTATACACCATCCCCAGGTCAGTCTCTTTCCTTAGGCCTTACAAATATGTTATTTTATTGATAGTAAAAGCTACCAGTTATTTTTTACTAGTTTTATGCCATGTATCCTGATAGTTTATTTTGCACCCTATTTGTAAGCATTACAATTACACCACCAAGTGGATGTTAACGTCCCATTTTACAGATAAGGCAATGAAAACTTAGAGAGGTTAAGTAATTCACCCAACACACCAAGCCAGACCTTTGCTGAGCCATGATTATCCTTTATCCTTTTAATCATCCTACAAGATAGTGTCAGAGGTGTTTGAACCAGAACAACTCCATCTTGAATAGGGGCTGGGTAAAATGAGACTGCGACCTACTGGGCTGCATTCCCAGAGAGTAAAGCGTTCTAAGTCACAGGATGAAATACAAGATCAGTACAAGATACAGGTCATAAAGACCTTGGTAATAAAACAGTTTGCAGTAAAGAAGCTGGCTAAAATTCACCAAAACCCAGATGGTGACAGGAGCGTCCTCTGGTCGTCTGTGCTGCTACACTCCCACCAGTGCTATGACAGTTTACAAATGCCATGGCAACGTCAGGAACTTACCCTATATGGTCAGAAAAGGGGAGGCATGAATAATCCACCCTGTGTTTAGCATATCATCAAGAAATAACCATAAAAATGGGCAACCAGCAGCCCTCGGGACTCCTCTATGAATAGTCATTATTTTATTCCTTTACTTTCCCTGTAAATTTGCATTCACTTTACTCTATGGACTCTCCCTGAATTTTTTCTTGTGCGAGATCCAAGAACCCTCTCTTGGGGTCTGGATTGGGACCTCTTTCTGGTAAAAATAGTGTTTTTGTTCTCATTTTAGACATACAGTGGCCAGTCATCCCACTTTGCTGTGACTGAGGTGATTCCAGAACATGGCACTTCAGTGCTCCAACCAGGAAAGACCTGGGCAAACTGAGACAAGTTGGTCACTCTATTCACAGATGAGACTCAAGGATACTCACTCATTACTTGAGTAATTAGTGAGTAATTAGGGTGCTATCCCACATATTTCAATTCCTAAAGCCCACAGTTTCTACTATGTCACACCATGATGGCTAAGTGTTAGCTTGTAATTATAAAAATGGGTACTCCAAAGCTTAACCTCCGGGTCACCATCCTAATTAGACATTTAGTCTTTTGTTTCAAAGAGAAGAACTACAACTAGAAAAATTTCCCAATTTTTCACTTTGGAATCAAAAGGACTTCAACTTTTTCTGGTCAAGTAGACTATACTCTTTTGTGTGATTCTGAACCCCTCTTCTTCATGGCCAATGGCACGACATTCTGTTGTGTTCTCAAAAGATACCAAATACTAAAAATATAGATTTTTCACCATAAATTATCAAGCTCAAATCTAATTAATCAAAAGCATGGTACCCAGTCACCTTTAACTGTTTCCTCTGCATCCTGATATGATATAAAATGACTCTGAAGCAAATTCACTTGTGATAATTAACTAATCTGTTTATTTGGTTTCAGTTTTATCGCAACTATAATGCACCCACTACATGCCTTAGCCCAAATAGCAACAGCAGTATTAATGAGAGGATAATTCCTGCAATTTGGGGAAGATTGTGCAAACAAGTTGGAATGTCTGCTAAATCTCTACTAATGTTCAAACACACTTCATCAGACTTATCAAAACAACAAATCAAGCTACCACTTAAAAAAATAGTTCAGATGAAACAGCTGTAC
Source organism: Rhinopithecus bieti (assembly GCF_001698545.2). Lineage (NCBI taxonomy): Eukaryota > Metazoa > Chordata > Mammalia > Primates > Cercopithecidae > Rhinopithecus > Rhinopithecus bieti. The sequence goes on along the minus strand of NW_016804741.1, from coordinate 619,833 downwards.
TCATTGGAATATTCATTCACTTTGAAGAAGAACACTCAGTGAAATGGCTTTTAATCCTTCTAGGACACTCGAACCTCAGGGGTTCTGGGCAAGTGATGTCTTTATTATGCTTCTATGAGATCACTGAGCTTCCCAGTTGAATTTGAAATGCATTTACTGCAAGAGGCCTATCTAAAGATCAAAAGCCAGGTAATGTCCTTGACCAAGAACCATTAGCAAAGTTGGTTCTTCCTTACCTCTTTTAGCAAGGAGAATCATTGTTTTGCATTAAGGAATATGTTCAGTCTTTATTAAAATCATTTGGGCACCTCAGGGAAGAAAATTCTATGTGCTTAGAATCTCACAAAAATGAATGACCTGAGCAGGTAGAGTTCATGACAAGAGATCAGACCCAAACAACATTTTCATGAGCAGATACATTAAGCAAGCTTGTAAAGAATAATTACGGTGATATAACAAAACTCATGTCTATTTATTAAACATTTAAATTAATAACATAGAAAAAATAAAGATTATTATCAATCTCAAATGTAATTAAGGCGGGAGTTTACTTGCATGTTCTTATTCAATCTTCAAATCAAAGGTGATCAGCACTATCATAATCCCCATTTAACAAACTAGACCAAGGGTCAGCAAACCATAGCCCATGATCCAAATCCAGCCTACTCTTTTAAAAATATATATATAAAGCTTTATTGTAACACAGCCATGCCCATTCACTTACGTATTGTCTGTGACTGTTTCCCCAGTGCAATGCCAGAGTTGAGTGGTTGAGCTACAGACTGTCTGGCCTAAAATATTTATTACCTGGCCTTTTATAGAAGTTTGCCAACCCCTAGACTAGACATGAGGCTCAAAAAAGAAAACATAAATGTCTAATTACAAATTAGTTTCAGTTCTACAAAGGGAATAAAAAGAGACACTATATGAATTTATTAAGACAGCAGGGGCCGGGCACGGTGGCTCAAGCCTGTAATCCCAGCACTTTGGGAGGCCGAGACGGGCGGATCACGAGGTCAGGAGATCGAGACCATCCTGGCTAACACGGTGAAACCCCGTCTCTACTAAAATACAAAACTAGCCGGGCGAGGTGGCGGGCGCCTGTAGTCCCAGCTACTCGGGAGGCTGAGGCAGGAGAATGGCGTGAACCTGGGAGGCGGAGCTTGCAGTGAGCTGAGATCTGGCCACTGCACTCCAGTCCGGGCGACAGAGCGAGACTCCGCCTCAAAAAAAAAAAAAAAAAAAAAAAAAAAGACAGCAGGAATACTATTTGCTTAATATAGAGTTCTGTGTTTTTGATGCAGGATTGCTTGTTTTGTAGCTTAGCTAGGTCCTGGTTCTTGTCTCATACTCAGGAGGAATTAGGCATGTAGACACTTGGAAAGTGAGTCAGGAAGGAAGTTTTATTGAGTGGTGAAACAGCTGTCATTAGGGAGGAGCCTCAAGGGTGGTCCCACTACCCCAAAGCAGGAGACTTCCCAGTGTGGCTGAGCCCGGGGCTTTCTATGGGCTCAGAATAGGGAATGTGTGCTAATTGGTTTGTGAGTATGCAAAAAAGCTTAGAGTGAAGACATCACTCAAAGGTGGGCACAATAGTGTAGCAAACCAATTAGGAAAGGGTAGGTATATGTAAAATAGGTTAAGGATGGGGATCAATCAGAGGAAAAAGCACACCAAATGGAAAGCGGGGTTTTCAATTCAGTGTGAGGATTTACCCAGCACTGTTTTGGGCTTGAGGGTCAGATTTCACCAGGAATCTGCCCTTACCTGCCTAGGCATTTGTCTGCCCTCTGCCTCTAACATTTTTTTAAAGCCAGTGAGAGCATCCCCCAGAAAAGAGACTCTAGGCTTTAAAGGAAGTTTCTTCTACTTTTCTCTCCCCATTGCATTAAGGAAACTTCATCCACACAAATTTATCTGAACCCTCAGCATCCTTCCTAACTTCTTGCCTTGCCTTGCTTTCTCATCAAACTCTGGGGCTATGATTTGGTGATTTGCTTTCAGACTCTTATTTCCTCACTTGACTTTTCCAATTTGGCAAATTTTCTGCCATTGACTCAGTATCATATCTCAGCAGGACCCTGACTCCAGTTTCAGTCTATGCCTAGGTTTGTGGCCAGCAGCCTAAAAACATTCTTATTCCTAACCTCAACCTGCCCTTGGCTTCTCTCTCACTTTCTTGGTGCTGACAGCTCAGATGGTCACCACCACATCATGAGGGTCAACATCAAACATCAATGACACAGATGCATTTTAAGGTGTATTTTTTTAGAAGGCAGTTTAAATTTTACAAGTAATGCATGAGTTTCTTCTATTTGTAAAGTTCAAATATTGCAGATGAGGCTAAATCCCTTAAGCCAGCATTTCCTGACCATCCCACAATAAGAAGTCAGCACAAACACCCAATAGAATGACAAAAGAAATTAAAGTTTGAAATACAAAGTGTTGGTGAAACCATGGGCCTGCAGTTTCTCTCACAGACTCCTAATAAAACTGGGGGGAATTTTGACAATGTCGGTTAAAATTTACAAAATCTATGTCCCAGCAAAACTACTACATGATATTTACCCTACAGTAATACTCAAAGATCAGGACAAAAAAGACTCATAGATGCATAGTGTGCAGTGGTTGTGATAGTAAAAATAAACAACTTTTATATAATTTTAAAATGTGGCAGGATTCATGACATTCACAACATGTAACTACAAACGTATAAGCCATGTCACTGTAGATTCTTATTTGCAAGGTTCTTCCTTTTCTTCATTCTTTTCACCAAATCATTTATATTTAATAGTAAGGTGAACACATTAAGTGAGCTAGGAGGGAATTTTAGGGGAGTTCTTTCCTCTTCCCTTTGTCCCAAATAGCAATGAGCAGATAGGAAATAGAAACTGAGATTCTAAGAGAGTAAGGTTTTTTAGAAAAGAAATAGGAGATATTAGTAGATCTGAAATCAAGGAGACAACCCTTGGTGACGTTGCAGTGAAACAACCTAAGGCAGAATGCGCAGAGCCACTGTGGTACGTCATAGAAAATCAGTAAAAATTCACCATGTCTGGATCAAATTCTGTTTTTTCTACCATCCATATTGTATTCTTGTTCTTATTATACAAACTCCATGCAAATATTATCTTCTTAATTAGCTTTAAGACTTACCTTTATTGCTAGCTTTGGCTATAAAGGACAGGACTTAAATGAGATCCACAGCCATATAAAAGCTGTGTGACCACACACTATCTAATTTTGGGGGAGTTCCCTGGTAATATGGTTTGGCTCTGTGTCCCCACCCAAATCTCATCTCGAATTGTAATCCCCATGTGTTGAGGCAGGGAAGGGATTGGATTATGGGGGTTGTTCCCCCATGCTGCTCTCATGACAGTGAGTGAGTTTGATGAGATCTGGTGGTTTGATAAGTGTCTAACTTTTCCTCCTTCACTTTCTCTCACCTGCCACCATGTAATATGTGCCTCTTCCCCTTTTGCCATGATTTTAAGTTTCCTGAGTCCTCCCCAGCCCTGTGGAAGTGTGAGTCAATTAAACCTCTTTCCTTTACCCCTTTCTCAGGTAGTATTTTTTATAGCAGTGTGGAAATGGACTAATATAACTGGTGAACTTTTGATTCCAACTTTTCTACATGTTAATCTCTTGGTAACACCCTCACAGACACACCCAGGAACACTACTTTGCATTCTTCAATCCAATCAAGTTGATACTCAGTATTAACCATCACATGGCCATTGGCTTCTATGACCATTTTCTATAAAGTGGAATCATATCATTTATGTGAATCTAAGTTACAGCTAATCTGAGAATTTAACAGCCACATACCATCTGCCACCCCAGTACTTACCAAAATCTCATTATTTCTTTTGTACACACATACACACACACACACACATACACACCCCGACATAAAGGTTATGGAGGCCTCGCACTTAAAACAATGAAAATAAATCCTGAAAGCAGGAGGAATACTTCAGAATTCCTTATTTATCTCCTCCTGTATCATAAAAGACTGCATGAAAACCTTGAACGCTCTTCTTGAAACAATTCAGGGGATTTTCAAGGCTAATTCTGATGCCTCAGGATTTTTGCCATGTGTGCTTACTGGCTTCAGAACCCAGCCCTGTGTAAGGAGAAACCCATCTTACCTGTCCTGAGAATGTGCTCCCCTGCTCCCCGAATCAGTTGCTCATGAGACTGTAGAGCCAGTGATAGCTGATCTCCAGCAGCTACCACAGTGCCTGATGCTCAATAAGAACTTACTAAATGAAGGAATTAATGCAATAGGAATCAAAATGAATGCTTTGGTTTAGGAGCTAACATGCAAAGACATAATAGATCAACCTAATGCCCATAGGTGAGTCAATAGCTGAATAAACTAAGACACGTTCATAGTTTAGAATGCTAGGTGGCTATTTAAGGAAACAGCAGGCATATAATAGGTCTATATAATAATAGGCATGGAGAAATAATAACTCAGAAGTACAGAGGTATTATTACTGAGTGAAAAAATTTCAGGACAACATTAAATAGCATGATGCCATGTATATAAACAAAAACTTTTTAATCTACATAATTTCTATGGGTATGCATATCCACACAGCTGATATCTAGAATTATATAATTAATAGAAGTTACCTTTAAGGAGTGGAAGAGTGGGTCAAAGGAGGTAGTAGCCTTATGTGTCATGTTTTGTTATATGGGGAATTTATATCTTCCTTATGCAATTAAAATAATTTTTTAAAGGGCATTGAGGAGGTGATGATCACATAGGCCTATCTTGTTCAGTTTCATTATCAGGAACCCTCCCATCGATAAGCAAAGGCAGAGCTACCCCATAAGAAGCCCCTGTCTCTACTCAGCCTTGTAGGACTCTCACCAAGCTCTTCCTCCTGGTAGCTCATTCTTGTCAAGCCACTTGCTCCATTCTGACATCTCTCATTCCAATCGCACTGGCTCATGCTAGCTTTCATCTATCTCTCTGCCCACCCTGTGCCCACTCCCAGGATGCCAGAACCCAGCCCTTGTATAGCTCCTGGATGCCCCTAATCCAAGGACACTATGATTCTAACAAGATGATGAACAATGGTGAGATCAAAATGTGAGTGATTGGTGATTTGCTAAAATATAAAAAGCCCCGAATTTACTAACCAATTTTTAGGTACTCAAAGGCAAAACTCAGTCTGATGAAAGCAGCCAAATCTGTGAGTTTACAATGTTCCTAAAATAAAATCATCATCATCATCCTCATCCTAACCATCAGTCTTTGAGACATTACTACAGTTGATTCTCATCATTCATGGTAGTTATGTTTCATAAAGTTGCTATAAACACTGAATTAACAAATAATGAACCATTGTTCCCAGAGGAAATAGAAGGCTAGACTCCTAAGTGCCTCTAGTCACAATATATTCATCAGCCAATTAATATATAACCCTGTTATATCATATGTGTTTCTGTTTAATACATATGATTGATTCACTATCATCAAACTCACAGCCAACAGCACTGTAACTCATGCCTGAACAAAGCTTATCTAATGTATGTATGTTCTTTATAAGGCACATCATAGCCTTCTTGTCTTTAGAAGCACTGTAGAGCACTTCAGGGCTATACTTGCGGATATTTTAATCAAAATCACCAACAAAAAACACAAACATGCCAAAAATGGCACTAAATAGACTGGAAATGAACAGTTTACACAATGAGTGCTGAAACAAGAAAACAGAACATTACCTTGTTTAACCTCAGCTGAGAATGTGTATGTAGGTCAGGCACGATAACTCATGCCTGTAATCCCAGTACTTTGGGAGACCAAGGCGGGTGGATCACTTGAGGTCAAGAGTTCAAGACCAGCCTGGCCAACATGGTGAAACCCCATCTCTATTCAAAATACAAAAGAATTAGCTGGGCATGGTGGCTTGCACCTGTAATTCCAGCTACTTGGGAGGCTAAGGCAGGAGAACTGCTTGAACTGGGGAGGTGGAGGTTGCAGTGAGCCAAGATCGTGCCACTGCACTCTAGCCTGGGCAACAGAGCAAAATTCTTTCAAAAAAAAAAAAAGAGAGAACTTAGAGAATGTACATGTGCATGCGAGGCAACTCAACTTTCATTGCTCTCCTAATGTCTGTGAATAATCTTGAAAGTGTTGCTGGTATGGACTTTGGGGTTACCCACAAGTGTTAGCATGTAGGCAAATTTTCAAATACAGAATCTGCAAATAATGAGGGTGCACTGTGTACACTCAACACCTGAAATATTTTTGACTCTTTTTTTTAGTTGTGTATCAACCTTTTGGAGTAGACACTATTATTATTCCAGTTTCACAAAAGAAGGTAAAAGCTTGAAGAGATTACGTGGTTTGACAAATATCATAGAGCTGGGAAATCTTGGATCTGGAGTCACACCTGGGCCTGTGTGATTCTGGAGTCAGAGCCTTGAACTCCTGGTTTGTCACCTATCCAGATGTCTGTAGTCTAAATGTAGGTACCCCAGCCTTCATATTACAGTATGACCGCATACTCAGAATCAAATGAAACCACCGTATTGACCATCAGCAGAGTGCAGCCTCTTTTTCATCAAACCATCCTTTGACCTTGAAAACCTGCCAATCTTAGTGGAGTGGGAACAACTCTTATTGCATGGGACCAAACACTCTAGGTCACAACATTTTTCCTAAATAGAAGTTAAAACTCAATCAAATCTTATGACTTCACCTGACTCCACACCTGGGATATACTTCATACCCTGAAGGTCTCTTGAAGCAGAATGACAAAGGAATCTCATTAAATGTATGCACTATGGCCTGATACCATGTTCTCATCATAACCCCATAGGTGCCCTCTGATGTCTTGAGACTCTAAGTGGTTTTTAGCATGAAAGATTTTTCAAATAACAGACAATTTGTGAAGGAAAGACGCAGGTCACATTTGCTAAGATTTTTCTGAAAGGAAAAGTTAATACTGGCCCCATTTATATTCTCAATCCCTCCTAAACTTGTCATTTATACTTTTGATCCTTGTTGCCAAGATCATATGTCTTGGTCTACCTTGAATATTTTCTATCCTTTTTCAATATTAACCACCCATATATGGTTCATATAAAGATAAGCAACTTTTTTTTACAAATAGGCATAGAGAACCCACTATGTGCAAGGTACTAAGTATGCTGTTGTGAAGAGCTCATGTTAAAAAAAAACAAAAACAAAAACAAAACACCCTATGATTATTCTCAAGCAAAAAAAGATCACTTGAAACAGACGTGTGTTGGCACAGGTCTTGGTGACAAGCTCTCAAAGAGTGATGGATGCCATGTTTGCAAGGGAGGGGGGCATTTTTGTTGGGGCCATCTCTTTAAAGTAAGTATCTGGGCTCAGAAGACAAGCATGGGTTACAATCCCAGCTCAGCCACTCACTATGTCTTGTGTGATCTTATATGAAACATCCATCTTCTCCGTCAGCTTTCTTCTTGACTATGTAGTAGGAGACAAGAAACTCTATTTCACTGCATTGTTTTGAGGTAAATAAACTAAGTACAGAAAATGGTATTATCATCATCACACATGAAAACAGGTTGTTATATTAAAACAGGGATAGGCTCCCATATATAAACAATGATAGGGTATACACTTCTAGGAATAAAAGTGCCAAAGTCTACTGAGTCATTTCCTAGGTATTTTCATGCATTATGCCACTTAATCTTTACAACAGCCCTCTGAGGCCATTTCCATTCGCCTTCACATGTTATAAATAGGGAAACTGAGTCACGGGGAGGTTAACTGACATGTTCAAGGTCACAGATTCAGTCACTGACAAAGCAGGATTTGAAATCCATATACCGTGTGCAAAGGATATGAACAGACACTTCTCAAAAGAAGACATTTATGCAGCCAACAGACACATGAAAAAATGCTCATCATCACTGCCATCAGAGAAATGCAAATCAAAACCACAATGAGATACCATCTCACACCAGTTAGAATGGCAATCATTAAAAGTCAGGAAACAACAGGTGCTGGAGAAGATGTGGAGAAATAGGAACACTTATATGCTGTTGGGGGGACTTAAAATAGTTCAACCATTGTGGAAGACAGTGGGGAGATTCCACAAGGATC
>NW_016804741.1:604704-611502 GCF_001698545.2 Rhinopithecus bieti | reverse complement strand
CTATCACAAGAACAGAAAACCAAACACTGCATGTTCTCACTCATTGGTGGGAATTGAACAATGAGATCACTTGGACACAGGAAGGGGACCATCACACAGTGGGGCCTGTTGTGGGGTGGGGGGAAGGGGGAGGGATTAGGAGATATACCTAATGTAAATGACGAGTTAATGGGTGCGGCACACCAACATGGCACATGTGTACATATGTAACAAACCTGCACGTTGTGCACATGTACCCTAGAACAAAAGTATAATAAAATAAATAAATAAATAAAAGTAGAAAATAAAATAAAATCCATATACCTTCACTTTAGAGCCTTAGCTTTTACCCGTCACCTGTTTACATCCTCCCAGCCCTGGGAAGAAGCATAAGCTAAGGCAAAAACAAACAAATCCTGGAAGGGTGCTCAGGGCAGCAGCTGGATGCTCAAAGACAGCAAGTGGACCAGACAGAGGAGGTGATTTGAAAGCTACATTGAGGAAGAATAAAAAAATTAAACGAAGGTATTCAAGTATTGTTTATTGGCAAGGTAGAGCCACTGAGGGCTTATGAGTCAGGTGGTGCTGTAAGTTCTGTGCTTCAAGAAGATTAATCTGGTACAATGGATCAGAGAGGAGAAAAAGAAAGACCATTTTGAAGTTCTCTATTAAAATAGCTCAAGCATGACATGATAAGGGCTTAAACTTGGCTAGTAGAAAAAAAGAAAGTATGAGTTTGAAATTGCTTAAAAAGAACACCTCTCTTCCCCATTTTGTCAGTTCAGTCTTTAGATTATAAGTCTGTATTTTTCCTGCAACAGTAAGCAACACTTTTCTTTTTCCTCTTTCAGAATGTGTTCCATTTTAAATCCTATCCACTGTATTTAAACTTTGTTGTGTTTAGCATTAAGCTGCAGTGTGGTCGTATATTATGATGCCTGGAAAAATCCTCTCAACAGCTCCAGAGCAGAAGTCAGTTAGTGATTCAGAGCAGGGAGCATTAAGGTTAATTACCTAATAATTTACTACAGTGAATGCATCTGTAGACATTTTGATTTTCACTAATTGTGGAACTGAACAAAGTAAACAACACTTTGTTCATATTCCAGCTGTGAGGAATATGTCAAGGGAATCTTCCCTGTGATTTATAAGCCCATTGCTGTACCCTTCAGCACAAGGCCACTTGATGGGAAATTGGAAAGACCAATGGTTTTGTGGACTCCATGGATTGGTTTAGTAAAGATTTCCCTTAATAAGACTGCAAGCCGACCTGCCTTTGCTGCTTCGCTGAGTGTGCCATTCAGAGAAACTAGGCAGGAGCAATGCTAATGCAATTTGCTGAGTCCTGGAGTTCTTGTTGTAGACATGCATCATCGTCTGCGCTTGGGGGAAGTCGGGGAACAGGGGTAGGATGGGAATGCTAGAACAGTGTCAGAGTTAAGGTAAAATCATTATGTACAGTCAAATCCAGACTCAAAGGCCAATTCCTCCAATTACTAGCTTGGTAGCCTCAAGCAAGCAAGGTGACCACTTAAAGTATACACTTCTTCATCTAACCAGGAACAATGGTACTGCTTTGTGGAATTATCATGAGAACTAAACCTGATACTAATTTATACGGGGCATCTGAGACTTTGGCCCACCCAAATGTCACTACCACTTCCCTTGATTTTCCTCTACAAATTGCCTATTCTGCTCTCAGACCAAGTGACTGGGATCAGAACTAACCCTCCATCCTGTGTGTCAAAGATGGGCATTTAACCTGGACTTGGCTAATCAAAGCAACTCATCCTCTCTGGCCACAGTGATCAGTTCCAGGATGGATATATTACCCAAGGAAGGCCAATCAGGCTAAATAAGGCCCAACTCAAGTTATTTTCTGCTACCTTCTGGAAAGAGAAGGATGCTCAGTTTTAAAAACTAGAAGATTAGGATGCCAGCTCAGTACAGCTCTATCACCCCCAAAGAGGAGGACCTGATTAAGAAGCCAAGCAGAGGAATACAGACCAAAACCCTGAAGAGAGCACTATTGGGTCCTTAGGATATTGTTTGAGCTCCTGAATGCAGCCATGCCCAAAGGCAGAGATACCAAAACTCTTTGTTTTATGAGCCAATTCATTACCTATTGTGCTTGCGATAGTTTATGTCTGGCTTCTGGAACTTCCAGCTAAGACTCCTAGTACTTTAAAGCTTCAGTATAGTTTGCAATGCACAGAAGGCACTTAATAAACACTCTTTGTTATTATTGTTGTTGTTATTAAAGACTCCAGGCTGGGTGTGGTGGCTCACGCCTATAATCCCAGCACTTTGGGAGGCCAAGGTGGGTGGATCACCGGAGGTCAAGGGTTAGAAACCATCCTGGCCAATATGGCAAAAACCAGTCTCTACTAAAAATACAAAATCAGCCGGGCATAATGGCGCATGCCTGTAATCCCAGCCACTTGGGAGGGTGAGGTAGGAGAATCACTTGAACCTGAGAGGCAGTTTGTAGTGAGCCAAAATCTTGCCATTGTGCTCCAGCCTGGGCAACAAGAGCAAAACTCCGTCTCAATCAATCAATCAATACATACATACATACATATATACATACATACTCCAATACTCATCCCTATTCTCAAGCCACATTTATTTTCCAAGTAATACTAGTTTCTTATGTGGTTCCAAATAAAGCAAATGTTCTAGGTTTAGATCATCTCTTTAAAACTATTAAAAAGGCCTAGAGATGTTTAAAACACTAACAATTCTGAGAGGAGGAGGAGGAGAAATAGAAACAAATGACTGTGGCCTTTTGATCAGATGCCTGCGAATCTGGACGGCATTCTGTCAAGGTTGTATGCTTAACCATCGCTGCCACAGAGTTCAGTTTCCACAAGTATACAGACTTTGTTCATTCATCCTATTCTGTACAGTATGAAGTTTTGCATATTTGCCTTTTAAAGTTCATCATTGGATGCCTACAGTAACTTGAGAGTTATGTGCCTTTTGACCAAGGTACTATTCAGAGTCCACTTTTCAGATGAGGAAGCTGAAGATGTAAGAGATTATGTGACATGATAGTCTCAAGACCCTTGGGGAAGAAAGAGCAGGAATCTGAAACCAAAATCTAAGGAGTATGACTTCCAAGTGCTGCCTTCTCCATAACTATAGAAGGTGATCACAGGAACACATATGGGGGCAACATACTAGAGTGAGTTGGTGCTGGCCACCTGGCCACAGGCACTGCCCAACGATATGCTCCCTATTTCCCCTCGAGACAACTATGCAGCCTTCTGAACCTTCTGATCTCCATGTCTAAAACCAGCATGATCACACTCCCTGCCTCACAAGAGACTGAAGCGTAACCACCAAGCCAAGGGGTTCACCTTGCCCACTGCCTAGACAGAGCCAATTCATCAAGACAGGGGAACTGCAATACAGAAAGAGTAATTCCCACAGAGCCGACTGTGTGGGAGGCTGGAGTTTTATCATCACTCAAATCGGTTTCCCCAAGCATTCGGGGAGCAGGGTTTGTAAGGATAACTTAGTGGATGGGGGGAAGCCAGTCAGCCAGGAGGGCTGATTGGTCAGGGATGAAATCATAGGGAGACGAAGCTGTCTTCATGCACTGAGTCAGTTCCTGGGTGGGGGCCACAAGATCAGATGAGTGATCTGGGTGGTGCCAGCTGATCCATCAAGTGCAGGGTCTGCAAATATCTCAAGCACTAATCTTAGGAGCAGTTTAGGGAGGGTCAGAATCTTGTAGCCTCCAGCTGCATGACTCCTAAACCATAATTTCTAATCTTGTGACTAATGTTAGTCCTACAAAGGCAATCTAGTCCCCAGGCAAGAAGGTGGTCTGCTTTGGGAAAGGGCTGTTACCGTCTTTGTTTAAATCATACACTGTAAACTAATTTTCTCCCAAAGTCGGTTCAGCCTACCCCCAGGAATGAACAAGGACAGCTTGGAGGTTAGAAGCAAGATGGAACCAGTTAAGTCAGATGTCTTTCGCTGTCTCAGTCATCATTTTGCAAAGGCGGTTTCAGAAGGATTAACTAGGATGATGGATTCAAGCACATCTAACACTAAATCCAAAACAAAGGAAGAGTCTGACAAAGGCTGAAGATTGCATCCTAAGTGAATTAATGCCGGAATGGAAAACCAAGTACTACATGTCCTCACTTAACATGGGAGCTAAACATTGGGCACAAACGGACATAAACACAGGAACAATAGATGCTATGGACTACCAGATGGGGGGAGGGAGGGAGGGAGGGAGGTGGATGTGGGTTGAAAAACTACTTGTTAGGTACAATGCTCAATACCTGGGTGCAATATACCCATGTAACAAACCTGCCCCTATATCCTCCGTATCTAAAATAAAAGTTGGAAAAAAACAAAGAAGATTGAATCTGTGGGCACAAATCGAACTCTTCTGAGATAAAGTATTGATTGGAAAGTTCTTTTGGGAAGCCCACATGGAGTGCAAAAGAAACAAGGACGTTCCAGGCAGCCCGTCTGTACTAGCAAAAACTCAGAAATAATGTAAAGACCCACCCATAGGAGAATGGCAAAGTGAAGCACATCTCCACTTATAGAATGCTACTTAGCAATTTAAAAAGAATAACGAATGTTACCTCAGTATGCCCTGATACAGCAAGACCTATAAGACTTATTTTCGAGCAGAAATAAAAAAAAGTGGCAATGATTTGTGTGAAAGAATGAAAGAATCTATTTATTTCCATAGAACAGGCAAGTCTCCTTCCAAGTAATACATGTATATGTACTTTTAAAAAGTCTTGTGAGGACACATACCAAACCCACAGTATAAGTACTGAATTGAGTGTGGGGTCAAAAGAAAAGTCAGCCGTATCTGCTGTTTTAATTTTTAACGACAAAATTTTGGTCATGAATTACTTATGCAATTAAAAATTAACAATAAACACTTGAGGCGGCTGAAAGTAACCTCACACTACTTCAAGCTAAAAGTAACCTGCTTGTACTACACAGTGCTCAAATAAACAGGAATAAATAGGAAAAAGACACATTCAGCCACTCCCCAAGGTATAAAACAAAGGGGTGAAAAATAAGCAAATTCACTGGAATTTTATGATTTAAATTTTTTTTTTCCTTTTAACTGGCTGTGTCCCATATACACAGTGCAATTATCTTTTTTCAAAATATCATCACTCAGTTGAATGATCCTGCCACATGAAAAACAGGTTTGGCACAATCGTTGCATATTGTTGGGAAATTATCATCAACTTTCTTTTCTCTTCAAAAAAAAATTCACAATGACACTGATGAGTTTTGTTGTTTTTCATCTAATACCTCAGCCCAGTTTAAATCCATAGTCTGCATAAAATCCTTGAAATGTGACCTTAATGGTGGAAATATCCTATGTGAGACCAAAATATGGTTTTTTGAGACTCATAACATGGGGACAATTGCACCTTCTCTCGGGTCACCCCACCCATCAGGCTCTGAGCTATCCTTGCCCCACAAGGTCTGCCATTTAATCCCTACTGTCAACTCTACGAGGCCTCCACTTTCATAAGCCCTTCTTTCAGAGGCCTGAAGCACATGAATCAGTTTGCATTCATATACGTGGCTTCAAACCCACATGGAAATTTCTTCTATCCCCTTTGCTGATTTTACCCATTCTCATGGCTTCAGATAACATCTTTTAGCTACACAAATTTGTATTTTTAGTTCAGATCTCTTTTTTTGAGCCCTAGATTCACATAACCAACTGCCCCTGTACCATCTTTGCTTTGATGACTCACATGCATCTTAAACTGTTATGTCCAAAATAAAACCTTTATGATTTTGCTCTCCCAAATCTCTCTCCTCCAGTTTTCGTGTATCTTAGTAAATGACACCAGCATCCAAAAGGTAGCAAGGTGGAAGTGATTCTTGCTTTCATATTGTCTTACTTCCCACTCCCCATATTGACCGGCTCTATTTGTTTTACCACCAACCTTTCTCTCAAATGCATCCACTTTTCTGACATCTGAACTGTCACCAGCCAGCTGTGAACCACCATCACCTCTCACCTGGTCTATGGGAGCACCTTCCTCACCAGCCCCCGCATTTCATGCTTGCCATTGCCCACTATTTTTCACAACGCTACGCTCCTGGATTTTCATCCCTTAAGGCTTTCCATTACATTTAGATTAAAATCCCAACTCCTCCCTGGGGTCTGCAAGCCCTGTGGGACTAGAGCCTGCAAAACTCCCAAACTTTATATGATAGCCCCCTCAACAGCACATTTTAATTGCACGAACCTTCCATTGTGCCCTAGGAAACAACCTCTTTCCTACCACATTTCTTTTGCCCTGGAATTTTGCATTTCTGTCTTTTTAACCCTTCAGGTCTTCTTGTCTTCAATAGCACCTCCATGCAGTGCCTTCCTTTGCCACACCCTCTAATCCAGCCCCTGCCTCTTGAAACAACCACTCTATTTTCTTTTCCTTTTTTCTTTTTTTATTTTTAGACAGAGTCTTGCTCTGTCGCCAGGCCGCAGTGCAGTGCTGTGATCTTGGCTCACTGCAACCTCTACCTCCCGGGTTCAAGTGATTCCCCTGCCTCAGCCTCCCGAGTAGCTGGCACTACAGGCATGCACCACCATGCTCAGCCAACTTTTTGTATTTTTTTAAGTGCAGACAAGGTTTCACCATGTTGACCAGGGTGGTCTCGATTTCCTGACCTCATGTTCTGCCAGCCTCGGCCTCCCATAGTGCTGGGATTATAGGTGTGAGCCACTGCGCCCAGCTGGAACAGGCACTCTATTTTCTTTTTTTTTTTTTTTTTCCTGGAAGTCTTTTTTTTTTTTTTTTTTTT
>NW_016804741.1:536220-604012 GCF_001698545.2 Rhinopithecus bieti | reverse complement strand
TTTAGACATGAAGTCCTTGCCCATGCCTATGTCCTGAATGGTACTACCTAGATTTTCTTCTAGGGTTTTTATGGTATTAGGTCTAACATTTAAGTCTCTAATCCATCTTGAATTAATCTTCGTATAAGGAGTAAGGAAAGGATCCAGTTTCAGCTTTCTACTTATGGCTAGCCAATTTGTGAAAATCACAAACTTTAATGACATGATTCATGTGTGTTCTCGCTTGCTATTCTTCTCCTCCATGACAGCAGGAATCTTCTCTGTCTTGTTTATGGTTATAGACCCAGTACTGACCTTAATGGCTGAGATACAATTGAGACAGAAAAAAATTATTTGCAGGGTAAATGAATTAGAAATGTATTTATTCAGCTCTGTGCTGTGTATTCAATGCTTTGCTAGGAAGTAGGGAGTATTTTGTAAAAGGCATGGGATCAAATGTCATCATATTTGCCATTAAAGAAGTTGTATTTTATTTGAAGAGACAAAACTCTGCACAGTGAGAAAATGAAACTAACAACATAAGCCAGTACATTTGAGTACTCGATTTAAGTAGTAAATTATATGTTTTTGGTCACGTGAGGTTGACCAGAGGAACTTCTGGGGGGATAGGTCAGACAAATGGCTTACCTACGAATAAGAGGGGTAAAGTTACAGAAGTTGGAGAAGTGAGAAACAACGAATTCTAGAATATCCAGAAAGGGCATCATGGAGAAGATTAAATGTATACCAACCTAAGACAGGTCAGAATTAGTTAAAACTGCTTGAAAACACCTGGAGTGATGGCCCTCAGGATCCTGAAGTAATGTTAAAAAAAAAAAGTAGCTCATTTACCTGCCAAATAGCAGGACTTTTTATTATCTTTCCAGTGTATCCCATACCAAGGAGTGCCAGGAATTCCCCAGGTCAACTCAGAATTCATATGAGACACAATCACAGAGATCTTAGTTTCCAGACTCCCAAGTCCATGCCTGTATGTTCTTCCCTTCCCAACACAAGCCCTGATGCACTGTATCTTCTTGACGCTGAAGAAAGGGAAGGAACCCTTTTCCTAGGAAACAGGTTGCAGCTACCATCTCTGCCCTTGGCCTAAAGTGCTGTCTCCTCCCATCTTATCCTTGCCAGTTCTAGTCAATTTTGGAGCATTAGCATCTTTCCATAAGCAGTGACAAATCGGGACATTGCAAGACAGCTGGTGTCCCACACCAAACCTCAGAAATCTTACCAGCTAGAGGCAAACAGATGTTGTCTGCCTTTCCTACCTTGTTCACCAAGGGCTGTAACTAGTCCTGGGCCTTGGGTATGCTTGCTTAACAGATGCATCCTAATGCAAATTAACTGGGAAGGAATGGGAAAAAATAAACAAAAAATGCAAATGTTTAACCACTCAAAATTTTCTGTCTTAAAAATACTCTCCAGGAACAAATGGCAATGAGAGCGAAGTTCAAAATGTTCCTATTTCTTCTGAGTTCACAGCAAATGTTCTTTTTATACTCAGCCTTCATGTGATTAAGGACAAAGATCAAGAAATAGAAGGGAACTCCAAATGGAGAGGGGAAGAAAATTGGGTTGGAAGGAGAAAGCCCTGAGTGTGGTACACTCAAAGAACGCTAAGAGGCAAGGCTGGCTCCAAAAAATCCATGTAGGAAACCTGGAAGAGGGATGATATTTTTGGAAGATTGTACAAGAGAACTGTTCTTGAGCTCTTGAGTTCTTGAGTAAGGACACTGGACTAGATCATTTGCTTATTTAGGATTGTGGGGTTGTTAGAAATTATAAAGAGGCTAAGTTTCACCCCAGCTACCTCTTGGCACTGCTGATAACAGACAAGAGACAGCTGTAACCAAACTGAAGGTACATTGAAGTAATGTGAAGGGAGGATTAGAGACCCCAGCTAGAGAAAAAGAGCAGGTAAATGCCTAGAATAAGACAATAACAGCTGAAAGGAAAGGAAAGATACGAGAAACCCTCCAGGGGGAATTCAATAAGATGCAGTGAGTGGATACATTTAGGAGATGCCAGAGATGAGTGAGTCAGAAATTCTCCAAGGCTGCAGCCTTGGCAGGCTGAGTGTATGTCAGAGAAGTCAGGAGTAGATACCAGTTTGGGGGGCATAATGATGAATTTGTTTCTCCACCTGCTAAATTTGAGGTAACAGCAAGATATACAGGTGACAACGCCCAGTAGGTTATTGAAGATATAGGAGCCAGTCCAAATAGAGTTCCTGGTATTTGTTAAAATAGCACTGGCTGAAAAACTCACCTAAAGCACACAAGCATTGCAGTGCTTTGCTGAAACCTCTGAAGCTTATGAATTGCGTGTTCTCAGTTCTTTGTGAAATGCTGAGTTGTAGATATATAACCCCAAGGCTCATGACATCTAAGTCTTTCTAAACAAATAGCTCTGAGTGCAAAGAATCATAAGGTCTGGAAATGTCTGGGCTGGAAATACTCCAGTACAGCTTGGATTTTGGACATTCCTCCCTCTCCCAAACCTTTGGGAATCTTATCATATCTGAGTATCACTACATATCCAGCTATAGCAGTGGAGCATCTCTATACTGTTAACAACTTCTTACCTATTTGTAAAACAGTACTGCTTTTTACCTAAATAAATTTAATTTACAAAGTAGTACCATAAGTGAAAAAAACAGTATCACATGAATAAAATGCAATGGTAAAAATAGAGCTAATGAGGAAAAAGATATTAAAGCTGATTACCAGCTGTTGTACATATTTGTCATTTTTTTGCATACTTGACTTATGTGATGTTTAATATCGAGTGTCAACTTGATTGGATTGAAGGATGCAAAGTATTGTTCCTGGGAGTGTCTGTAAGGGTGTTGCCAAAGGAGATTAACATTTGAGTCAGTGGACTGGGAAAGGCAGACCCACCCTCAATGTGGGTGGACACCGTCTAATCAGCCGCCAGTGCCGCCAGAATAAAAGCAGGCAGAAGAACCTGGAAAGACTAGACTGGTTTAGTCTTCTGGCCTCCTTCTTTCTCCCATGCTGGATGCTTCCTGCCTTTGAATATTGGACTCCAGGTTCTTCAGCTTTGGGACTCTTGGACCTTTGACCACAGACTGAAGGCTGCACTGTCGGCTTCCCCACTTTTGAGGTTTTGGGACTTGGACTGGCTTCCTTGCTCCTCAGCTTGCAAATGGCCTATTGTGGGATTTTACCTGGTGATCATGTGTGTCAATTCTCCTAATAAACTCCTCTTTACATATACATATGTCCTATTAGTTCTGTCCCTTTAGAGAACCTAATACAACTTCTGAAAATCCTTCCTTTGTGGGGAAGTCCAAATTACAGGGCAGGGTCTTGATTTTTCAAATGTATACTGAAGGAGGATACAGATTTCTGCTCCCCACCTAATTCAAAGTGACCCTATACTCTGGCTCATAGCCTTGCAACGAAAGAATCAAAGACAAAAGGATGAATTTCTGAGACACCCACACTGCAGTGTGTGGTGCACTGCCAGCTGCCACCCACAGTGCCCATGCAGGCCCGTCTCATGACATTTCTTACTTAATTTATCAGATTTCTGGCTTCCCTTGGTTGCTGATGTAGTGTCCCTGCAAAACTTATGTTCACTCAGAACCTCACAATGTGACCTTATTTAGAAATAGGGCTTTTACAGATGTAATTAGTTCAGCATCCCAAGATGAAATGCTGGATTTGTGGTGGGCTCTAAATCCAATCCTTAGAAGACAGGAGGACACTGAGATGCACAGAGCAGACCATGTGAAGACAAATGCAGAGATAGGAAGGATATGCACCCACAAGCCAAGGAATACCTGGAGCCACCAGAAGCCTGTCAAAGTATCTGAGCCTGAGATCTATTTTTTGTTGAAATGAAAGTAGGAAGGGTTAAAGAGCTGTTAACAGCAGAGCAGTGCTGATCTGAGACTGTCCCCATGGGGCAATTAGAAGGACTGAAAGAAACTAGAAGGTAAATGACCTTGTATGATGTAATGTTATTTAATGCCATGTCTGTTTTTTGCGTGAAGCCGTCTAATGCAGCACTAGTGATATGTCCTCTATCTTGGTAAATATTGGTTTAGTAAAATGTCCCGTCTTTCTAAATAGGAGACTGGGTCTTGGTAAAGCAAAATGAAAGCACACAATCCCATGGATAGGCTACAAGAGTCAAGTCCATGACTCTATTCTTCTATGTTTCTTCCTTTTTCTCCCCACCCCACTGTTTTACCCCTCTACACATCTCTTCTTCAGGCTTTTCTAACCATGTTTCTAGCTTTTGTAAGCTCCGTTCTTTAACATCCTGCCCTATGTGCATATGCTGATACCACTTGTTCTGGAAAACCAGGTGATATGCCCAAGTCACCTTGCCTTGGTCTCCTGCCCCACCCCACCCACCCCCGATCAATGCCTCCCCTCCTTGGGAGGAGTCCTCCTCCTGGGGCATGTTTTCAAATGCAAACCCACCAGTTCAGAGTTCACAGTCCCATAATCCCTCCTATCAGGATCACACCATTCAGGCCACTGTTCACCTGCCCTAATTACCCCAGAGCCAGGTATCAGACAGCTAAAGACAGCCTCCATGCCCAGGGTCTGCTGAAATTATTCAAATTAGCCAATCCTGAGCCTGCTGACCCTGCCTTCCCTGTTCCTTCCCATGGAAACCACAACAAAGGCTCTACCCACAGTTCTCCCCTCCCTCTGCCTCTGATCAGCCCTAGTGCTTCCCCACAAGGCCCCCCATGGCATGACATTCCCCTCCCCTGAGGACTGTAACAAACTACCTTTTCACTGGTAATCATCTCCTGATCTGTTGGCCTTGATACACTTTGAGTTTCTATATTTTAAGACAAGAGTCTCAGGAAGCAACTATATCCCTTCAGTCACCATAACTGATAAAATTCCAATAACCTTGAACATCACTGGGATCTATTATCATAAAATTTGCTTCTTGGAATACTGTTCCATTTTCAAGGGAGATGAAGATTGTCTGGTGCATTCTTCACACACCTGTGTTTCGGTGATAAAGTAAAAACTTGAGTAACAGGGAAGCAGCATGACTGGAGGCAGACCATGCGGTTTCAATCCAGCCTTCCCCATTTATTGGTTATGGCATTATGATTACTGATTAACTTCTCTAGCACCAATTCCACCATCTGTAAAATATCAGTACTAGTGGTACCACCCTGTCTTAATCTAGTCGAGCTGCTATAAGAGAATACCACAATCTGGGTGGCTTGTTAAACACACGAATTTTTCTTACAGTTCTAGGGACTGAGAAGTCTAAGATCAGGACAATGACAGATTTAATGACCGCTGAGGGTCCACTTTCAGGTTCATAGACTGTGCCTTCTCATATAGTGTCCTCACTTAGGGGAAGAGCAGGGCATCTCTCTGGGATCTCTTTTGTAAAGGCATTAATCCTATTCATAAGGGCAGAACATTCATGACCTCCTCACCTCCCAAAGACTACATCTCCTAATACTATCACCTGGGGGGGCGCGGTTAGGATTTCAACATCGGACTTTGGATGGACATAAACATTCAGACCATAGCACACTCATGGGATTCTTTTGAGGAGTATAGGACTTCACGCAGTTGAAGTACATAGTATAATTTTTTTTTATTTCAATAGGTTTTTAGGGAGCAGGTGGTTTTTGGTTACATGAATAACTTATTTAGTGGTGATTTCTGAAACTTTGGTGCACCCATCATCTGAGCAGTGTACACTGTACCCAATGTGTGGTCTCTTATCCCTCACCCTCCGTACCCTTTCCTCCAAGTCCCCAAAGTCCAATGTATCATTCTTATGCCTTTGCATCCTCATAGCTTAGCTGCCACTTATGAGTGAGAACATATGATGTTTGGTTTTCCATTTCTGAGTTACTCCACTTAGAATAATAGTCTCCAATTCCATCCAGGTTGCTGCAAGTAGCATTATTTTATTCCTTTTTATGACTGAGTAGTATTCCATGGACATTTGGGCTGGTTTCATATTTTTGCAATTGCAGATTGTGCTGCTATAAACATGTGTGTCCACGTATCTTTTTTGTATAATAACTTCTTTTCTTCTGGGTAGATACCCGTAGGGGGATTGCTAGGTCAAATGGTTGATGTACTTTTAGTTCTTTAAAGAATTTCCACACTGTTTTCCATAGTGGTTATACTAGTGTACCTTCCTACCAGCAGTGTAAGTGTTCCCTTTTCACCACATCCATGCCAACATCTATTTTTTTTTTTATTATGGCCATTCTTGCAGGAGTACAGTGGTATCGCATTGTGGTTTTGATTTGCATTTCCCTGATCATTACTGATGTTCAGCATTTTTCCATTTGTTTGTTGGCCATTTGTATATCTTCTTTTGAGAATTGTCTATTCATGTCTGTAGCCCACTTTTTGATGGGATTGTTTGTTTTTTCTTGCTGATTTGTTTCCGTTCATTGTAGATTCTGGATATTAGTCCTTTGTCAGATGTAAAGATTGTGAAAATTTTCTGACACTCTGTGGTTTGTCTGTTTACTCCGCTGATTATTTCTTTTGCTTTGCAGAAGCTTTTTAGTTTAATTAAGTCCCATCTATTTATCTTTGTTTTGTTGCATTTGCTTTTGGGTTCTTGGACATGAAATCTTAGCCTAAGCCAATGTCTTGAAGGGTTTTCCAATGTTACCTTCTAGAATTTTGTGGTTTTAGTCTTAGATTTAAGTCTTTGATCCATTTTGAGTTGAGTTTTGTATAAGGTAAGAAATGAGGATCCAGTTTCATTCTTCTACATGTGGCTTGCCAATTATCCCAGCATCATTTGTTGAATAGGGTGTCCCTTCCCCACTTTATGTTTTTGTTTGCTTTGTTGAAGATCAATTGGCTGTAAATATCTGGCTTTATTTCTGGTTTCTCTATTCTGTTCCATTGATCTATGTGCCCGTTTTTATACCAGTATCATGTTGTTTTGGTGACTATGGCCTTTTGGTACAGTCTCGGGTGAGGTAACGTGATGCCTCCAGATTCGTTCTTTTTGCTTAGTCTTGCTTTGGCTATGTGTCCTCTTTCTGGTTCTATATGAATTTTAGGATTGTCTTTTCTAGTTCTGTGAAGAATTATGTTGGTATTTTTTATGGGAATTGCACTGAATTTGTAGATTGCTTTTGGAATATGGTCATTTTCACAACATTGATTCTACCCATCCATGAGAATGGGATGTTTTTCCATTTGTTTGTGTTATGTGTGATTTCTTTCAGCAGTGTTTTGTAGTTTTGTTTGTAGAGGTCTTTCCTCTCCTTGGTTAAGTATACTCCTAAGTTGTGGGGTTTTTTTCTTGCCGCTATTATAAAAGGAGTTCTTGATTTGATTATCAGCTTGGTTGCTGTTGGTGCATAGCAGAGCTGCCAATTTGTATACATTAATTCCGTATCTTGAAACTTTGCTGAATTTATTTACCAGTTCTAGCAGCATTTTGGATTAGTCTTTAGGGTTTTCTAGATATACAATCATATCATCAGCAAACAGTGACAGTTTGACTTCCTCTTTACCAATTTGGATGCCCTTTATTTCTTTCTCTTATCTGATTGCTCTGGCTAGGACTTCCAGTACTATGTTGAATAGAAGTGGTGAAAGTGAGCATCCTTGTCTTGTTTCAGTTATCAGGGGGAATACTTTCAACTTTTCCCTATTCAGTATAATATTGGCTGTGGGTTTGTCATAAATGGCTTTTATTACCTTAAGGTATATCCCTTCTATGCTGATTTTGCTGAGGGTTTTAATCATAAAAGGATGCTGGATTTGGTCAAAGGCTTTTTCTGTGACTATTGAGATTTTCAGGTGATTTTTGTTTTTAATTCTGTTTATGTGGTGTATCACATTTATTGACTTATGTATGTTAAACCATCCCTGAGGACACAGTATCATTCTGGCCAAAGAGTGAGGAAGGGCTCAATAGATTTAAACTCATAACTAGATAAATAGCTTCAAATAATGAACACCAGGCTATATGTCCCCAATCCTTGCCTCGCTT
The DNA here is from genome assembly GCF_001698545.2 of Rhinopithecus bieti. NCBI lineage: Eukaryota > Metazoa > Chordata > Mammalia > Primates > Cercopithecidae > Rhinopithecus > Rhinopithecus bieti. Next base: position 596,023 of record NW_016804741.1, on the reverse strand, counting down.
TGAAGTGAGGCCTTTCCTGAGAGTAAAGCTATGTCTTTCCAGGTAAATTAAACGCTGGGACCCCGGGTAAGTTAATTCTGGGATCCTTTGTCTTCATTCAGGAGACATTCCAAGCTGAGAAACTCCCTAATTAAAACTGGACCAATCATAATAATAGCCAATAAAACCAGTAAACCACATGTAAGAGCCTATATGCAGGCTAACTGTATATTTCATCTTTTTTTTTTTCTTATCTGAGAACATTCTGACCACAGAATTTATGCTCTTAACTACCAAACTATTGTACTTGCTGCTGGGGTCCACTGCTCTATTTCATACTCTTCACATCTCTTGCCTGATGATTATAATGACTTTATAACAACACTGGCTTCCCTATTTCAGATACTGCAAACATCCTCTACAGCCTCCACATGACCAACAACTATCATTATAATGATGTACACATACAGTCATGTGTCATTTAACAATGGAGATACATTCTGAGAAATGCATCATCAGGTGATTTTGTCATTGTGGGAACATCATAGAGTGCACTTACACAAACCTACGTGGTGTGGCCTTCTATACACATAGTCTAGAAGATGGTGTGACCTATAGTTCCTAGGCTACAACCCTGTATAGCATGTGACTGTACTGGATACTGGAGCCAATTATAACACAACAGTATTTGTGAATCTAAACATAGAAAAGATACAGTAAGAAGATGGTAGTACAGTCTTACAGAACCACTATCATGCATGTGGTCATTGACCAAAATGTCATTATGTCGCATATGACTATACACATGTATAAATATATAACATATACAGTTATAGACCTTAATATGCTATGTTATGCTATACTGTCCTATGATATACTATAACATAGTCATTGTTCTCAAAAACCTTTCACTATCTGCCCTGGCCCAAAGATAACATCCCAACTTCTTGGGGAGGCATATGTATTCCTCCTTGACCCACTTGCAGGAGGGTCAGCATCCTCTCCTGCCTCTCCATACATCCCCCTGCCCACTCCACCTGAGAACCTGCTGTTTACTATACTCAGCGGTAATTCCACAATGTCACTCTTTCAGCAACTCCTTTTTCCCCAAATGCTTTCCACTCTTCTCAAAATGTCTTTGCCTGTTTTTCAAATGTCTCCTTTGGGGAGCCTTGTAGGAAACCCCCAGGAAGAATTAAGGACACTTTTGAACGCAACTCTAGATCAGGCCAACATCTTCTTTGTGCTGGGCACTGTCCTAGTCCTCCTACCTGTTTACCTCACTTCCACCCTCGCCTCCTTCCAAGTCAAACCCATGGGAACCAGCATTTTCTAAAACTTAATAAAATTAGCTAGCATTTCAGTGGCTCACACCTCTAATCCCAGCACTTTGGGAGGCCAAGGTGGGTGGATCACTTGAGGTTAGGAGTTTGAGACCAGTCTGGCCAACATGGTGAAACCTCGCCTCTACTAAAAACACAAAAATTAGCTGGGCGTGGTGGCACATGCCTGTAATCCCAGCTACCCGCAAGGCTGAGGCAGGAGAACCGCTTGAGCCTGGGAGGCAGAGGTTGCAGTAAATCGAGATCACACCACTGCATTCCAGCTGGTCAAGAGAGCGAGACTATCTCTTAAAAAAAAAAACTATATATAATATATATATATATATTAGGTATATATATATATTTCAAATAATAACACCAGGCTATATCGTCCCCAATCCTTGCCTCGCTTTGAAGTTGAGCGCCCTTTCCTGAGAGTAAAGCTATGTTCTTCACGGCGTACTTAAACTCTGGGACCCCGGTAGTTAATTCTGGGATCCTTTGTCTTCATTCTCATTCAGGAGACATTCATATATACATATATATATGTGTGTGTGTGTGTGTGTGTGTGTGTGTGTGTGCGCGCGCATGCTGGGTGCAGTGGCTCACGCCTGTAATCCCAGCACTTTGAGAATCCAAGGTGGGCGGATCATTTGAGGTCAGGAGTTCAAGACCAGCCTGGCCAACATGGTGAAACCTCGCCTCTACTAAAAATACAAAAAATTAGCTGGGCGTGGTGGTGGGCTCCTGTAATTCCAGCTACTTGGGAGGCTGAGGCAGGAGAATCACTTGAACCTGGTTGGCAGAGGTTGCAGTGAGCCAAAATCACACCACTACATTCCAGCTGGGCAACAGAGTGAGGCTATCTCAAAAAAAAAAAAAAAAAAAAAAAAACCACATGTATATATATATATATATGCGCATGCATGCCAGATGCAGTGGCTCACGCCTGTAATCCCAGCACTTTGGGAGGCCGAGATGGGCAGATCACCTGAGGTCAGGAGTTCTGGACCAACCTAGCCAACATGGTGAAACTCCATCTCTACTAAAAATACAAAAATTAGCTGGGTATGGTGGCATGTGCTTGTAATCCCAGCTACTTGGGAGGCTGAGGCAGGAGAATCATTTGAACCCAGGAGGTGGAGGTTGCAGTGAGCCGAGATCACACCATTGCACTCCAGCCTGGGTGACAGAGTGAGACTCTGTTAAAAATATATATATCTATAGATATCTAGATATATAATATGTATATCTCTAGATATTTAGAGATATTTATCTATAGATACAGATATCTACAGATATCTAGAGATATATATCTATCTAGATAGATATCTAGAGATATAGATATAGATATACAGACATTTAACTGCCGGGCAATATCCTAAGCACTTTACACTCAACACATTTCATTTTTATAACAAACAGATGAGGTAGATATTATTTCCTAATAATAGAAGGAAAAAAATGAAGCATATGTAGCCCACAGGCTAGTGACAGTGCTGGTATGTAAATAAGGATTGAATTTGGCTGAAAAACCCCAAATAACAATAACTGAAATATGAAGTATCAGTTCACAAGTTGACAGTCCAGAGTGGGTAAGGTAGTTCCAGCTATCATAGGCTAGGATCCTGCTTTCTTTCTGCTCTATCATCCCAGTGCATGGCTTACTTCACTAAGTTTACCTTATTGTACAAGACAGCTCTGGGAACTCAAGCCATCACATCTGTATTTCAAGGAAAAGGAAGGAAGAAAAAAAAAAAAAGGAAAGGCAAAACATTATCCCCAGATGAGGTCCTTAAAGGAATCCTCCCTCTCAATGCTTCCACTTATATCTCATTTATTGACAGAGCCATAGCAGCAAAGGAATCTGAGAAATATAGACTGTAGCTCTACTCGTATGTAGTGCCATTGTGAATAGCTAAATTTCATTCTTTTAGTAAGATAAAACAGAGAACAAATATTTAGTAGGCTGTGTGCAATCTCTGCCACAGTCAGATTTAAATACCTATGGTATGATTTCAGGTCTAGAGTAGGTATGTACCATGTTTCACGTAAGTCAAGTGAAACAAGACTCAAGCTAATGGCTCTCCATGCTCCTACAGTCAACTCCAAGTTTTCAACATGGGCCTAATAACCCATATGACCTGCATTGTCACCCTTTGCAACCTCGTTTTATGCCACTTTTTCTTTTTTCATTCTGCCCCAACTTCACTGTTCTTATTCCTGCTCCTCCAACAAACCAAGATTATTCCAAGTACTCAAGACTTTTCATGCCTAATTCCTATACAACTCAGATACTCTAGTCCTTCAAGTCATTCCCTCAGAGAAACTTTCCTTAACTCATGTAACTTCCACCCACATCCTCCCAGTATCCCATTGTCTGTCCCTTTCCACTAAACTCTAAGCTCTGAGAAGGCAGAAGCCATGGATCTCTTGCTCACCATGACTGTCCAGCACCATAGTGCCTTGCACATAGTAGGTGCAAAATTTATGTTTGTGGGATCAGTTATCAAAGAATCACCATTGTAATATATATTACTCCTGTAGCAATTATTTTTGTGTCTCCCTAGGGAAGTGCTTTCTCTTATTCCAATCTGCATTTCATCCATGCTTACACTTGATAAGAACTTGATACATGATTGTTTACTGCCAAGAAAGAACCATTTACTTCATCAACCATTTATTGAGCTTCTTCAATAGACCATGTACTCTACTTATTTCTAGCATAGGCACTGAAGATGTCAAAATAACTAAGTTCTTTTTGTGCCCTTGAATTTCCAAATCTAGCTCGTTTCTGACCCAGGAATCTGTTGAAATTTTAGCAGATAACTCTACCGACATGAAGGGAATCTCATCTTCTTTCCAAAAGAAAGGAGGAGGAGGAAGAGGAGAACTCACTGAGTTTATCTTACACTTAAACCGAAAAATCATGGTATATTAACGGCTCATGATAAAACACTACAGCCCATGTCACTGGAACTGCAAAAATCATGGTGACTACACAACAGCACAGCTACATTATGTTCCATGAGAGATAACTCTGTAATGATTTAATACCCAGGTTGGAAAAGAAAGGCTATTTTCCCGAAACATTGTACAGAGGCATTCTTCAAAAGTGATTCATTCTTAGTTGGAACTCTTCGGCATGTTTGGGTATCATTTATCAAATGTGTTTACAACGAAGGTTTCTCTCCAAACTCAGGATGTGTGAAAACAGCCCTACACACAATAAAAATAATTCTAACCACCAAGACAAGTGGATAGAGACTCTGGACACAGATATGTGTTGAAGCAAAGTGAACATGAAGGGGACTCCCAAGAAGGCTGCGGGAAGGATCTTGTTCACTGCATCTACTTCCTCACTGCTGCTGGAAATTCCACCACTACAGCACAGTTATTTCAGCTCTCTATTTTTATTCTAATTAAAATCTAAAATGGGAAGCCTACTATTGAGACAATTCTCCGTGAGCTTCTTGCATTTCTTCATGTCTTGTGCGCAGAGGCACTGGCTGCTTTTGTTCCAGACAATCCTTTCAAAGATTTTGTGTAGCAAACAGTCGTGGAGGATGTAGAGATGATGTTTCCTTCTGGAGAAAAGTTCAGGTCTGTTTTATCACCAAAATAATTAAGATAATATCTCCCATTGGCACAAAGCACAGGCATTGCCTGTTAGAAAAGATTCGTGTTCCCTAAACTTGAGATTTATTTCTTGTAATGCAATCCACACCCATTGCATGGTTGCATGTGCAGGTATGACCTGGCCCTCTTTATATTACTCTGTAGGTATTAGAACTCAGAGAACCAGCACAAATATTGATAGTCTAGCTACTTCCATTGCCATGAATAATAAACCAGCCTTTGTTCTGACCCAGAAGTCTTGTGTCTTCAACAGCAACCATAAGATTATAGCAAGCTAACTTGTTAGCATGCAAATAGGAAAATTTTTTTTTCCCCTTGACACCTGCCACACCATCATTTTCCCTTTATCAGCTAGAAGTTGGCTTATAGGGGCTTCCCCATTGGCCCTTTAGAACCTCCTTAAACTTATAAGTAAGATAAGCTTGCTACGCGAATACATATTTCAGGACAAGTCACCTCAAGCCCTCTTTAAAGCCAATTGTTTCTCTTAAATCTATCCTATATAGAAACTCATAGAGCCACCGCTATACATGACTTAGCTACCTGAAACTGGGGTAGGTTCAAGAGTACTGAAGACCTAGGCATCACAAAGGAAGGAACAGAGAAAGAAAAGATGACAGAGATTAATCCTAACTTCTTGCCAATTTTTTCAAGTCTACTCTGTCAAATATTAATAATTAATTCAGAATTGAGAGGTTATAAGATTCAGGGTATGAATGCATCTTTGGTAAAAGTAAATGAAAACTTTAAATCTTTTGTTCCTGATTTTTGTTTATTTCAGATCTAATTATCATACTTAAGTATTCTACTGGAATGCCAGAGATTAGCAAACTTACAGTTTGTTACCTGAACAAATCTATCCCACTGCATGCTTTTTAAATACACTTTTATCAGAACAGAGCTATAGTATTTGTTTATGTGCTGTCTATCACTGCTTTAATGCTACAATGGCAGAAGTAAATAGTTGCATTAGCGATCAGATGGCCCGCATATGACCACACTGATTTCTGTGATATTTCTCAAAGCACTAAAGCCCACTCACACTTGGGGCTTTTGTATTAGCTGTTCCTTCCACACAGAATATCATACAATAAATCACATCAATTTAGACACTGCTAAAATGCTATTTCTTTAGAGATACCACTCCTCACTAGACCATCTAAAAGAGAACCATCCCTTCCCTCTTTAGCCCCTAACATAACCTTATTTCTCTTTGTATCACTGATCAGTACCCCTATTTATTGTCTATGGGCTCACTAGAATGTAGGCTCTGAAAGAGTCGGGGACGGTATATTGACTGCTATGTTCCCCAATGCCCAGAATGAGACATGGAACTCTGTAGTTACTCAAATAGTCAAGTGAGTGAATGAATGGATATTTTGCTTAGGGCTGCATCCCTAATACCTAAAAAGGTACATGGCACAAAATAAAAGCTCCTTAAGTATTAGGGAAGGAAGAAATAAGGAAAGGAAGAAGAGATAAAGGGAAGGAAAGAAGAAAGAAGGAAGAGGGAGAGCAAAGGAGGGAAGGAGAGGAAACCTTCCCAAGTTCAGGTTTTAGTGGAAAAGAGAAAGAAATAGTATAAAGACAAAATGAAGTGAGAGGAAGATGGCAGCACTAGGAGAGAAATCCATGGCACAGAGCAGGGGAGAAGCAATAGACATCAAAGACCAATGCCATAATTTGTTCAGGGTTCCGCATCTCTAGGTAACTTTAGCCATCCCACCTCACACAGCTGCCCTTCCACAAGTCAGTGAATGAACAATATCCATGCAAGGACCTCCAAAGACCTAATGCCCCACGAGCTTCCTTAGGAGCAAAACACAGGATCAAGAGAACAAGGAGTGACAGCTCTAGGCATTTTACATAAGTAACAATTCATACCCAGAAACTATCATGCCCAAATCCAGATCTGAAATGAAGAAAAGGTATCTGATTTCCCAGCAGGGAATATCATAGCAGAACATTAAAAAGTATGAACACAAGGGGCCAGGTGCGGTGGCTCATGTCTGTAATCCTAGCACTTTGGGAGGCCAAGGTGGGTGCATCATGAGGTCAGGAGTTTGAGACCAGCCTAGCCAAGGTGGTGAAACCCCATCTCTACTACTACAAAAAAAAAAAAAAAAATTAGCTTGGCGTGGTGGCGGGCACCTCTAACCCCAGCTACTTGGGAGACTGAGGCAGAAGAATTGCTTGAACCCAGGAGGCGGAGGTTGCAGTGAGTCGAGATCACACCACTACACTCCGGCCTGGGCGACAGAGTGAGACTCTGTCTCAGAAAAAAAAAAAACAGTATGGACACAAGGAAAGACCCAGCCCTCTGCACCAGTGATCATAGCTTGGGCAGGTCTCCACTCCTCAGAGCCCCAATTTTCTTATCGATAAGATGGGTATAATAATAATTGTACCTACTTTGTTGGATTGATATGAGGATTAAGTGAGTAACTATTTGTTAAGCACATAGGATTGTGCCTGAGACACAGGAACCACCAGGTTAAGTGCTCAACAACTGACTGATAAAACGTACACCAGTCACTTCTTCCCTTTCCACTGACACCGTATCATAATAAGGCTAGTGTTAACGATATGCTTCCTATTTGCCAGGCATCAACCTAAGCTATCCATATGCGTTATTTTAGCTAATCCTAGCAAAGCCTTGGAGGTAGTTATTGTTTCCATTTGATCAATTAGTAACACAGATGAAAAGACTTCACTAAGGTCACACAGCTAACAAGTCTTAGAGTCAGTATTTAAAGTCACTTGGGTCTGGCTGTAGATCAATGAATCAGTACATCAGTGAATAAATGGATCCAAACAAAGCAATTATTGGTAAATTATGAGGAAAGGTCCTGAGAGGGAAGATGGGTCTCTACTAATAAGCCCAAAACATTCATGGCCTCAGGGTGCTCCCTCCCTAAAGAGAGGTTGTTTTGTAAGACACCCTCAAACACAGTTACACGCTCTTGAATGTATTCCCCAGGGCACTTTAGCTTAATTTTCTCTTCAACTCCTTTAAGACCCAATAAAACATGTATCCTAGATATTAAAGGTATACTAAAATGCCTTCAATCAACTGCTTCTGTACACTTTTTCCCTTACAGTTTCACAGATCTTGGTGCACGACATTAAGGGGGGAAAAGGCTAACAGAGGAAGGTCCAACCCAGCCAATGTTCACTAGTAAAAGGTGATTTATTAGGAGAAAAATAGAACGGCCTGCCTCCAATTGACAGCCCTTGCAACCAGATCCGCAATTAAAGCTGAACTGTGCAATCTTTGCATTTAAAGGAAAATCGATGGCATTGATTGAATCAAATAAGAACAACCACATATGAATGCATTACAGATATGACTGCTGCAGAATATTGTTTTGAAATAAAACATAAAAATCAGGTGTCTTGTGGCCAAACATGATAACTGAGCTACCCAATGGGGAAGCCAAAATGTTTTAATTTAATCAAAGAATGGGTTCGGGGGCAAGTACTTTGAATGAGGTTTTTGCTGTTGATTCTTGCTCTGCAACCCTCTCAACTGCCAGTAATTTGCTGGCAGGTTTTATTTAACAGTGAGAATTTGAATGGATTTTGTACCCTCTTTCCTGGGGTTGCACACAGCAGTCAATTAAATTAGTACCAAAACCTTAAAAGACACCAAGGTAATCAGTTTAGGAGGATTTAGACCACATGGGTTTAGATCTGGTTTTGCAAGGTAATCCTAGGTCTCTAGTCAGGGGGGTTTGAGAATTACACCTTTCTTCATTGGGAGGAAATTTAATAGTAACCATAAGGCTGCCAGAACTGGGGAATTATCTTTCCATTTTAGTAGCATCAGTCCAGGCCAGGAATGAATTTTAGTTTTAATAGTTTTCTCAGTCTCAGGGTGCTTGATGCTGAATAATTAAAGGGGCATCCAACTCCCCAACACCAGTGTACACTAAGATATTTAAACACGTGAGTTGCTATAAATTATGCAAAAAGATCCCAAAAACAAAACCCATTAATGCCAAGTTGAAAATGTTGCATAAAGATTGATCCAAGTAATTTGGCTTTTTCAAGAATAGTTCAAGCTTTGGAAAAGTCATCTAAGCCAGACACCGAAAGCTGCTTGGAAAATATTTATTCTTAAGTCAAGGTTTTCCTGGTAAACTTGTATTTGAGAGAGAACCCTGGGGGAGCTCCAGAAAAGAAATTATTTTCCATGTGAGGCTTTGAGATGGAATTTCAGGTTTATCTTAGTTATACGTAGGTGTGGGTCTTTTATGTTGCTTATGCCCCAATAAAATAACCTGGTGATATTTTCATCCCGTTATTAGAGTTTCCATTAAATCTGATGCAAGAAAAAGAGAGAGGCCTCAAGAAAGAAAAAAAAAGAATTGAAGAAAAGCGCAGCCAATTTTCATATCTCTAAATGAAAGTGAAGTGAGATGAAAACCATAATGTGGCAAATAAATCCCAGGATCCTGGTGAATTAATCACAACAGTTGAACAGCTTAGCTACAAATAAAAACTAAACTACGGAGAAATAAGACTTAAATCCAAGAGCTAAAGTTTATAGCTCTGTTTTGTTGCTTTTTTTAAAAAAAAAAAAAAAACTAAATTCATTCATCTATTCAACAAATATTTGGGAGCACCTATTAGGTGCCAGGTACTGTTCTAAAGGCTGAGGAAATAGCAGTGAAGAAAGCAAACAAAAATTCCTGCCATCCTGAAGCTTACACTCTGCAGGGAAAGGCAATATGCAAGCAACAAGTTTGTTGGCATTTAGATAAGCCACAAGACTGCAGCCAGCATAGATAGCATCTTTGAATTTTGTAAGGATGCCCCTCCAGCACCTGGGTGCATCAATTAGAAAGAGGCATTTCTGTTTTTCCTGCCCCTCACCAATAGTGAATGAAGGGCAGAGCATGGGCTAAACGTTAGACTCCCTCAGATACCCTCCTCTGTAGACAGCATAGCCAGGACAACCATATCTGACATTACAGAAGTTACAGGTGGCCAGAAAAGGCCTCATGGATCTGGTCTGACATGAGTGAGGAAGCAAGTCATTGTAATATCTGAGGGAAGTGTGTTACAGGCAGAAGGAATATTAACCCATTTTTGCCTGAGGTTGCAAATTTTTTGAATTTTTGCAATCAGACCTTGGCGATAACCTTGAGCAGTAGAATGTAAATAACTCCCACATGCTTAGCATTCCAGTAATAGAACAGTAGGCATAAATGGGATCTATTATGAGCAAAACTCTTAAGGCAGGAGCAAGTCCTGTGTTGATGGACAGCAAAGAAACAGAAAGGCTGGAGTGGAGGGTCCTCTTTTCTTCATCTCTTAGTTTTAAATAAGACACAGATACTTTGCTTTTAACAGGTATGAGACCTAACTGGATGTTGCAGACCTGCTTTGAGGAGAGACCTTGTTCTTTAATAATCAAATCTTCAATAACAGTCTTTAAAATAACTTTTGTATAGTCATGTTTCTATGTCACAGACTGGGGATCCTGATATGACCTTGAATATTCATTCAACAAACACATTTTGAGTATTTACTATGAACAATGTCCTAACTAGGCAAAGAGTGAAAAATATCAGCATGAGCACTGCCTTTATGAAGCTTACAGCCCACAGTGTGGGGGAAAAGATAAACAAGCAAAAAATTAAATTACAACATTATTAAAGGCTATAGGAAAAATAGCATGTGTAGATGACAGAAAGCTGTGGGGGCATGGAGGAGGTTACCTACTTTAGATAGGAGAGGTCATACTGATTTTTGAAGTATTCAAAGGCATCCACCTTGAGATGATGGAGTGAGAAAGGCTGTTCCAGGAATAGGGTCTTAGTCTATTTTCTGTTGCTATAACAGACTACCCAAGACTGGATAATTTATAAAGAAAAACGTTTGTTTAGCTCACAGTTCTGGAGGCTGGGAAGTCCAAGATCAGGCAGCCACACCTGCTGAGGGCCTCGTGCTGCTTGATAGCAGGGCAGAAAAGCAGAAGGGCAAGTCAGCGTATGTGAAAGAGGTGGCAAGAACAAGCCAAGCTCACTTCATAACAACTCGCACTCAAGAAAACTCATTCACTCCCACAAGAATGGTAATGCCATTCTACCTTCATGACCCAATTGCCTCTTAAAGGCCTCACTTCTTAATACAGTTACACTGGCAATTACATTTTCAACACATCAACTTTTGGGGAACACGTTCAAACCACAGCATGTAAGGAGGAGCAGCAGTGCTTAACTAGGAAAGATTGAGTCTGTTCAAGGAGCAAAAGGAAGTCCAATGTGGCCAGAGGAATGCATGAAAAGGAGAGCTACAGGAAGGCTCTGCAGGAGCCAGGGCCTGATGAGTCTAGCAGCTCATGGGAGAGAGTTTGCGTTGCTTTGCTATGTGCAGTGGGACAGTGGGAAGCCATAGGAGGATACTAAGCAAAGGTGTGAGGCAATCGGATCTTCTCATGATGCTACCCTTGACCTACTGTAGGACAGAGGTCCCTAAGTTTTTTCCATCCCCTTAGGTGTCAGTAATTTCGTCACAGAGCCCATAAGCCAAAAGAGATACCTAATAGTTCCTTTTACTGAGTAACTAGATCCAAACAAATTATTAAGTTTTTATGTTCTAAAAGTCTTAGTAACCATTTGAAAAAAAAAATCACATAAATTGATTCTCTTTTTAAATAGAGACAAAGTCTTACTTGTTGCCCAGGCTGGTCTTGAACTCCTGAAGTCAAGCAGTCCTCCTGCTTCAGCTTCCCAAAGGCTGAGATTACAGGCATGAGCCACCACATTTGGTCATAAACTGAAATTTTTAAATAATATTTCTATTCTTGAATAACCACAATTGATTGTTAATGGGCAATGTGTGCCTATTAATTTACATGGTGCCAACATTTAAAACATGGCCCCACTCCCAAGAGTTCACAGCAGGAACCCTGAGCACCATAGTGCACCGTTTGGGAACCGTGCCATAGAATCTATTGTCGTTACAGATACACAGGACCTCAGAGAAGTCAGTGAAGTCAAATGACTTCATAAAATGTGTTTTTAAGATCCTTCTAAGGGAAAGAACCTGGACACAGTTCTTCAGGTTTTAATATAGTAAATTATAATCAAAGTTTGCCTTGACTCTCCCTGCCTTTCAACTAATACGTTAAAATGTAAATTGATTACCTTAAATGTCCCACTGACATTTAATTCCAGAAGAAAACGACAGAGAAAGACTATAAATAGTTCAGGCACCTCATGTGCTCTTGTGCATGGACTGGACTGGCCAATTTTTGATCCACTATTTTAGGTTCTGTTAGTGTGGCCCCAGTTTCCCTGCTGGTGGGAAAACATAATAGTGTCAGTGATCAAGATTCTCAGTGCCCCATTTTAGACTTGCTAGGTCTACCTTCTTTCTAAGCTCAGAAAAATAGTGCTCTGTCATGTTAAATCAGTTAAATTGATTTTGACTAGTGAACCTTCGCTGGGAGTAATTGATAGTAAAAAATGTCCGGGCAAATGTTATGCAAATTTCAGTCAAGTAGCCTCTTCCAAAATAAATGGATACCTATATAAATTATATAAGTTATACTAAACTATGAAGTTTTACATGCATAATGACTCAAAAAACTTCAGGTGGAAAAGAAATCATAAGAACCACTGTCTTTATGGTGTTAGTGGCCGAACACAGATTCTTCATGTGCCCCAGAAAACTGGCATCCGTTTACAATGATATTGAAATCCCAATGTTATGGAGGCACAAATGCTGGAGCTGAGAGTTAAACTAAGGTCTGTCTTTCTGTCTAGAGCCCTCATTCTCAACCACTCTACCAATACTCCTTCTCTTAGTGTTTGTGTATATACTGGTTCCTGAGAAGATGGATTTGGATGAAAACATCAGACTCTATGTACGTGGCCAGAGGCAGGCACCAGTGCTGACTTCCCTTTAGTGCTAGGCTCTTGACTATGGATTTCTGTCCCATACAACTGGGTCTGACTTGAATACCCTACCTGGCCATGAATTCAAGAACAGAAAACATTACAGACCCTCAGTACCCAATGACCAAGCTAGTTGAGCTAAGCTCTCCTGTCCTGGTATGATCCATGCCTTTCTTACATGGCTTCCAGAGGATTTCATAACCTCTATTCTAGGCTGAAAAATGGAAAGTGTACTGTACTAGAAACAAAATCTGGATCCTGGTCTTGGTTCTGAAGCTTCCTAGCTGGGCAACTGAGACAAGAGACTTGACCTGACCACAGCACCGTCATCTGTAAAAAGAGTGATTTCTTCCATAGCTACCACACAGCATGGGTGAAAGGCTTTAAGAAGGCATGTCATGGGGAAGTACACTGCTACACTGTAGAGTCTCAACCAAGTAAAAAGTATTTTTGGGGTTGTCTTGGTGTTATTCCTATAAGAGGCAGTATGAAACAAGCCATAAAGCACCAGCCACGTTCCGCCCTGGATTCAAGTTCTTATTCTACTCCTTCCTATCTGTCTGGCTTTGAGAAAGATACTGCTTTAAATTTTAGCTTCCTTATGTGTAAAACAGGGATAATATTGCCTACTTCTCACTGTTACAATGACAATCGAGATGCTATGGGATTTTGCTCCCAGGAAGTGCTCAATCATTTGCCTTGAAAAGTATTATCACTCTGTGTCTAAGCTTCCTCGTCCCACTAACACTTAGTTTCTTCATTCATCTGATGGGAATCATGAACAGCACAGAGGAATCATTTCGTGTTGGGCTTAAGTTCTAATCTAAATTCATTAGGTGAAAGCCAAATATGGACATAGTTATCCTTGAAAACTGCTTTATGTACCTATAAATGGTGACCATATGTCCCAATCTGACTGAGACAGCCCAACTCTATGTCTTTCATCCATGCACAGTTATTGAAAGTATCCTCTTACTGTCAAAAGTGCCTCGGTTTGGATGAGAAACCGTGTGGTCCCCCACCTGTGAAGAACATCTCCCATCAAGTCCAATGTAGATTTTCCCTCCCATGCTGCAAATTGAGGTTTGTTTGGTTGATTCCCAACTAAAGTAGCAGTTTACAAATAGAAACCATGCTGTATGGAATATATAAATATTTAAGTCCTAGAATGACTGCATAAAATGCTTGCAGATGATAAAATGGACTGAAAGATGAGCTTCCTCCTTTGCATGCTCACTCCAGATACAAATGCATTAATTAGAATCGCTGACAGTATCAGTTGCACAATTTAAATTTCTCTCTTTTTTCTCTCTTCCCCCCACCCCCACCGTTCTCCTCTTTCTCCACTCTTCCCTACTCACCCCATAGAGTGCTCACAGTTGAATACCAGCAAGTTTACTGTGCATACAATGAGACCACACTGTACCTGTCTCCTAAGATTGTGAGATTATGCATGAAAAAGACAATGGCCATCAGAGAAATGCAAATCAAAACCACAATGAGATACCATCTCACACCAGTTAGAATGGCAATCATTAAAGTCAGGAAACAACAGGTGCTGGAGAGGATGTGGAGAAATAGGAACACTTTTACACTGTTGGTGGGATTGTAAACTAGTGCAACCATTATGGAAAACAGTATGGCAATTCCTCAAGGATCTAGAACTAGATGTACCATATGACCCAGCCATCCCATTACTGGGTATATACCCAAAGGATTATAAATCATGCTGCTATAAAGACACATGCACACGTATGTTTATTGCGGCACTATTCACAATAGCAAAGACTTGGAATCAACCCAAATGTCCATCAGTGACAGACTGGATTAAGAAAATGTGGCACATATACACCATGGAATACTATGCAGCCATAAAAAAGGATGAGTTTGTGTCCTTTGTAGGGACATGGATGCAGCTGGAAACCATCATTCTCAGCAAACTATCACAAGAACAGAAAACCAAACACCGCATGTTCTCACTCATAGGTGGGAACTGAACAATGAGATCACTTGGACTCGGGAAGGGGAACATCACACACTGGGGCCTATCACGGGGAGGGGGAGGGAGGAGGAATTGCGTTGGGAGTTTTACCTGATGTAAATGACGAGTTGATGGGTGCAGCACACCAACATGGCACAAGTATATATATGTAACAAACCTGCACGTTATGCACATGTACCCTAGAACTTAAAGTATAATAATAATAATAATAAATACTTTGTATAGTTTCTGGTGCATAGTAAGCATTCTGGGATAATCTCTATTTCCATCATTATTATATATTCAAATTATTTTCCTGGCTTAACTAGGAATCAGTTGCTCATCATAGTTGGTACTTCTCTAAAGACATTGGTATGGGTAATTTTTTTTTCTAACAGGACTTCTTTCAGGTAAGGGCAAAGTAAAGACTGCATTCATGTTTGTGGCTACTCCCAGAAGACTTTGGATTTTAATTTACAAGGATGGGTTTGTGGTTGTCTTGTTTTTGTTTTTCATTCCAGGCAAAATAAACACCACCATCAAGGGCAAAGATACGGAAGAATGAGAGTTTGTGCATTTCAGGGAAGGACATATGAATCTGGGAGAAGGATGGCTGCAGACAGGACCAGAAAAGAGAGACTGGAGCCACTTTGAAAAGAATGTGAGATGCCAGGCTTTCTAGTTGGAATTACAGCTGATGGGCACTTGGGAAACATTTGAGGTTTTTATAGTTATGGAGTGACATAATTATGATGTTTGATAAATAAAGCAGCAGTTGAAGCTTAGAAGATGGAACTAGGAGATAAGATTAGAAGAAGGAAGCCTGGTGAGGTGCCTGCTGCCCTCAACTGAGGGAAAGATGATGACTGCCAAAATCATATAGGAAGGGAATTAAAAATGAGAGATGAATTCATGCATTTCTCTGTGCAAATAATGTGCTTCTATCCCTCCATCCTCACTGTGACCTACTTTACCATCTATTCTTGTATTGAAGGAAGAGAGGACCAAATTTGATCAAAAGTGAATAGTGGAAAATCCTAAACATGTTTTCTCTTATTACATGTATCAGTGTGATACAAACAGTTACCATGAATGGCAAACTCTATGTGCCAAGTGCTATTATTTTTTATCTTAATCTTTATGGTGACTCTAGATATGTACTATTATCATTCCTATTTTGCAGATGAGAAAACCGAAGCATGAGAGAGTAAACAGCTGGCCAAGATTACATAGTGAGTAAGCAGAGCTGAATTCAACTGTAGCTCCAGAACCTGCTCTCTTAACCACACTCTGTGCCACCACTTGATACGATCAAAGAGTGCAGTCTAGACAGTTTATTGTTCAGTGATATGCATGTCACACATCTTTAGGGAAGAAAAATGCTATTCTATTTTAAGACAATATTCTTTTCAGAGTGTAAGTAGTCTATATAATTTCTCTTTAAGGAATTATTTCTATTGAATTGATTAAAACATGGCTTGTATTCTGCCTGAGATTGGTTTAATTATATCAGCACAGCTGCAAGGAGCAAAGATGAATGATGGCCTATGATGCTTTGTTGACTTTTTTTTTTTTTTTACTTTGGGGATGATCTGTCCAGGTACTCTGATTTTGAAGACAGCTCTCCCTGGAAATCCTCTGGACAAGAGAACTCATATTTTCACACACTATAACCTTTCCATTGTAAAGGGCAAACTTTCCCTCCCAGTATCAGCTCTTCCCAGCACCCTTTCTTCTCCATACCCTTGAAACTAGCAGCTCTAGAATTTCACAGTCAGCCCAGCCTTCATGCTGATTTCAATGGCTGCTGCTCTTCTTAAAACCTATAATATTGGCACACCACAATGGGCTCAATAAACAAGAACAGTCTGAAAGAAATAGATGAGACAGGGACTCAATATTTTCCCCTAGATGGTTCTACAATACCCTCCACACCACGTGTGTCTTTTTGTTCATAGATGTGTGTGTGTGTGTGTGTGTGTATGTGTGAGTGTGTGTTTGCCTAAATAGCCAAATCTCACCTGTCTCAGAACATTTATTTTTTCTATTATATCCTGCAAGTTGTAACACCAAGGTGAACAAGATGAAGAGGGAGATAAAAAAGGACCTGCTTTTTTTGGAGCTGATATACTTTTGGCCAAAGCTTATAGATTCTTAAATAGTCATGTATAAATCTCATTCCAATGTAGCATTTTCATGACTATAAACACTTTCGTGCCTTTCTTTTCATTCAAAATCTGAGTTTAACTCATTGAGTTTAACCACATTTTAATCTGTGCCCCACAAATTATAAGCCTCATTTATTCATTCAAGAAATATTTATTGATCCCCTATTATGTACCAGCCTGTATAGGATGCTGGAGACCATTAGGTGGGCAAAATAGAAGCTAATAGGAGATAATTGCCCTTCCTGGGGCCTGTAGTTTTAGTGGCAGAGACAAATATAATAAAGGGGCATGCATTCATTGTTAAAGAATTCAATTTGGGATATGTTCCACTCCAGCAGACTTCTGGTTTTGCATCTCCAGCATTTATTTACTGTTACAAATAGTGGCCAGCACTTTCCTTTTTTCTTTCATTTTGTAAACTTCCTTGGCCACTTTTAGGTGGTATGGTTTGGGGCTCTTCCCAGGCTCTAAGGGTACACAAATGTTCTAGACATTGCCACCAACCTCTGTGATTAGTTCCAAAATGAGCAGGTGACCCAGACCTATCCAGTGACAAGACTATCGTGGGAACTACTGGTGCAGAAATACTCTGCCAAAGGTCTCCCTGAAAACTGAGCCAAGCTAAGAATGATGAATGGCGAAGAAAGCAGGCTGGAAATATGTCCATCAGTGGAGTCTTCGTGACATGAATCCAGCAGGGCCTGAAGCTATCTAACTTTAGTCTTCTCAGTTACACCACTCAATACTTTTTTTCCCCTTAAATCAGTGTGATTGGATTTCTTTCCCTTGCCATCAAAAACACCTTGACTAAACACAACCACTATGGGAAAGTGCAGGATGATATAAAAGAATATAACACAAGTCTTGGTTTTATTTGTAATTGTTCTAAACTCTGAAGTATGAATAGCACTGAGCAAGCTGAGAAAGAAGTAGACATGAAATTAGGAACAATGCCTGAGCCTGTTCATGGCTCTTTCCCCCAGTGCCTTCCACTCCAGAGTATGTGTTTAATACCTGACATGGTTCTTCTGTGTCCCCACCCAAATCGCACCTTGAATTGTAATAATCCCCACATGTCAAAGGTGGGGCCAGGTGGAGATAATCGAATCATGGGGGCCGTTTCCCTCATACTGTTGTCGTGGTAGTGAATAAGTCTCATGTGATCTGATGGTTTTATAAATGGGAGTTCCCCTGCACACACTCTCTTGCCTGCTGCCATGTAATACATAACTTTGCTCCTCATTTGCCTTCTGCCATGATTGTGAGGCCTCCCAAGCCATGTGGAACTGTGAGTCCATTAAACCTCTTTTCTTTATAAATTACCCAGTGGATATGGTTTGGCTGTGTCTCCACCCAAATCTCATCTTGAATTGTAACTCACAATTCCCATGTGTCATGGGAGGAACCTGGTGGGAGGTGACCGAATTATGGAGTGGGTCTTTCCTGCACTGTTCTCGTGATAGTGAATGAGTATCATGAGATCTGATGGTTTTAAAAATGGGAGTTTATGTTTACAAAGCTCTCTCTTGCCTGCCTGCATCCATGTGACCTGCTCCTCCTTGTCTTCCACCGTGATTGTGAGGCCTCCCCAGCCATGTGGAACTGTAAGTCCATTAAACTTCTTTTTCTTCTCAGTCTTGGGTAGGTCTTTATCAGCAGCATGAAAATGGACTAATACACCAGTCTTGGGTATGTCTTAATTAGCAGCATGAGAACAGACTAATACAATACCTGTTAATAGAGTGAAGAGAAGAATAATGAAACACCAGTTTGTTTCTCACCACCATTTGGATCGGTTTATGATAGCCAAGCAAGTAATCTGCAAGTAATTCTGCATCCAGCAAGTAATTCTGCTACTTCTCACTGTTTGGTGGGTTGCAGCCCCACCAGGTGACTCTATGAACCTCAGCTGAGCTCACTCACTCACACATCCGGGCTCAGCTGAATGAGACTGGAATAGATGAGGGCAGTTGGGCTCTGCTCTACATTCCTTTCTTCCTCTCCCTGGACCAGCAGGCCAACCCAAATGTAATTTTCATAACTGAGGTATCAGAGAATAAGACAAATCATGTAAGCATTTTTTAAAACACTTTGGTTGCATGCCTATAAACATGTCATTAGCCAAAGTAAATCATATAGGTTGACCCAGGGTCCAGGGGCAGCAAAATGTGTTCTTTCCTTCTAGAGGAATGAACCGCAAAGTTGCTGCAAAAGGCACGAATACAGGGAGACACGAAGAATTGGGGTCATTCATGCAATTGACCATACCACTTTAATCTTCTTAGTTCTTTCCAATTGGCTGCAAGCTCAGAGAAGTTAGACAGATAGTCCAGATATAGAAAGTTCAGAGTTGACTGTCAGGAAAATATGTTCCTCATAAAAACAATCAGAGAAACTAGTAGATAAGAGATTGCTCAGCAGGAATTGCACCATAAAAAACTAGATCTAAGATTGACTGGATGGTCCACTGTTTCCAGCCAGTGTTTATTTTGTTTTTAATGCCTAAATCATAGGTCTAAAATCCAACCACAGGAAAGATAAAGTGTTTGCATCCTTCTGTTGTTGCCAAAAGGCAATAAGTCAAAGTAATCAGAATTCTAGATAACAGTCCAGTCAAAGGTGATGGAAGAGAATTCAATGAAGATTATTTGCAAAGCTGTGGGCAGTGTTTTCAGAAGGAACAAAGGACACTGAAGCCCCCAGGCACCAGAAAAGAAAGTAGGGCTCTGCCACCTTAAGATGAAGTTGTTCTGTACTTGTTAACAGAACCCCCTAAAACTCTAGCTATAGGAGAAGTGTTGCCTAATTTGAGCTGCAGACAGAGATGAGGAGAAAGAAAACTATGAAAATCAATAGCCCAAATTTCTCTTTTTTATCCTCCCATCTTTTATAGGTGCTTCTTTTGGCTGAACCCAAACAGAAGCCAGAGGTTAAGGAGCTTATACTCCTGGGGCACAGAGCAAAAGAAGGATAGAGAGTGAGTCTACCTGAATGGCACATGGAGAATGTCCAGGCCACTTATACGTAGATCTAAGTAGTTAGGAACATTCTTTTTTGGTTTATCTATACATTATCTAGGGTGGTTTATAGTTATAGGCACCAAATGCCCCTGGCTCTATGCCTACCATGAGTACATGAAAAGGTTTTACTGCTTTGTCCCCTGGTGTGGATGGGCCCATGAGATTAGGTCTAGCCAATAAGCATGGAAGTAAAATGAGGCACTTTGGGGCCAATTATTTATTTGCCAGGTTAAGATCCTTCAGAGCTCCCCCTTTTTCCTGTGCCATAGTTACTGGAAGTATTCTAGACAATGCCTACTCTAGCAGGTAGAGGCCCCTGAGTGAAGATAAGAAGTGTATCTCCTATCCACTCTTCAAGAATATGCTGTATAGGGTAACTATTATCCTATACAGTATTACTGTGTATCCTATACAGTATGTTCTTAAAGAGTGGGTAGGAGATCTACTTATCATCTTATCAAGAAATAATATTAAATGCAATATTTAATATTATTTAAATGCTATACTTATATTATTTAAGCCACTGAGATTTTTGAGGTTGTTTTGTTACTACAGCAAACTGAGCCTATACTGACTTTAATATGACCCTCTATGGAACCCACTAGCCTAGTTGAACAGAGAAAAAATTCTTGGAAATTCACATTTGTCATCTGTCCAAATGGTATTTAATGGGAACTCACCGTGTGCAAAGCACTGTGCTATGGGATACAAAGAAAAAATAAGCTCACCCCTGTCCTCCAGATGCTTCCCACTTGCCAAATTCATTTCCTAAAGTAAGAATGTATTAGGTACCTATTATATATGTGGTAGGAAGATTCTAAGATGGCCCCCATTATTCCAGCCTTCTGATGTTTACACCATTGTGTGATCCCTATCATAAAGTATAGGCAAGACTGGTGAAGTGCTTTTTGTTTGTGTTTGTTTTTGAGACAGAATCTCGCTCTGTCACGCAGCTGGAGTGCAATGTCACAATCTCAGCTCACTGCAACCTCCACCACCCAGGTTCAAGTGATTCTCCTGCCTCAGCCTCTCAAGTAGCTGGGATTACAGGCACCCGCCACCACGCCCAGCTAATTTTTTGTATTTTTAGAACAGATGGGGTTTCACCATGCTAGCCAGGCTGTTCTCAAACTCCTGACCTCATGATCCTCCTGCCTCAGCTTCCCAAAGTGCTGGGATTAAAGGTGTGAGCCACCATGCCTGACCTACCTGTGAATTGTCTTTAACCAATAGACCATAGCAAAGGTATGGGATGAAATGATCACACAATTATATAAGATTGTAAAGAGACTATCTCCCTTGCCAGCTTTGATGAAGCATGAGGTCGTTTCAAGAGAGGCCCATGTATAATGATACTAAGGCTGGCCTCAGTTGATATCCAGCAAGAAACTGAACTCTCCGATAATCATGTAAGCCTGGAAGTGTATCTTTCCTCACTCAAGCCTTCGGATGAAAATCCAGTCCTGGCTGATACCTTCATGGTGGCTTTGCAGAGCGCCTACCTGGTCTGTGCCTGCATAAAGTGTGTTGTTTGAAGCCGCAAAGTCCGTGGTAATTTGTTATATGGCAAGAGACAACTAATGCAATCGCCAGGGACTATGATAGGTGCTTCACATGTCTTCACACCTTATTAAATTCTCACAACCAGGCTGCGAGGTAGGTACTATTATTATGTTAATCATTTTCCAGATAAGGAAGGAACCTAAGACATCAAGAATTTATTTTACTTACCCAAGGCATCACAGGCAACAAGTGCCAAAGTCAAACTCCAAATACAGGCTGACTCCAGGCTCTGGACTCTAAATCTGTTCTGGGCTGTTTCCCCTTACACCCTTGATGTTGACATTGTGCTCCTCAAAAACCTTCAGTGGCTTCCTTTTTGCTGGGAGCAATGGCTTCCGTCGTTCATGTGAGGTATCAATGTATTACAAACTGTAACAGCTAACATTCTCATAGCTACTCTGCACCAAGTGTGTCATATATAATACTTTATTTAACCCTCCCAACAACCATGTGATGTAGTTAGTATTTTTCTCTTATTTGAAAGAGGCACAGAAGTAAGCATATGCCCAAGGGCATCCGGAAACTAAGTGGACAAGTTGAAAATCAAACCCAGGCAATCTGGTCTCTGAGATCACTTCCTAACCACTGTA
Source organism: Rhinopithecus bieti (assembly GCF_001698545.2). Lineage (NCBI taxonomy): Eukaryota > Metazoa > Chordata > Mammalia > Primates > Cercopithecidae > Rhinopithecus > Rhinopithecus bieti. Next base: position 573,851 of record NW_016804741.1, on the reverse strand, counting down.
TAATCTACTGCCTCTAAATTATAATTAAAGTCTCAAAATTTGGGAATGAATTTTATTATAATGAACCAGATGGGATACATTCTTATTAAAAATGTCACCCTTACTCACTTGCCTTTCAATATGCTCCCTCAAGTGGAAGAGGCGGGAATGGAATATCATCAAATCATGCAAAATGCTGGTTCTTCCCAAAGAACTGGACTGTGTATATGAACACCATCCATCACGTTTGTCAGCACAGAAGTTTATGAACCACTGACCCAGAGATTAAATTCTGTTTTTCTCAGCCTTGTATTCAGGGCCCTCTATGGCTCAGTCATGAACTGTACAGAATTCAACTGTAATTTAATTCTTACAACTTCCCTCTCATAGAATCCAGATTCCATTCATCTAATCTGAATGTCTTACATCCACATTACCTCTGTTCACTGCTTTCTTCTACCTTCGTATCATCACATGTCCAAATACTGCCCATCATTCAAGGGCCATTTGAAATTCTACCTCCTATGAAAATAGTTTTTAATTTTCTTTCCTCAAGTTCCTGCCATCCATACTCAAGTTGGAAGCAAATCCTTTCTTAAGTTCCCCTCCCATCTCATTTGTATTTTCATACAGTACTATTGCTTCTGCCTTGTGTCATAGTTATCAACACACACGATTATCACAATGACAATTATAACAACAACTAATTTTTTTCTTCATGAGTATCTGCATCAGGTACAGTGCTAAGTTATTTATGCATCTTTTAACTTAAACACATGCCTCTGCATGGGTAATGTTATTATTCCCCAATTGACAGGTAACCCCGATGCTTGGGCATAAAGAGGGTGATGCTTGAAGAAAGGAAAAAGATAAACTTTGTCGTGAAGTTTACTGTTTAACAGAATTCCAGAAGCTTCAGCTCTTAGAGCATCAGTCCATTCTTTGCACACAAAAGCTACAGAAAAAGCTCCTTTTATTTGCAGCCTGGGCTGACCCTTCCCCAAGTGAAAGGGAAGCTGGCTGGATGCTCTAAGAGTCAGACTGACCCTCTCTTCTCTCATATCACTACAAGTTCAAGCACAGATTCCAGTCAAGAGTGAATGTGTCCTTATTTTTCAATCTGACAGTGCTATTTGTGGGAATTGAACCTCAACATCTTTGGGGAACTTTATGCTCTTTCATCCTAAACTAGGGCACATCTATACTTTTCTGATACAAACCTGTTATGTATTAAATAGAGTAATAATTATATCTACCATATTGTGAGCTGAATACCTCATAGGCACCATTTAATCCCTTGGGAAAAAAAAGAAGAGAGAAATAGAGTGACTCAACTAGTGAATGGAACTAGGATCTCCAGAGTCCATACTTGCAACCAAAACGTTACATGCAGAACACCTTTATAAAAGACAAAATAAAACTTCCCCAAAAGGAACCACTGTTCGGTCTCTTCTGTACTCTTCCACAGAAGAAAAGTAATAAGAACAAAAACAAGAGCCAACATTTAGAGTGTATATGATGGTGTACTACTACGCTAAAGGCTATTATTCCTACTTGCAAAATTCCATTAAATCTCACCCCATGAGCTAAATACTCATTATGCTCACTGTACGGGAAGAAAGTTCAACTCAAGGAGGTGAAGGATTTTGTCCTAGGTCAGAGAGAGAACAAGTGGGAGAGGTGGGATTTGAACCAGTATTATCTGACACCTAAGACTATGACCATAATCACAGTATTGAAGTTTGGGGTGTGGTGTGTGCAGGAGAGCAGATGAATCATTATATTCAAACCCTTAGCATATTATGCATATTACATTCAGTTTAAAAAAATTAAAGGACCAAGAAGGATTCTACCTCCCTCTTAAAAAATTTTTATTCAAACAGTAAAATTATAAATATATATAATAAGTAAAATTGTTACCTGCACTATTAGCACACTGAAAATATTTGTTAAAAAATCCTTTAAGGGTCTAGAGAGTTAAGAATCTTAGAGGAAGACATACTAGAATATATATATATATATGAATTTGCTTCAACAGGTGGCAGGGGGCACTGATTTAGTAGGGACGGAGATGAAACATGATTGGCCATGAATCAATATTGCTGAAGCTGGGTGACTTCTACATAGGGGTTCATTATAATCTATCAAGCATATACATTTTTGTACATGCTTGATAGTTTTCATAATAAACACTTCCCTAAACATAACATAAAGAGACTTGCAGAAATAAAAGTAATTATCTTTCAACCTCTAATCAGTTCTCTATCTCCCCTCCCCCAAAACAACCACTATTAAGTTTCTGGCGCATTGTTCCAGAAATTTCCCATTTGTATACAAATGTACGTATCCATTTAAAACTGGAAACATACATAGCTCTTCCCTTTGCTTTTCTCACCTATCCATATACCCCAGATGCCTTCCTTGACCCCTCTATGTGCAGCAGCCTTCCTCCCTCTCCATCCCTCTCACTATGACATCACCTTGTTTATTTCCTTCATCACACTTAACACAATCTATACTTGCTGGCACAATAATTTACTGAGGTTTTTAAATTGAAGTAAAATTCATGTAACATAAAATTAACCTCTTTAAAATGTACAATTCAGTAGCACTTAATAAATTCACCATGCTGTGAAACCATCATGTTTCTCTACTTTCAAAATGTTTTCATCACCCCAAAAGGAAACCTCATACCCATGAAGTCGTCTCATCTCCTCTTCGTCCCCCAGCCCCTGACAACTACTAACCTGCTCTGTGTGTGAATTTACCTCTTCTAGATATTTCATGTGAATGGAATCATACACTATGTGGCCCCTTGTGTCTGGCTTCTTTCACTTAGCATCATGTTTTCCAAGTTCCATGTTGTAGCACAGTATTTCATTGTATGGATGCACCATATTCTGTTTTCCATTCATCAGTTGGAGTTGGATTGTTTCCGCCTTTTGGCTACTGTGAATAATGCTGCTATGTGCATTCATGTTTACCTTTTGTATGAATACTTGTTTTCAATTATTTTGGATGAATACATAGAAGTGGAATTGCTGGGTCATGTGGTAGTTCTGCACTTACCTTTTTGAAAAACTACCGAACTGTTGCCCCTTTGGCATTTTACATTTCCATGAACCACGTACGAGGGTTCCAATCCCTCCACATCCTTACCAACACATGTTATCTTTTCTGTCTGTCTGGTGGTTTGCTTTTAAAAGTCTACCTATTTTTGATGGCCAAGCACAGTGGCTTATGCTTGTAATCCCAGCCACTTTGGGAGGCTGAGGCTGGTGGATCACTTGAGGTCAAGAATTCGAGACCAGGCTGGCCAACAAAGTGAAACTCTGTCTCTACCAAAAATATAAATATTAGCCGGGTGTGGTGGCAAGTGCCTGTAATCCCAGCTACTCGGGAGGCTGAGGCAGGAGAATTGCCTGAACACAGGAGGAAGAGGTTGCAGTGAACTGAAACCATGCCATGGTACTTCAGCCTGGGTGACAGAGCTAGACTCTGTCTCAAAAAAAAAAAAATGAAATAAAGTCTACTTATTTTTGATCTGGCTCCTCCACTAGATTATGCATTTCCATGTGCTTCAATTACCACTGCAGCCTCAGCCACTAGCATGAAGCCTTATGCATAGCAGGCATGCAAACATGTTTCAACAGGATGAAATAGTCAAGCAAACAAACCAGCATGTAATAACAAACACATCCACCATATTTATTCCAAAAGCTGCAGGATGAGTTCCGTTGCATAGACTCATCATTTCTTCCAGTGTGAAGTGTCCAAAAGTGTCCAAAAGCTTCCACCTTATGCAGAGTAGGAGCCAAAGTTCTTACAACAGCCTACAAGGTGCTACATTGTCTGTTCCCTCTTAACCCCCTAGAGTGGTTCTTGGATGCATCCCCTACTTTTCTTCCCCTGCTTTCTCCACTTGAGCTGCACTGTTCTTTAGTATTTCCAAGCACGCCTCTACCTCAGCACTTTTCACTAAGCTTTCCCTCCGTTTTGGGAGCTCTTCCACCAAATACTCATGTGTTTCTCCTTCAAGTCTGCCCTCCCTGCCCTCCTTTATTTCTCAGCCACCACCAGCAAGTGGCAACCTGGTCTCTGACTCATGAAGCTTGGAAGAGTGGGTGTCTACACTGTAACCCTGTAGAAAAAGTGACAGGCCTACCCTCCTTCAAGTCTTTGTTTATACTTTATCTTCCCAGAGAGACTTTGCTTGATCATGCTCATTAAAGCTACCCCAACACCCATGTCCACCCACCCATATCCACATACATTTCCAGTAATCCACATAGTAGGACTATGTGCAGGACTAGGGATATAGAGATGATCAAAATAGACAAAAATCCCTGCTCTCATGAAGTTGCTATTCAGATGGGGTATTACCCCATGAATAGTAGGTTCTCAATACATATCTGATGCATGAACAAAGGAACAAATGAACTAATTCCTTTCTGACAGTGCTCCAAGAGTTCCTGAAGACAGATGTTCTCTCTTCTCCACTGGCCTGGACATCAAACTTGTGGACAATCTGCTTTATGACTTCCAGGCCAGGCTATTCCTTGAAAGGAAGCCCAGCAAAGACCTGTCCTCCCTCTCTCCCTTCCCCCCTCTGGAGTACCAATATTAACTTTGAACCTTTGATGCCACTCTGGTTTGTCCTGCACAAGACGCAGCCTTAACACAGTCAGTGAGGGTGTTTTCAAAATGTTCCTCCTGAACAAAATGTTCCTCCCGATTACAGGCAGGTTATTGACAGGCCTGAAAGGAAGCCAGGCTTAGAACTGGTTGTGGTTGGAGCATGCTGTACACCCACACCATGCACGCATTTTAAGCATGGAGACAGTACCGTCATAACATGTGTGGATAATATCTTTCTACAGTGAACTGAGCACTCAGAAAACCTTGATAACACTAACCATGTGACTTTTGGCGAGGGCTCCTTCAGGCTGTGCCATCAGAAGTGCAGGGTCTGCTCCTTTCCAGCTGGGTGGCCATACATACATCATTAATCTCTAAGCCTCACTTTCCGCATCAGCAAAATGGAGACAATAACAGCATCTACCTCAGGGATGAAATGGCACGAAAATGAGAGGATTTATGCACTGCACCTAGCTCCTAAGTGAGGCTCATGCATTGCACACATGTTCACTGGGCATCAAGCGTGTTCTCCGCACTGCGCCATTGATTCTGTTCACTGTTAAAGCACATAGAGATTGTCCCAACCCTCCTAGAGCTTCCTCTTGTGAAGGAAGACAAACATTAATATTGCGCATACAGTATTTGTGTGGCCTGGAGATTAAAAACTCAAATAAATGCTCTGAAGAAAAGCAACAGTTTTCTGGCAGACTGCATAGTTGAATCTAGCCAGAGAAGTCAGGGAAGGCTTCCCAGAGGAGGTGACACTGAGCTGGGAGCTAAAGGAAGAGCACAAATTTTGAGTGAAGAGAGAGGGGAAAGCAAGGGAAAGAGTTCTTCCTGCAGGTATCATGGTCAACTCATTCTGCTTTTGCCTAGGACTTTCCTGGTTTTCGCACTGAAAGTCACACAGCATGAGAAGCCCCTCAGTCCCTCAGGCACGCTGGGATGGTTGGTCATTGAGGTCAGGCAAATAGCACAGGCAAAGGCCCTGAGGCAGGAAGGAGCATGTCCCGTTTTAGAAACTCAAAGAAGGTACGTGGGACTAGAACATAGAGATTGTTGTGAGAGGAGGCAGGAAAGTTGCCTTCAGTTGGCTTTGTGTGCCATATCCAGGAACATATTCTTGGTCTGAGGAGCAACAGGAAGCCACTGAAGAGTTTTAAGCAGGGAGATGAGGTGAGCAAAGGCGGGATGTTGTAAAGTTTACCCCACCTGCTGCATACAGAATGGACTGGAAGACGCTGGAAGGAAAAGAGCAGGTTATGGCCTCAAAAGATGTTATTTCTTATTACTACCATGATTGTTATTTCAAAGTGGGGAGAACCATTGATTATAAACTGAGTATTCCAGTTTGGATCTGGGGTATTTGAGGCTGATGGGGAATTAACTGTGAAAAATCTACAGAATAGGGCCTCCGATTTCCATTACAAGAACTTCCAGAGAATGAGGGACCAAAGACTGAATTATCCTCTGACTCAGGTCAGCAATAATAGAGTTCCCCATTGTGAAGGACTGAATTCAGTCAAAAATTTAATTTTTTAAATAAATAGAACAGAAAGGTCAAAATACTGTGAGCAGAAATAGGGATTTGAAATTGGAAATTGCTTAGAAATGTCTTTTACAAACTCTGTTCTATTAACAACTTTTCCAAACTCTCTCCCAAAGGAATTTCTCTTAGATATGCTAATGTCACTCCACTTCTCTAAAGCCCTGTGTCAAATGCTGCTATTGAAAAGACCCTAATAGAAGATACACTTGGAAATCACCTGTGATTAGCAGTTTGATTTAAAACGAAACACCCCTACAGTTTCAAGTGGCAGAACCCAGTAAGTCTTGCCTCCTGGATTCTGATCACTGATGGCAATGATAAGGCCTTCCCTACTCTCACCCTCTGCTAGGACTCTTCCCACCCTTCACGTGTCCCTCCCAAGTACCCGACTCCTGTCCGAGACCTATTCATCCTTCAGGATGTGGGTAAACATCACTTCCCACAGGAAGCTGCCGCCAACTCCCCAGGTTAGATTAGAGATTCCTCCTACCTTACACCACCAGAACATTGCTATTTCCCCCTCAGAGGGCACTATCCCTCTCTACTGTTGCTACTTGAATTCTCCTTCTTCCCTCACTAGACTGTAATCTGTCCAGGGAAGGAAGTATGTGTTCATTTGTATCCTTTGCATGTTCAGTACATGGGACCAAGCCTGCCATGAGAAGGTTGCCAATGAGTATTTGGTACATGTTGAATGATTATTGCTACTTTATTTGAAGTACTGTATTAACTGACCTACTCTATGAATATTACCTGATTCCCTTTTTTTAAATTTTTTTTTTTTTTTTTTTTTGAGGCAAGGTCTCACTGTGTCACCCAGGCTAGGGTGCAGTGGTGCAATTATAATTCACCGCAACCTCAACCTCCTGGGCTCAAGCAATCCTTCCACCTATTTTTTAAATATTTTTTGTAGAGACGAGGTCTCATTATGTTGCCTGCCCAGGCTGGTCTCAAACGCCTCACAAGTGATCCTCCTACCTTGGCCTCCCAAAGTGTTGGAATTACAGGCATGAGCCACCACACACGGCCGACATTGATTAATTTCATTTGATCCTCTCAAACTCTGTAAGTGGATGTAACCAGTTAGTAAACTGAGAATCCAATAATCCGGGGCTTTGATGAATTTTTCAAGGTCATGTTGCCAATAAATGGCTGGGTGTGGATTCAAATCAAGTATGTGACTCTAAATCCTGTTTTAAACCATGTCACTCACATGTCACTCACAAGGCAAGTGTACAGAAGTGAATAACGTGTCTTGATTTCAAGAAAACTTTTTTACCTTCATTAAATATTTTAGCCTCTGATGCTTTCCTTCCCCAAGACAGAATGAACCTGAAAGGAAGACCGTATCAGGCTATGGTCTTTTCTTAACAGTGAACTCTACCTGCCCTCAAGAAAGAACTGTTTGTTATTAATGATTTGAAGTCTAAGTTAATGGGTAATCGAAGCCCTTCCTCATCATCCCTGTAGCACAAATTTGAGAGGAAAGGAAGACATATGGTCTGGACCAGGGGAGGCAAGAGAAGTATTTAAGGACGCACTTGCTTTCAGGCTGAGGAAGCGCAGGGTCAGGCCCAGAGCCAAGACCCTCTTAAAAGCACCCTTGTACCTCCTTGCCCAGGCTGCTGTCACTCCCCAGAAAGTGAGACTGAGCATGGAATCCCTTTATAGGGACCTGGAGCCCCCTGAGCATGAAAATAAAGGAAAAGACTGAGTTCTTCCAAAGGAAATTCTAGGTACCTAGCTAGCCCCAGAAGTAAATAAATAACTTGTTAAATAAGAAGGTAATAGTAGCCTTAAAACAATAGCCTAAGAAGAGAGGCTTCCAGAGATGTTTGCTTTTCCCCACCGAAACTAAGGATAACATCTTCACATTTGTCCCTGAATTGTCTTTCAGAAACTTGGACCCGCACTGAGGACCTCTGTGGATTGGATCCACTAGTGCATACACCTCAGATAAGCAGGAAGGTCAAGACTGAGCTTGTTCTGAGTATCTTCCTGAGGAGCCTGGGGAAAATCACACCCCCTTTGCCGGTTAACATGTTTCTGTTCACCCCAGATTTTTAAGCAAAGCTTCTCTTCCTTAACCAGTGCAAATTAGAAAATCTCCAAATCTACCCATAACCTATAAGTCCCCACTTCAAGATATCCTACCCTCTTAGGCTGAAACCGGTGTGTAACCTCCATCCATTGATTTATGATTTTGCCTGTACTTCTTTCCTGAAATTTATGCCTGCCTTTAAAAATCCTTTCCTGTGGCCGGGCGCGGTGGCTCACGCCTTTAATCCCAGCACTTTGGGAGGCCAAGACGGGCGGATCACGAGGTCAGGAGATCGAGACCATCCTAGCTAACATGATGAAACCCCGTCTCTACTAAAAAATACAAAAAAACTAGCCGGGCGAGGTGGCGGGCGTCTGTAGTCCCAGCTACTCGGGACGCTGAGGCAGGAGAATGGTGTGAACCCGGGAGACGGAGCTTGCAGTGAGCCGAGACTGCGCCACCGCACTCCAGCCTGGGTGACAGAGCGAGACTCCATCTCAAAAAAACAAAACAAAACAAAAATTCCTTCCCTGTAAGCTACTGGGGATGTCAGGATTTGAACAGGAGTGACTTGGTCCCTCTTGCTTGGCACCTGCAATAAAGGCCTTCCTTTCTATCACTGCAAACCTCCATGTGGAGATCAGGTCTTACTGCACTGGGCTACTAGCCAATTCCAGTTCAGTAACAACAGGGGTTGGGCTCTGTGAGGTGCAGGGATAAAAAGGAGGATTCTGGCTGAGAGAGGAGGAAGAGGAAGCCAGAATGACAGGCACAAGAGGAGGGCCACCACCCAGGGAATGCTGGAGAAGCCAATGGAGAGAAGCAATGAGAGCCTGACCATGGGAGGCAGCTTCTTGCCACCACTGCCCAGACTGCACCTGTGGACTGTCTGCATTGAGCTGAAGGAGTCAGAGATGTTGACAAGCACATGTGGGACCATGCTCCAATGCAGTGCTGGGAAAAACCTTTGCCTAAAAGCCACAGAGGTGCACCAAGTGGCACCTGGCTGTGATCACTGAAAGCACTCTCACCAGCTGGCCTTTCGGCCGAGGTCAGGACTTTCCACCACCCCTTCACACATGCCCCAAGGCCATGTCCCAGCAATGCCCTCAGGACCACTGTAAAGGAAGCACAGTGAATATAAAAGGAATTGTGTGACATCTAGAAGGATGTGTGGGTGCTACATTGGGCATGAGAAAGTCAGGTTTGAACGGCGTCCTCTCTAAAACCTAAAGCCATCTGCAAGTCAGACAGAGAGGCCCTAAGAGAAACCAAACTTGCTGGCACCGGGATCTTGAATTTCAGTCTCCAAAACGATGAGAAATGAATTTCTGTGGGGTAAGCCACTCCCTCTGTGGTATTCTGCCATGACAGCCTTAGGACACGCGTCAGCCTTGCTCAGGAGCACATTCAGACACTGTCAGAAGGAATCCATAGCACTATCTCAGGGCTGGGCAGTAACCCACACTTTACATATATGAGCCATCAGCCCTTCTCATTCCCGGAAGTCAGACTCTAACAGGATGCCCCACCCACCTCTGTCCTGCAGTCCACAGTTGAGCTCAGGGAGTCAGAGAGGTGGACAAGCGTATGTGGGACCATTGCTCCAAGGCAGTGGTGGGAAACGCAGATCCCTAAAAGCTGCAGAGAAGAAATGGGATCTCCGAGGAATGACCTCCCTTTTTTCTTGACTTCTTGTAAGACCAGACAGATGTTTCTTTACATCTAGCAGACCTGGCAGACACATCCGTGTGGCTGACTTCTCTCCCCAGGGCAGGCCTGGGGTCTTCTGCCTGCTCCTCTTCTTGTTCTTGCACCCCCCGACCTCATCCCAGGGATCCTTCAGTGACTGGTTCAGTACTCATGCACAAGCAGTGGCTGAGAAGTGGTAGAGACCGGGCCCATCTTTTTCACTGTTGCATTCCCATGCTCAGAACATAATTTTTCTTTTTTTTTTTTTAGATGGAGTCTCACTCTGTCACTCAGGCTGCAGTGCAGTGGCATGATCTCAGCTCACTGCAACCTCCAGCTCCCAGGGTCAAGTGATTCTCCTACCTCAGCCTCCCGAGTAGCTGGAATTACAGGCGTGCAGCACCACGCATGGGTAATTTTTGTATTTTTAGGAAACATGGGTTTTCACTATGTTGGCCAGGTTGAACTTGAACTCCTGACCTCAGGTGATCTGCCCACACCCCAGTCTCCCAACATGCTGAGATTACAAACATGAGCCACCATGCCTGGCCTCAGCACAGATTTTAATACATGGCAGGCACAGATTAATATATGTGCAACATATATTAACATATATGTTAAGTTAGTAAATATTTGCTCATTCAACAAAAATGACTGAGGCAGAGAGAGACTAAAAATGACCTGGAGATAGTATAGAGTGGTGGTTAGAAATAGAATCCCAAACCTCAGCTTCCTCATCAGAGAAATTAGCGTAACAATAGTATATACACCCCTCAGGGCTATGTGAACATTAAAGATAATCTACACAAAGTATTTAGCCTGGCAGCTGAAATATAAGTCCTTAAATGTGATTTATTACGTGGTCATGCCTTTCTTTCCCAGGGGCAAGAGTTGGGTGATTTTTTTTTCTCCCTTCTCCTTCATCTGTACCTAAACTAGGCTCAGCACAAAAGGGTGAACATTGAACATGTGGGTAAATATTCACTAAATGTATATTGAAGTTATCAAATAATTGAGCAGGCAAAAACATCCACTTCTGAAACAGTCTGTTGTATTTCTAGGGCTCATGTGGGCGCTGACATTCAGCAAGCCTTCACATAGCTGCTGAATAGATGAGAGAGAAATGGGGAAGAAAAGGTGAAAACTGTAGGAAAGAAGATGGATGAATTGAAGCTCCTAGAATTTATTTCAGTCATGTATGTGGATCTCTATTGGCTTTGTCCCTCTTTTCAGGTAATAACATCCCCATTTTCCTCAGAGTGCCACCCTTTCCCATTGTCAGTCCAGGAAGTTTGGGCAGGGTAGACTCTATCTACAGCTAGGAGAAGGGGGAATTGTGCCAGTCAGCACGATCCCAACCCCCTGGCCATAATGCCTTATTCAGGCTGTATCCATGAGCTAAGTTCACCCAACTACAGTGAATCCCTACAACTTGTGGGTGCCCCTTAGAAGAAAAACTGCTTCACCTGCTGAGATGAACCAGAAAAGGTGTAAACCTGGGGATAGAGCCTGAAATTGTTTGGGGCCACCACAAGAGAGGTCCTGACTGAGGCTAAAGCTGTCATATGCAATCAGAGTGAAGAGATGGCTATAATTTAAGCCTCTGGATCTAGCCTTACCTGAAGCCGTAACCTCATGGAATTTTTAGTTTCTTAAGCCAACTTTTTTTTTTAGTATTATACCCATTTTATTTGGCTTTCTATCACCTGCAATGGAAATGACATTAATAGATCACTGCTCAATTATCTTTGGTGCAAAGTAGGGTACAAAACAAAGAATGTCAAAACCACAAATTACCAATCCCTAATTATGCAGAATAGCCACCATTTCTGAATGCCTACTACATAACAAGCTCCAGGCCAGGCCCTTGGCATACGCTGGCGTCATTCCTTGAAAGAGCCCTGCAATGCTCATATCATAAAACTTCTGGCTATCCAACAAATCATATGATCCCTTTTGAAGAAAAAGTAAGATAAATAAAACAGCCAAATTCCCAATACCCAGCTCCTTTTCTTGGTCTTTCAAAATGCATTTTGTGTCTCAGTTACCATTCTTTGTGTCGGGGGGAGGAAAAACACACATACAAGAGAAACGCCACATAAATCAATCTTTATTCCATTTCAAAGCCTGCACGGTTTTCCAGATATTCCAAAGGTCTCCTTCCCTGAGTGAAATACTACATTTATTTAATAAAGCAGGTAGGATTTACTATCTGGGCACGGGTAAGCACTTTTTACTTCTCACAAGATAGATGACAGCTGCTGGCAGGCTTTTCTTCCCTCCTTTTGCTTATTTTTTTTCCTCCTCTCTTTTGCTATGACTGCACAACTTCACCCATCACAATTGAATTACCAAACTGAGCCAAAGCAAGATTGTCCCCATGAGAGTGCTATGTAGGTTTCAGGCTTTATTTTTGTTTAAAGACAGCTTTAAAGAATTAGAAATAAATGTTATCAACCGTGGTTTTAAATGATGCTGACTTACTGCTTTTGGGGAGCTGTAACACTGCTCCTCCCAACACACACACACACACTCACTCACTCACTCACTCTCCTCTCTCTCTCTCTCTCAGCTGAACTCACTGGGGACAGGAGGTGGGAAAGGAGCTGGTGGGGAAACTAAGTTCTCCACGCCTTCCCAGCCTAGATTCACCAGGGAAAAACAAAGGCTGTCAGGAGATTGCTGTCCCTTGGCTTAAAAGGAGTTAAGGAGCCAGCGCTTTAAATAGAGTCGGCCTGTGGAGGAGAGAAAACAGCTGGGAGAGGAAGAAAAGTGGTTTGTTTTCATTTGCTGCCAGCGGGACAGAAGGTGAGGGTTTCTCTCTCGACATCTTCACCCATAAGTTGGGCAGCAAGCCAGCCTGCTCTTTGGCTGAAAAACTCCAATTAAAAATGTATGACTTCGGTCTTCCGGAGAGGAGGGGCGAAAAGTCAACTCCAGGTTGTACAAACACTTGAGGCAGCAGAAGTGAACTGAGGAATCTTATTCCTTCCCTTGCCAACCTGCTGTCTGAGAAATAATGCCCACTGATTCTGGGCAGAGTGAGAAAGCTCCAGAGTCACATTCCAGAGCCCTTACCAATGCATGTGGTTTCATCTTGAGTCCTCAAACTGTGATTTCAGAAGAGGTTGCTTCAAGTGCATAATAAACCATTTTCCAATTGGAATAACTCCTCTGGTTACTTGTATGCACACACATATACACACAAACATGCACAAGCGTGAAAACACACATGCGAACACACACATGCTCACACACACAGCTCGATATTTTTCAGCAGCAGTCCTCTTCTTGCCATTGGTCATGACTTGTCAGAGTAGCTGTAGGGGTTTCCCTCATCTCCTTAGGTCTGCTTGCACTTTAGGTGACTCTGGGCAGTGACTGTATCAGTCTTGTTTATCTCTGTATCGTCAGCACTCAGTGGACTGTGATGACTATTACATTTGTTGAATGAAAGGATAGATGAATGCATAGGGGGTAAAACATTCAATTCTCTATTCCTTTTGCTCTGATGCATGTTTAACATTATTCAGAAGCTTCCCTCTCATCCGGAAGATTCCTTTTCCCATAAGATTCCTTTTCCACAAAGCATTAGTGACAAGTGGAGAATTTTCCTAGTGATTTTATAAAGGGAAGAGGTGTTTGAAATAGATCTTATTCCCAATCTTCCTTTGCCACAACAGAGCCTCTCTTCAGATATTCTTGCCTCCAGCAAGGGGCCATGCTTCCTACCCTCTACTCCGTTATACTGAGCAATTTCACTCTGCACCCAAAGTTGCATTTTAGCTTCCATCAAAACAGAAGAAACTGCAGTAGCAAGGACCTTAAAGTAGTTTATGGACCATCGACTACCTTTTGAGTCTAACTCCTCATGCTGGCGGCTTACTCAAACTATTTCTTTCAAACATCCAGAGTTTTGTCCTTCAGTGAGGTTCTGTTAGATGAAATCTTATCAGTTGGTTAGCTCTAAGTTTTAATGTTCCAACTCAGCATCACTAAAGTATGAGTGTCTTCGATTACTTTTGTTGACCTAGAGTCTTGAAACTGACTAACCCTCTTTTTTTAAACATTTAAATTTAATTCCTTTTTATTAAGACAGGGTTTCTCTCTCTTGCTCAGCCTGCAGTACAGTGGTACAATCATAGCTCACTGTGACCTCGAACTCTTGGGCTCAAGGAATTGTCCCTCCTCAATCTCCTAAGTAGCTGGGACCACAGAAATGCATAACTATACCTGGCTAATTTTTTTTTGTAGAAATGGGGTCTCACTATGTTGCTCAGGCTGGTCTTGAACTCCTAGTCTCAAGCAGTCCTCCCACTTTGGCCTCCCAAAGTGCTGGGATTACAGGTACAAGCCACTGCACCTGGCCTATGACCAACTTTTTATGCCAGTTACCATTAACTTTGAATTAATCAGAATTCTCTTTCGATGGTTTACCTTAGATGTAGACAGTTTTCTAAAATGTCTGCTTTTTAGTTTGTCCTTATTAATCAATAAATCTTTATTAATAGCCCCCAGGGATCTCTACCTATGGGTGTTCTCTTGTGTAACCTCATCCTTACAATGAGGGCTGGTACTAGTGACTTGTTTCCAGTGGAAAAGTGTGGCAACAATGATGGGCTGTCACTTCTGACACTGCAAAGACTGATTTCCATCTTGCGTGACATTCTATTGCTATTTTGGCATGCACATTTTTTACTTCAACAATGTTTGAATTACAGATGGTTTTTGGTTATGTGGATAAGTTCTCTAGTGGCGATTTCTGGGATTTTAGTGCACCTGTCACCTGAGCAGTGTACACTGTACCCAACACAGTCTTTTATCCCTTACCCTCCCCAATCTTCCTGAGTCCCCAAAAGTCATTATATCACTCTTATGCCTTTGTGTCCTCATAGCTTAGCTTCCACTAATAAGTGAGATCATATCATATTTGGTTTTCCCTTCCTGAGTTACTTAGCATAATGGCCTCCAGCTCCATCCAAGTTGCTGCAAAAAAACATTATTTCAATCCTTTTTATGGCTGACTAGTATTCCATGGTGTTTAGATACCACATTTTCTTTATCTACTCATTGACCAGTGGGCACTTAGTCTGGTTCCACATCTTTGCAGCTTTCAGCACACACATTTTGACGAGGTCAACTGCCCTGTTGAAGAGGTAGTAAAGAAGTATAGGCAGCTCATAGTCAGCCATCAGGAAAGAACTGAGGCTCTCAATCCATAAACCCTCAAGGCAATGAATCCTGCCAGTCACCACTCAGGTGAGCATGGAGGTTAATTCTTCCCCAGTGGAGCCTTCAGATGAGACCATGGCCTTGGCTGACACCTTAATTACAGCCTTGTGAGAGACCTTGAGCCTGAGATACCCAGCTAAACTATCCTCAGATTCCTGGCTCGGAGAAACTGTCAGATTTGTTTATAAGTGTGTTGTTTTAAGCCCTTAAGTTTTATGGTAATTTGTTTTGTGGCAGTAGGTAACTAATTCATCACCCCCATATCTGGCTCACCAGTAGCCTAACTAGAAATGCTTGACTTCTACTCTGTCGATAGCTTTATCACTCATAATTAAAAGTCAAAAGGAAGTATCTTTCTCCTTATATCACTTATTCTGAACAACACACATGTAGAAGTTGAATGCCACAAAATGAATCACTGGTAACTTCCATAAAGCCTACAGTATTTTACTGAAGTTCTGAGAAGCTCAAAACTAAAAAGATTAATGATTTCTGAAATCTTTCTATGAAGGCTTTACGTACACCCTTATTTTTCCAGATTTTATTTAAGCTGCTAGTCTTTCCTAAGCAAGTTGCTGAGGTCCTTATGGACCTGCCTTTCCTTCAAGATTATACTCATAGGTGGAGATCCCTTTCTGCAAGTGGTCTGCCTGCCTGAATCACTCTTTCACTTCTTACAAATAAATGGAAACCTTCATCCCCCAAGAAATCTGCATGATTAAGGTTTTGAGGAGCCATGCCTTATGGAAAGAACCTACTTTGGGAATCCATTTATCAATTGCTATATTGATCAGCTCCAAAGCAACCATACAAAGCTGGCCCCTTGATATTTCAGTTTCTAACCTTAGGAAAGGAGTTCTGCCTGAACTGTTCACATAACAGCATAGTGGGTACTAAAGTGAACCACCCAGACCTCCCACCCTCTTCAGGGAAGGGCTTTTTTCTCAACTGCAGAGAACTCATGAACATCAGACTCCAGCTGTCAGCTCCTTCAGGGTCTTCCTCTTCCCAAGGCCATGCTCTTCCTGGGGCAACCTGCATTTGGTAGCTGAACAAGATGGAGGAGAAAGTATAGAAGGCCTGGCCATTTGGCTCAAATGCAAAATATTCTGAGGGGCCATATTCACTCCAGAGTCCACCACTGGAATAAAAGAAGCTTTGTTGACCTGCATCTCAGTTTGGCTTTTCTTTCTGCCCATTCCTGCTTCCTCTCCCTTCCTTTACACATGTTGATCTCTCAAATGTTTTATACCCCCAACTCTGTCTCAGCATCCACTTCCTGAGATCCAAGTTGTGACCTCACTGTAAGAGAACCTCTATTGAAAATTTGATTCTTTAGGATAAAATGTGAAAATGCCTAGCAGTGTTTGCTTCTATTTCTGTTTCTACCTATGCGGTTCTGTCTCCAATTTTCTGACCTTACTTTACCTTGTCCTCAAGATGATGACATCCCTCAGAGCAGGGACTACTCCTTCTAGCTTCTTGCTATTCAGTTATGGTCTAAGAATTAGCAACATTGGTGTCAGTTGGTGGATTTTGTTGGTGATGGTGAATCTCAGGCCTCACTACAGAACAACTGAGCCAGAATCTGAATTTTAGCTGGGACACATCTGATATGGTTTAGTTCTGTGTCCCCACTCACATCTCATCTCCTACTGCAAATCCCGTGTGTTGAGGGAGGGATATGGTGGGAGGTGATTGGATCATGGGGGCATTTTCCCCCATGCTGTTCTTGTGGTAGTGAGGGAGTTCTCAGGAGATCTGATGGTTTGTAAGTGTGGTACTTCCCACTTTGCACTCTCTGTCTCTCTCTCTCTCCTATTGCCTTGTGAAGAAGGTGCCTGCTTCCCCTTCGCCTTCTACCATGATTGTAAGTTTCCTGAGGCCTCTTCAGCCATGCAGAACCATGAGCCAATTAAATCTCTTTTGTTTATAAATTACCCAGTCCCAGGTAGTATCTTTATAGCAGCGTGAGAACAGACTAATACAACATCCAAGTTAATAAGCACTGTTCTAGTAATCAGTAGCTCCCCACAACTGTATCACCTAAGCATATGAGAAGGGCTAGACCCATCCCTGTTGACTGAGTGAACATAGCTTATACATGGGATAAGAAAGCTTAAGGAAAAGAACAAAGCCTCCCAGTTCTACCCTTATTGATTAGAAAATGTAAATATTTGATTTTGGAGAAAAGGTATGATACACAAAGAAAGGTGACCAGCACAGCCCAACTAGTGATCGAGGCAGAAATCCTGGAGCAGTTTCTCATTCAAGCACAACTTCCCTGTCCCACCCACCAGCCTGGGCTTTCCTACTTTCAGACAGGTCTTGTCATGTTCATCTAGTTGCCACGGCTCCTTCAAATGGTGGTTGCACAAATAAGTGAATATGTGAAAGAACCCTGAGATGATGAGACTTCAAGCTAAAGAAGTTGGCCAAATAAGCCAGCAGCATGAGGTGTGATTGTTTGGCCTTTAAGCCAAGTCACGTAAATGATGATTTTGGCATTTATCACTCAGGCACAGCAAGGAGACGGAGATGTGCAAAGCACCGCAGGTCAGCCTTCAAAGCAGGATTTTAATGAACTGGCAGTACTTCATCATTTTGATAATCACAGAAATTAGAGGAGGAAATGAGAGGCTTGGCAGGTCATCTAGTCCATCATGTGCCTATATTGAACAGGTCTCTAGTGTATCTTTTGTAAGGTTTTATGGCACTCCCTAGTCGAAATTATCTTTGTGCCTCGAGATAAGTGGGTGTCAGTTCACCCTTGTTCCTTTGCTCCTCTCTCCTGCAAAGGTCATAGTTCAAATTCTGCTCTTCTCATCTGTGAACTTTCTTACAGGCAGAAGTCAAGTGTAACACTAAAATAAGATTCCTTATTTGTTTTTGTTTCAAGAAATAGTCATTGGGATTGGATAGGACATGCAGCAGCAGCAACAAAATCTAAATCTCAGTGTTGGACAGATCAGATGTTTGTTTCTTTCTCACACTTCCTGCCCAACACAAGTCAGCAGTGAAGACTGTGTTTACCATCACTCAGATCCCCAGACTGATGAAGGATATTGTAGTATGTCCTATGGTCACAAGAAAGGGATGGGAACAAGGCAAATTGCACACATATCTTCCTGGAAGCAGCACACCATGCCTCTGCCCTCATTTTATTGGCATGTCGTTTGGTCATAATTTATCATATGACCTATCTGTGTTCCTGGGAGGTAGAGAACCAGAAGTATTTGGTGAATAGCATGAACGATTGCCATGAGAAAGAAATCTACTGCAAATGGCAGATGTCAATCTCATTCTCAAAGGCCACCTAATAAGAACATGACTCTGTGAAAGTGGCCAAATGGCTTCAACATACCATCCCTTCAAATCATAGGTATTTATTGACTTCTGTGATGATTAATTTGATGTGTCAACTTGGATGCCCAGTTATCTGGTTAAACATTATTTCTGCGTGTCCGTGAGGGTGTTTCTAGAAGAGATTAACATTTGGATTGGTGGACAGAGTAGAATAGATGGCCCTTTGCCATGTGGATGAGCCTCATCCAATCCATTCAGTGCCTGAATAGAACAAAAAGGTAAAGGAAGGTTGAATTCACTCATTGATCTTCCCCTGCCCTCCATGCTCCTGTTCTCAGGTTTTTACACTCAGAGTGGAATTGACATCAGCTCTCCAGCTCTCAGAGCCTTCTAACTACATCACCAGCTTCCCAGGTCTCCAGCTTGCAGATGGCTAATCATGAGACTTTTCAGCCTCCATAATCATATGTGCCAGTATCTTACAATAAGTAAATCTCTTGATATGTTTCTCTGGAGAATCCTGACAGATATAACTCCCTATTATATCAAGACATGCAGTGACAAGAAAAACAAGGTCACTTGATGGTGGAGGTTATATTTAAAAGGGGGAGACAGATAAAAGAAAGTCAATCAATAGATAAATAAGCCAGATAATAGAAGCATTATGAGGTGTTATGAGACTTAAATCTAAAGAGATTGGTCAAATAAGCCAGCAGCATGAGTTGTGACCATCTGGCCTCTGAACCAAGTCACATGAACGATGATTTAGGCATTTATCACTCAGACACAGCAAGGAGACTGAGACAAGCAAGGTAGGTGTGGAGGGTTTGTGAGCGTGGGTGTGTGCGATGGGCCACTGTATTGTTGGTGCCCAAGCAGGGTAAGGAAGGCATCCACATGGACAAGAAGCCTAAGAAGCCCAAGGGTGGGAAGAGAGTTCACACGGGGGAAGCAACCGCATGCCAGGTGTGGAGTCCGAGTGGGGTAGCAAAGACTTCCACACTGGTATGGGGAGTTGGGGGGACAGCCCAGCATGAGACGTCAGATTCTGAGTGAAGTAAGGAAGCCATCCACACAGGGAAATAGGCAGTAGAAGCAGCAGGAGACTGGTTAGATCCAGGAATAATCAATAAGTAAATTAAGAACCACGATAGCCAGATTTTTCATTCTCAGTGAAGTGAGACACAGCATGGAAAAGGAGAAAATGAAAATAAAACCTGTGTTGTTTGACTGCAATTGAAGGTTATCACAATAAATTCATACTTTTTGATAGATATATCGATATGTTATAAATGTTTATATTCTGTATATGCTTGTCTTCTGAGAATGCTTAGCAACATCAATACCGGTAGCAGTAAGCACACCTAGCTCCCAGATCTTGGCTTCTAAATACTGATACCTACTAAAAAACAAAAACAAAAAACAAACAACAACAAAACAAAAAAAACCAGAGCCTTGGAGATGGCTCTTTCTCATGCTGGGGAAGAAAAGGTACAAGCTGAACCTAGAACATTGTTTCATGCAAAAAAGCAACAAAGTGCTCAAAAAGTGGTGGAAACATGTTTTAAAAAACATGACGGAACAGGAGACAATTTGAGCATTTCAGAAAATAATGACAGCAATGCATTAAAACCCAATGAATAAAACTAAAAAACCAGAAGTCCATACAGGCATAAAAAAAGATCTGTAAGAGTATTTCATGGGATAGTCACATAATCACAAATCTTCTTCCCACGAAATACCTCTTAATTCTGAAAGGATCAAGAGTTAAGTATCGTGAACCAGCCTGGTAGGCATCACTTTAATCTAATGATCACAGGGAACATTATCAGTAATGCAGACACATTTAAATTGTGTGCCACCTGCTAGGATGCAAGCCAGCATCACTTCTGCTACATCCCTGGCAAAGACAAATAACCTGAATTCAATCATAAGAAAACATCCAAAGTGAGGGATGTAGTACAAAATAAAACCCTGGCCTGAAGCCCTCAAAAGTGTCAAGGTCACAAGTGTCAAAGACAGAGAAAATGTCCTGTACTGAAGGAAGCTGAGAGGCATGACAACAGAATGCAGCACATGATTGAACCTGGAGCCTTTGGCTATAAAGGACATTATTAGGACAATCAGTAAAATTGGAATCAAGTCTGAGGACTAGACGGTAGTAATGCATCAATGTAAATTTCCTGATATTTGTGGTTGCATCATAGCTCTGTAGATGAACCTTCTTGTTTGTAAGAAATACATACTAAAGTTGGAGAACAAGGGGCCACACCTTTAAATGGTTCAGAGAAAAAATACAGCACGATAAGTGAAATCTTTATAAGTTTTTTTTATGGCTTCAAAATAACAAAAGAAATAAAAGTTGTATTGCACTAAAAAAGATACAAAATATATGAATGTATTAACAGAAGAAAAGTTACAGAGCTGAAAGTATGACCACAATTTTGTTTCTGTCTTATCTAAAATTCACTGTCATGACCAGATATTCCAATTGTGATGAGAAAGTGCTGCAAAAGGAGTTAATTGGCTTGTTTGTTTTCAATGAATTTTTGGGTTCTCCCAGCATCTTGATTCTTCAGCCACAGCCTTGAAGAGCTTCACACAGCTAGCAAGATTAGGACAGGGTAATCCATGGGAAAGAGTGTGACTCTGCACATCTTAGGGCATTGGGTTTGCCTAATTTTGCCTGTTATCCAGAAGGCATCTTGAGAATCCCCCAAGGAGAAGCTCTCGCACGCTTAACCTCACAATGAGCAGGCTGCTGCATATATTGCCAGCATTAATCACTGGCAGCCCAGACTGACTTTCCTGGCCATCCTTGGGGCAATTTAAGGCTTGTATGTGTTCAGCAAGAACTTCTAGTGGGTCGGAAGCCAGGAGGTTGGGTACCCTTTCAGGGCCTCCAGTCTGTTCTCCAGGGCTGAGGACTAGGAACTTTTAACAAGCCTCTCTTGCCCCAACACTCATAATCAGACAGGTGGGCTAGGGAGAAACATTTGGCTGAGATTCCAAATGTGCAGCAGGTGCTCTCTGGTGCTTACCCATCAGTAAACCCGTCAGCACCAAGAGGCTTTTATTGACAACACTGTGGCAAGTGTTTCATCATTCCTATGTGGAATTTGAAGCAGATTTTTAAAATGAATTTTAAATGAAAGATAAAGTCAAATTCTTGTTTGGGACTGAATAATGGCAATATTTGAAAATGCACTCTAGAACACCTCTAGCATCTTTCTAGCTGGTCTCTGAAGTTATCTGGATAAACCGAAAACTAGAACAGATTTGAGGGCCCAGACCCCCACCCTACGGACGCAGTAAGTCAGCAAGCCCACAGGAATCAGCAGGAAGAGTGAGAATAACCTTTCTGTTTTTGACACACACGTGGCAGTATGGTTTGCAATTTTTTAAGCAAACATACATTAATTTGCTAATTCAGAAAACATAAGGAGGAAAAAATAAACTATCATGAAAATTGTTCCAACAGATGTGACTTTTTAGGTTAGAAATGTAAAGAGCAACCTCATGCTCAGACTCATCTGTTTAGTTCAAACTTGGTGGCTGTATTAAAAAGACAATGAGCAAGGAAAAGCCAATCATTCCCAATTATAATATTAAAAACAGCCTTCTTCACATAAGGGTGGTGCTTTATAGTTTGCAAAGCCCAGCATGCATTTTGACTTAAATAGTAACTCTCAAAGAGTAGTATAGAAACCACTAATGTGAGAATCCTCTGTGGTGCTGGGGGAAAAAATGCAGATTTCCTGGGACCCATCTTAGGCTTATAGAAGCAGAAATTCTGGAGATAGCAAGAGACAATTCTTATGCACAGTCAAGTTTAAAAACAACTAAAGAACATTGTTTAAAAAATTTCTTTTGTAGAGATGGGGTTCTGTGTTGCCCAGGCTGGTCTCAAACTCCTGGCCTCAAACAATCCTCCTTCCTTTGCCTCCCAAAGTATTGAGATTACAGGCTTGGGCCATCACAGTGGCCTAAAGAGCATGCTAATCCTGTTAGACAGACAAAGCAGATACCACCATCCAACAGTTTACTTGCCAAGGTCGCTTAGGAGTGAACTGGAGGAACCTTCACTCCTCCCCACTTTCCAAGAACCTGCAAAGCCACAACAGCAGCACGATTCCTTGTGAACATTCTAGAAGCAGGTCCTAGAAAATCTGCCTATCCCTCCCTGCAGCTTCATTCAAGTGATCGAAGACCAGCATGAGTCCAATTCTTCCAGAAGCCGTGTTCCTCCTTGGGATTAGAAGGGAAGTCCTTTCAGTTGCACTGAGCACTGTTTTCTGAAACGAGGGCTCTGCAAGGCAACTTAACCCTCATCACCTCACTTCAGTGAGCCCAGATGCTAGCAGTAAAGAGATATGGATGTGCAGGAAGCAGGAAGCACAACAGCGAGTCCCAAGGCTTGGAAATGGGCTGGGAAGTTGGAAAATGGTGCACCGGTGTGTGACATACGGCCAGGACCGTCCACACCCACCAAAACAGCCCCAAGGGCTGGCAACAAGCCGATGTGATGAGAGAATACTGTAATATGATAAAGTAAACATGCTCCTTCTCCCCTTTTCCTCCCCAATGTTTCAAGCAGGCAGCTTTGTCCTCAGCTCCTCAAGAGAAATGTGTGGCAGAAAGCAAATAGACGATAAGACTTCCGGCCCCCTCAGCCATAATCTACTTAAACCCATAACCAAGTGTGCCTCTCCCCGACTCACAATCCCTACAATCCCAGAACTGTTATCCAAATCTGTGGGGGAATGGACTGGAAGCAATAATAACTGAGGAGAAATTTTCTATCAGCCAGTCTAAATTTGGGTGCAGGGTTTGGGGGGCTTAGAGGCAGAAATAAAATTGAGTTATACATAATTTTTTAAACTTTTCCTTGCAAACCTAAATTTATGAATTAATACTTAACCTGCTGAACTTTTAAGGAAGCTGTGTTTCTTGGCTCACAAGGGGTGGGTTGATTCACAAGGAGAAATATTAAATAGCTCTCTTCACTTTGTAGCTCCTGGTATCAAGGTAGGGCAGGGGGGCTTTCTGTGGATTGGATTGGACCGGAGACCTGAGCCCCAAACTGGCTTAGGTGAACTTTGACGGGTACACAGACCCAGTGGTCTACAGGTCTGATGCCCCAACTTCCCATAAATAAAGGTATTATTTAGAAATCAGACACAATGAACTGGACTAGCAAAGCAGAACTCTACCTTCACACCACACTACCACTAATTCTTGAGGCACTTGTGCAAATGAGGAAAGGGAGCTCCTTACTAAAGATAATTTCATCCGTCAGAAGCTGGTCATAATACACTTACTAGAATATGACAATTTGATGGATTCTTCTAGAAAATTATGATAGCAAATATACAAAGTCTCTAGTGTCTATGAAAGAAATAACACACCCCTGGAATAATGCACTGTACAACACCCACAACTGTACATGGCAGCTCTGTATCATTCTTTACTGTTTTAGCAAAGCTTGATGCTAAAAGGGCACTGGTGAAAGCAGTGAGGAGGTCACTTACAGCAAGCAGGTTGTTGTTTCAAAACGCTGAGATCACTGGGTTCAGTGAACACTAATACCATGCTCTGTTTTCTAAATTTTTCATAACTTCCACCCACAAAGTGAAGAAGCACTTATAAAGAGGTTGGGAATGATGAAAAAGCAGACTCAAACTTCAAACTCTCCAGAGGATGGGGCATATAGTAGGTGCACAATATTTGTGTAATAGTTTTAGTTTAAAAAAATGCACCCAAATGCCAGGAGAAGGTTCTTGACTTATTTCATTCCTAAGAGTCTTGGACTCTAACTCTTAGAAAACCATTGATGACTTTGTGATTCTTGTTCAACTTTAACTCATGGCATTGTGCCAAGTTGTAGTAATAAAAAAGAACTTCTTCCTTTTAACAACCAATTCAATCAAAGAAAAGGAAATCTTGCAAAACAGTACTGTTTTAATGGCTCTTATGGACTCCGTATTTCTGTCTCATCTTCTCCTGAGAAGGAAAAAGGGCAAATGAAGTCCTGTCTCCTCTGAGACCAGCCCCAGGTGCTTCTGATATTGCTTCTAAATCTTGAAGCCTCTAGAGGCTTCCATTCTGAGGATCTCTCCTCGGGCAGAGAGCGCTAGATGTGGCCTTGTTCCAAGCTCAGAAACAGCTTCCTTGAGTTAAAGCAATGTGGGGCGTTCCTCTCCCTGGAGAGAAGTTACCAGACTATTTCAGCAGCATTTTTCCTTCCAATCAGGCTAGCCACAAAATGGAAAGGCAGAATCTAATACACTTTCTGATGCCACCCGTGGTTCATAAAGTCACCCTAATGAAGAACAGCTGAAATCTTTGCTTGTGCTACAGCATCCTTTTACCTGCAGAGAACTGACATTAACACTCAGAGAGAATGAAGGAAAAAAAATCACACAGAACCAGAATCAATTTCACTCCTTTCCATTGAATTTTCATGTCATATATCAGTGAAGTTTTATCATTACTATTTTTCTGGGTTTTTTTGTGGAATTTCTTTTGTATCTTTGTATGTGACTTTTCTGATTAAATGCTTCTTATGTTAGTATTTACTCCGTTTTTTTTTTTTTTTTTTTACATTGGAGGAAAAAATCATGAGTTTTTCACTGTGGTGTTAAAAATGCTAACAACACTCAAAGTAAAAGCTGTTTTAAAAGAATCACTCGTGACTGTTTATGTAATTTGAATAGCTAAGGCAAAGGAATGTAGAAGAAAATAGCCTCACATGACACAGAAAAAGGAAGGTGGATCCATCTGTGGAAATACAGAAAATCATCAAAGTCCCCCGACTCCATCCTGAGAGCTGAATCATTCAGACTGGCCCTCATTATTGATTAAACAGGGTAACTGTCCAGTCAAAACAGTGGACTACAGAATATAAGAAGAGGTTTTTGTATGACTAAGGGCCTAAAGATTTTTCTGATCTGAAGACACATTTCATAGATTGCTTGACCAGCGGTAAGCAATCCTCTTTCCTGTGTGGTGACACTGTGGCCAGGACAATCCAGCCTTGTTATCGGATGGCCACCTTCACACACACCACAATCTGTTTCCAAGTTAACCACATTTAGCCCCATTGGGTGCACACCCCTCACCATATTCCCACCCCAAAGGGGGTTCTATATCTGCTTCTTGCTTCTTTTCATTTCTTGAGACAGAGTTTCACTCTTGTTGCCCAGGCTGGAGTGCAATGGCACCATCTTGGCTCATGGCAACCTCTGCCTCCTGGGTTCAAGTGATTCTCTTGCCTCAGCCTCCCAAGTAGCTGGGATTACGGGCATGTGCCACCATGCCCAGCTAATTCTGTATTTTTACTAGAGACGGGGTTTCTCCATGTTGTCCAGGCTGGTCTCAAACTCCCGAACTCAGGTGATCCACCCGCCTCGGTTTCCCAAAGTGCTGGGATTACAGGCGTGAGCCACCGTGCCCAGCCGCTTGCTTTTTCATTTTCCCTCTCTCTGGAATGCTATGAAAGAAAACCATAAAATGATTCCACTGGGTGGACAGGTCATTTTAAGCCATTTTTTTTTCCACTTGTCCTAAAGATTTTCTTTTAAGGATTGTGAAAAACATCACCCAATCTGCATTAATTTCCCTACATTTTCCTCTACTTATTGATTACATTTTGACATCAAAGCTGAAACATGACAAAAATAGAAAAACAGCAGAAAGAGAAAAGAGAGAGATATGAAACTTGCTTCCCTTACTCCGAACTATGAGCGTAAAGTATTTATTGGCAGGAGTCCCTCAGCCTCCCTGGGAATGACCAGACCAGTGTCTGCCAGGGTTTCCTCAAAACTCCCAGTTCTTGGAAAATCAGAAAGTCAAAGTGAATGTTCTAAAGGTAACCTCATCGGAAATAAAAACCGTCTTAGTTCAGAACCTATGACAATGTATTTTCTTATTGTAAATTATCACCAATTGTCCTAAAAAATATCAAGAAAGGCTTCTGCCCTTAGATGAATTTTAAACATACAGACTGGCTGCCGAGAAATTGCTGGTGTCATCAATCCTTCTAAATATATTCTCTCCCTCTCTCTCATACACACACACACGCACACACAACACACACGCACACACCCTTTTGTCAACTGAGCAATGTCTTCTGAAGCCAAATGCCAAGTGTACTAAGATAAAGGTATTGCAGTCCCTGGAGGAGGGGCATTTTAATTACAAAGAAAAGCAAAATATGCCTGAATCTTTATTTCAGAACAAATGCTGACAAAATGAGGCATGTCACTAAGGATTTTCTTTCTTCACAAGATGGTCACTTTCTGTGAGTGACTTACCTGTGTTTCCATGTGAGGGTTTCCCAAATCTTTTGTGTAGTTAGCGTCTTCCTGCAGTCTGTCCTCTGCACACACGAGCAAGATTCCCTAGACCTTTTCTCATCCCAGAACAACAGCAACAAAAAGTCTCATGCTTACCAGCATTAAAGCCTCCAGCTAATTGCCTTTGGCTGGGTAAGTTTAAAATAGGAGAGAAAATAGAAGCACTTGTATTCCTGGGTCACCGCAAAGAAAACAACATGCATCTGCTTAGATTTAGGTTATAAGAATCACCTGGAGACTTTGCTTAGCAGCCGCTGCCTGACTGAAGCCCAGCATGGGTTTCAGTGATTCTGAATGGGTGATTCTGAGGCAGGTGGTCATCTTCGAGTTTTACTTAAAGACAGAACTTTGTGAACTTCACAATGCCTAAGAATCACAGGGCGAGCAGAGGATCCTGATAAATGCAGATTCCAACTCAGTAGGTCTCAGTGAGTCTACACCCTACCTGGGGTTTCTAACAGGCTCCCAGGTAATGTGGACGCTACCTTCCACAGATTACACTTTGAGTAACAAGGTTTAAGGAACAGGGACGGAAGTCCTTGCTATTGAACGTGTGTGACCCAGGTCAGCGGCACAGCAGCACCTGAGAACTCGTTAGAAATGCAGGCTGTCAGGTTCCACCCTAGGCTTACTGCATTGGCGTCTGCATTCTATCAAGATTCTCAGATGATTCTTAAGCATATTCATTTAAGAAGCTGACATAGAACTTCAGGGTAAAATTCACAAAGAAACGGTTTTCTATCAGAAAGGTCAGAGGTGGCAAAAATAAATAAATAAATAAAAGGCACATTTGGATTCTCAGATATTTGAAATCCCTGTTAAAGGCAGGTCTATATTAGAAGAGAGAGTAACCTATTGAGCAGCCAGCTTCTTAAATCTCAGCCTCCTCTCTACCAAAGGAAACTATTTAGGACAAGAGTTCAATGTTTTTAGTGCCACAACTCTGAATGTGAGCAGCTGTTACATGCTTTCACCCTTCTCTGTTTTCATTACTTCTCATGTCATTAGATCAACCAATTTGGGGACTTTGCTATACCCAAAGGACAGGTGGCTTAAATAGTAAAGATGAATTGATAAAGCCTAGTGCCTTCCATCAGACAGGGAGGTGAAACCATACATTTGAACGTCTGTTGCTCCTTGTGAAGATTCAAGCTTTCTTTGACATTTAGGGAGATCTGGAAAACAGAGATGTCGCCACTTCCGTAAACTCTGTACCTTGCAAAGTGCATGACACATTAATAAGGATAATTTAATTGACGTTAGCTAAGATGTTTATATCAAGATTTAAATAGTAACTTGCTAAAAAGTAGAGGCTAAAAGAAAATATGCATATAATCCCAGCACTTTGGGAGGCCAACATGGGAGGATCACTTGAGCCCAGGACTTCAAGGCTGGCCTGGACAACATACCAAAACCCTGATCTTAAAAAAAAAAAAAAAAAAAATTAGCTGGGTGCCCAGCTACTTGTGAGGCTGAGGCAAGAGGATCTCTTGAGCCCAGGAGGTCAAGGCTGCAGTGAGCCATAGTCACTCCAGCCTAGGCAACACGGAAAGAACCTGCCTCAAAAAAAAATAATAATAAAAATAAGTAAAGAAGCAAAATGAAGACATGCAGGATCCAACTATCCAGAAAGGAAGGGGAAACAACCTTAAGTCAAAAAAAAAGGAAAAAACTAAAACACAAATCTAATTAGATAATAGATAATCAGGGTCTAATAGAATCTGGGATCACAGAAAACGTCTGGAAAGCTATTAGAATCAGTGATATCCTATGTACAAGCTCTTTATTTCCTTCAGTTTTGTTTTCATGAGCTTCTGGCAGGAAGAAACTGCTTGCTACAGACAATTGCTTGCATTTGTTGATCAATAGATCAAGGAAGAGTCAAAGGAGGTAGGGACCATCTAAGGAAGGGATGGTACTGGCATTGACAAAAGCAGATAGGGCCAATGCAAATACTGTGTTCAATTAGCATTTTTGTGGACCCAGCAATTTCTGAAAACTATTTTCGAGTCATAGAATACGCAGGGAGCATCTGGCTCCATTTCTGGAAATACTTCTGACACCACCGCCTCTCTTTCATGTATCCTACTCAAATTTAATTTTCTTCCCTTCCTCACGCCAATCTTAATGCCTTCCTGCAGGTCTATTTCCTGCTTGGCCCGTATGAGACCTCTAAATTTTAGTAATCACAGTAGGCCCTTAGTTGAGTTTCTACTGTGTGCCCTTCACATGTCTTATTTCATGGTAACCACCAACTACCTGCTGTTTGCAAATGAAGTAACTAAAGCTCAGAGAGATGAAGGAACCTGCCCAAGGTCACAGAGCTGGCAAATAAATAATGTAGGATTCTATCCTATGTCTGTCCAAAATCCATGCATCCTGGCCAAATCCTGTGCCTTGTGGCTTTTTCTTGAGACGGAGTCTTGCTCCGTCGCCTAGGCTGGAGTGTGGAGTGCAGTGGCGAGATCTCGGCTCACTGCAAGCTCCGCCTCCCGGGTTCACACCATTCTCCTGCCTCAGCCTCCCAAGTAGCCGGGACTACAGGCGCCCGCCGCCACGCCCGGCTAATTTTTTGTGTCTTTAGTAGAGACGGGGTTTCACCGTGATCTGGATCTCCCGACCTCGTGATCCGCCGCCTCGGCCTCCCAAAGTGCTGGGATTACAGGGTGAGCCACCGCGCGCGGCCCTTGTAGCTTTTACTCTCTCCCTCTGTCTTATCTTTTCCAGCCACTGTGTTCAGTGGTGGCTCTCACTTTCTGGAACCAGCTTAGAGTGTGTATCTCAGGATCTCATTCTCACTTCATCTCTCCACCTGGGACACACTAAGGCAGGTTTCCTTCCACATTTTATAGCCACGGCCCCAGTGCCTTTTCAAATGGAGTTCTCTTGAAAGTTTCAAATGGATTTTGTGTTTAAAAATATGTACACTAAAGCTTAGGAATTAGAGACAAGCCCTTTGCCAATTTTCTTTTATGTTCAGAAAAAAATCAATTAAAAAAGGGCAAACCCCAAAGGATGGCCACAATCATGTTTATAAAAAACAATTCTGTATTGATCTGTTTTGATAATCACCATACTTTCTCTCTCTCATCATAGGTTTCTGTTGGTAAATACTTTGGGGCCATTTTGCCAAAACAATGACTGATAGTCTACAGCCATCCTTTGGTACCTGCGGGGAATTAGTTCCAGAACCCCCTGAGGTCACCAAAATCTGCAGATGCTCAAATCCCTTATAGAAAATGGCATAGTATTATGTGCACATAGTCTATGTAAATTATACTTTAAATCATCTCTAGATTACTTATAATGCCTAATACAATGTACTGCTGTGTAAATAGTTGTTATACTATGTTGATTTTATTTGTACTATTTTACTGTTACATTGTTTTTATTTTTTTCCCCAAATATTTTTGATATTCAGTTGGTTGAATCTCAGATGCAGAACCTGTGGACATAGAGGGCCAACTGTATTTATTCAAGCAGGATTCACCCGTTGCGATGCATACATACAAATTCTGCACACAGAGAACCTGGTACAAGTCTACATTAGAGCAGGTCCATTTAAAGAGAATTCCACTCACATTTAGAAAATGCCCCTTTTATTTAGTTTCTCTGCACAATACTTTTTTTTTTTTTTTTTTTACATTATAAAATCACACAGGAGGAAAGGTTTTTGACAGGAAGCCAGCAGAAGACAACTTGCCAAGCAAAACATTGAGGATCCATTGCCAGCATCTGCAGATAATTTTTTTCAGAGAAAGAGGAGTCTTCCTGGTGATGAATGAATATTTTGACTTGGCAATTAACACCATTATACTGGAAGACATGCCTGCATGTGTCTCCCTGTAACACCTTGCTTGTTGCCACTAAGTACAAAAGCCTCCTGCCCCACCCCCCAAAATTGTTTTAATGGACTAAAGACCAGGAAATTGAGCCAAATCTCCAAACAAGGCAGGTGTAATAATAATTCCTCCTAAGAAGAGGCCTGTGATCCTCTGTTTGTCTTTTAGTGTTGAAAAAAGGGCAGAACTTTTCCTCAAATCTTCAGTATGAAAATATTGGTCTTTAAACTCATCACTACTCATTCATACCTTGAGCATCCTCCTGATATTTTAGGGGATCTTTTTTAACTTTTTAACAATCAGCCCTTCTGAAAGAAGAGTTTACTAAGTTCATTGATTCTCTTTTGGCAAGCTTCCAATTCCTACATTTGAACAAATTAAACACAGTAAAGATTTCCTATATCAGCTCAGAAGACATTACCTGAAAATTCAGAAAGCTTTTCTTAAACTTCAGGAAAAAAGAAATGAGAGGATGAAAGGAAGGCAAGAAGGAAGTAAGAAAGAAAAAGGAGCAAAGAAGGAAGAAAGGGTTGGGAAGAGACAAAGTAAGAGGAAATAAATCATGTAGAATACATACTTCCAAAACAGAAAGAAAAAAAGCAATTCAACTAACATATATTAATCTTTATTCTATAACAGACATAAATAATTTTATGAATTCATATGACCTATACAAAAGACAAAATAAGATATTGCACTAAATTTAGATATGGGATATTTGAATTTAATATTAGCTAAACAGATAAATATATACAATTTAAAGAGTTAAGGCAAAACCAGATGATACTACAAATACAACAGAAGGCTTGAAAAATAGGTATAATTAGAAACAACAGCATCCCACCACCAGTTAATAAAGTGGTCATGTCTAAGGAAAAAAAAACCTTAGGTTTTTAATAAAGTGGTTATTATCAATCATTTTAATTAAAGTTGAGCAATAAAGTATAAGATTTCCCTCGGAGGGGAGCTATTTTGCCGAGGCTCGGGGATTGAGCACTTAGATTTCGGGTAAGCAACTTTTTCCTTGTCAGATTTATGATCCGTTCTTCCTCTTAGAAAATATAATTTGGAAAATATGACTCTTTCACATATATAATTAAAATACAACTATGAAGCATTCTTTTTTTTTTTGAGATAAGTCATGTTGATGATATCATTGTCAAGGTAAATTTGTGGGCAAGCCATTCATTACCTTATTTTAAGAGAACACATAATGCCAGTTACTGAAAAAAAAAATTCCCAGTTTTTTACAAGAACCAAACAAACTAATTCCAAAGGAATAAAAACAAATATAATCAATACACAGCATACAGTTCTTTGGCAGTATCACACTAACCGTTGATTGAAGTCAGAACTTTAGAGTTTTCTAATGCTTAGACCCAGTTGCCAGTCTTTTAAAACTAAACAAATAAAATTCCACATCTGTAACAAATTCAGTAATCCCGGGAAATGAAATTCAGAGTAAATCTTGCAGACAGCTTTTGACTGTTACATTTAAGCATAGGTATTATCTGCTTAGAGTCCCAATCCAAATATACTGAAACAGACACACACAAATAATCTGTAAAATTTTGTATTGGTTCAGACAGGCCTAGAATCCTTAGAATCCATATCCACCCATGAGAAACCAATAAAAGACATCAATCCAATGATGAAAAAATGATCTTCCAGTAACTCAGGAGTGGGTCATCCCTCACCTGGATAAATATCACGGAGAAATTGAATCCTATAGGGGGAACACCAGAAAGCCCGAAAATGTGGAATACTGCCAGCCTCCAACCAAATTACCTTTCTCCAGTTTTAGGTAAACCTTATCCTCTTTATCTAAGTAGAGTAGGACACCATTAGTGGCAGCTTCACGAGTAACATCTTTGTCCCCCGCAAAGGCAGATATTACTGGTTTTCCATTTAACATCAAGTTAACCTAGAAGAAGAAAAATAATAATAATTGAAAAGTTCTCTTTAAAGTCAAAACATCTACTGGGGAGAATAAATAATGTCTAAGATGACAGTCCCAGTAAAATACCTGATGTTCAGGAAATATATTCCCTTCCTTTCAAATTAGCCAATTGTGGGGGCCATACTTTGCATGTCTGCTGAACTGATTTAAAATTTTTTTTTCTCATTGGAATTTCCTCAAATTCCTACAAAAGAATAACATCTATGGAGAGCAACCTAGTGAAAACTAGCTTCCCTTCAGCACATAAATTAAGCTTACTGCTTTACTTACCTCTTCCACCCAACAACAATCTTTTGGAAATAAAGCAGGCTTGTGGCTTCCCAGTACATTTGTAAAAGAGACCTTGTGCCCACTGACCTAAGAAACCCAGATACAACCCAATCCTACCAACATCCTTGCGAGTTTTAGTGCAGCTGTAACATGCATACTACTGAAAATCATTTGAAATAATGAAGTGTGTGTATACGTGTGTGTGTGTGTGTTGATTTCTTTTTCTGTTTTCCCTGATAGGAAACAAGCATTAAAAATAATCATCAGGCCAGGCATAGTGACTCATGCTTGTAATTACAACACTTTGGGAGACCAAGGCAGGAGGATCACTTGAAGCTAGGAGTTCAAGACCAGTCTGGGCAACATAGCAGGACCCCATCTCTAAAACAAACAAAACAACAAATTTAAAAATTAGCCTGGTTGGTCACATGCACCTGTAGTCCTAGCTTCTCAAAAGGCTGAGGCAGGAGGATCGCTTGAACTCAGGGGTTTGAGGTTGCAGTGAACAATGGTTGTGCCACTGCATTCCAGCCTGGGTGAAAGAATAAGACCCTATCTCAGAGGAAAACCAAAAAATAAAAAATAATAATCACCACTATCACTAGAGATTTTAGTGATAATTAGAATCAACTCAAAACTGTATTAACTATTTGCTATTCTACAATTTTGATTACACTGTGTCAAGCACTGCATACATTTCTAAATACTGGAGGCTGGGAAAAGCTTTTCCATGGAAGTAAGTTTATTTTCTAGACTTTTTTTTAGGTTAAAAGTCATATGGAATAACTTAAATCTGAGGCTGATCCATTCATCCATTTACTAGGACATGTAAAAGTATTAATAGATAAGTGAGTAATCTATCATTCACATTGACATAATGTATAACATAAATACTGAGCATAAGATAAAAGGTTATCCTAGAATTCCATACACATGTATTTGTGTCATTTGGTATTAGCATTTTGGAATATTGTCAGAACTAGCTCCACTGCAGCTTTTGAGTGTAAGGTCAAGCCCATTGTCTTAGAAAGCAGAATACAAAATATATTTTTAACTGTGGAACTGCAATTGGTAAGAATTCACTAGCATCAGAGTAACTGAGGATAAACTCAAGCATATGCATAGAACACCCTTTCTTTAAAAAGTATTTTGAATAGTTGCTCCTTCATAGACTTATTCTTACTCATTAGCTGTATCTCATAATTTTAAAAAATAGCAAATGTTTTCTTTATTTAGTATGTACTTGAAAAGCTCTACCCGTCTTACAAGTTTTTTTCCTTACAAATTCAAATAATTTTTGTACATGCATTAAATGAAAGCATGATCTTACAAAGAGATTTGTGTCACTGAATTTTACTAAACCGTGGATTTTAAAAAATGTTTGATTGTTATTAAGGTAATAACTTCAATTGTTTATTTTCTATATGCTTTCTGTCACATCTTAATGGATGTTACAAATAAAAAAATTAGAAATTAAGGTTTTAAAATAAATGATAAAGATGGCTGTTTATGTCTATTGTGGAAAGGCAACTTTGGATGAATATTTAAATACATAACCCACTAAAGATAAGCACAGTTGGTTGGGAGTATGAATGGAAGGGGTCAAAACACACACCTGGATAGTTTGGCTCTGGTAGACTTTAATCACGTGAAAACTGAAACTGTAAATTCCTTTTCTTGGTGCTACAAAGACAGACTCCAATGTGAAAAAATTACCCACATTCACCAGGATCTACAAATAAAAATAACAAATAACAATAAGTTATTATATTTTCTTCTGTAACTAAAATGAATTTTCTTCCTCTCACTCTCTTCCTCTCCTCTTCCTTCTTTCCCTCCTTCCTTCATTCCTTCCTTCCTCTTTCTTTCCTTTTTTTCTTTTGTTCATTCATTCATTCTTGGCAACTAGCTTAAGAAATCATAGAAAATAAAACATCTAGTTCTATTTCTTTCCTCTTAACTGATTTGGAAAATTGACTTGAATATCGGAAGGTTCTTCTGTCTTTTAAATGATATAAGAATAAATAAAGTAACTACTTTGTATTCATGTCTCAATTTCCAGCAAGGCCCAATGGCTCTGGAAACATCGAGCTAACATTTGAGGGCTTATAAATATTAGCTTTACCTTGAGAAATGGATAAAAGGCATCTGCCATGTGTTTACATTCCCACCTTCTACAAGCCTTTGCAATGTCCAGAGGTGACGTTTCCAAGCCAGCCAATCAGCATCGGTGAGCTCTCCGCAGCATCCCTGGACACACCTCAGAGGCATGGGTACCCCCTCCACCATGTAACACAATCCTTGACACTGAATAGCTGGTACAAAAAGTGATCTGAATGCCTGGCCCTTCTCTGAGCCGCCCCTCTCCTAAGATCTGTGGCCATTTTTTTTTCATTCCTATGCCAGCTAGGCCTTAATTACAATAATGTGGCAATGAGTCAGCCCTTGGGGGCTGCCAAAGAGGAGAGCATAAAGAAGGATAAACTATGAAATAGGTGGCTTTCCCTGTTCCTGCCAGGGCTGTCCATTAACCTCCTATCAATCATCTGCTCTTTATTTGAAGTTCAAGGTTCAAAAGTGAAAGTAGAAACTGTTTCCAAGAAAGCAACAATGCATTTTGTATTCCAAAACATTCAGCCTAGTTCTATTGGTTATAAAATTAACTGTAAATTTTAATAAGTGACCTCTTAAGCTAAATTTGCAATGTCACATGGGTAAATCTCTTTCTATGAGAAAGAGGGATTGGGATGGAGGATGGATGTTAAAATAACTAAGGTTTCTTCCATTTCTCTCCAAGAAATACGCCTGTAAGTGGCATTCGGCAATAATAAGATGTCCCTAAAAAGATATACTTCTCATATATCAATGGCAATCTGCTACTATCTCTTTCAAACACTGCATTCTTGCCCATATTAACACACTTGCAAGCCTCTTGCATAATTCCCTAAAAATGTCCTATTACCTCTGGGCAACATACCAGAACGTAGCGACAGTCAAGCAGATGTATCAGCGTCAACACCTAACTTAAAATACATGTACGTGTGTAATTTCATTCTGAGATTTTGCCTTCTTCCAACTAAGCATCAGATTTTTTTGTGACCTGATGATAGATGGTCTTTCAACAAGTCACCAGCTGTGCAATAATCCCCAACAGAGGCTTTGCAAGGAAATTTTTTTCAAGCACAATTAAAATAATTTGAGGTGCTTAGTGGTAACTTCCTGATTCAGATACAAGTAGCATAATTCACTAGCAATAATGAAAATAGCTAATGAGTGTCGGCTACCTGTAAGACTGGATGTTGACTCTGTATTTGTAATTGGAGCATCCAGGTACATCAAGATTTATAACCAAATGTGTCTTCTTGTCTCTAAGATGCAGGGCTCACTGAACAGAAGAACAAACCCTTTTCCTCTTCTAATTGATGGAAAGGTCATTGAAAAGAACAGCCTGTATAGAGGATAGTGCAATGCCCATAGTATTCCAACATTTAATTAAAGTGTTGAAATACAAACTAGGGGTGGTGCTAGACTTTATTTCCATCAAGATGGAAAATACTGCACTGAAACCCCACATGGGGCTACTTAATTCTTCAAAAATTATGGCTATCAAATACTAAGCCCCTAGAGAGGCATTCTCTGTCTTTGGCCAGCTGGAGAGTGCATTAGTTAGGAAAAATTAAGCAAGGAATACAGATGTCACCTCGTGCTTTCCCTGGCACATCCTGCAGCACCACTTAACCTGTGCCCCCTGCACATTGTAGCTTTGCATACAACTGTGAACTGTGAATTTGGAATTTAAAAAGACTCTAGATACTGTTGGGGCTGAAATTAAAACTCCCAGGACAGTTTTCTTCCTTAAGACCCCTCGCTAAATGTAAGCTGATATCCTGGGGTTTCTCATCATGCCAAACAGGGAGCACTAGGTCGCTAAACAGCAGCTACAGCTCCCGTCAGTTCTTCCCCTACTCTCATCAACCTCAAAGTCCGTCTTTCCCCAGTTATTTGCAATTCTCTGAAAGGACAGGAGCCCGGGAAGGGAGAACCGGCTCCCAAGGGCTTTCCTACGGGAGCTCAGCGCAGTTGCCAAATTCCTTTTCCTTCCCTCCTCCGCAACTTTTCTCTAAGTACCAGAGAAGGGCTTGTCTCTACTCCGAGGCAGAGGCAGCAGCAGTGGCAGCGGCGCCTGGCACGCGAACAGTGGAACCTGCAAGCGAGATCTGACCCCCGGCCCTGCCCTCCCGGCCTCCGCGGCCACCAGCCCGATCTCTGCAGAGTATAGAAGCCCGGGGCTCTCTTTGGAGAGAAGCTTCTCTACCTGGGAGAAACAAATCAAACATTTATCCTGTCCCGCAAAGGTACCCGGGGAGCAGCCTCAGCGGCACCCGTAGAGGAGTCTGAGCCAGGGGACCAAGATCTGCTCAAGAGATCACGACGTCCAGGGACCAGGTGCCCTTCGGCTCCCGCCGACCTGTTGCTCGAAACTTGCCCTGAGCTCTCGCTGCCCGGCTCTGGGCTCCCAAGCCTCTCCCCTCGGGTCGTAGCAGCCTCTTTTAGGGGCCCGGAAGGAATAGGAGCCGGGGCTGGTGAGAGGGGTAGGAAGAGAGACGGTAGAAGTTTCAGACCCAGGCATGTTTGGGAAGGCGAGTGCTTTACATGATTCCCCATTTCCCAACCGGTGCAGCTTAGCCTGGGCAGGCAGCCTCGGGCTGAGGTGCCTGGAGACCGCCCGCCCCCTAGGTGCTCGCGTCCCCCTAGGTGCTCGCGT